>NW_028270145.1:117126710-117426710 GCF_037043375.1 Chiloscyllium plagiosum
TACACTCGAGCAGATATAAGCCCATTTGTCCAAACTTGCCTCATCAGACAGCTCCCCCTCGCCTCAACCCCCCAAACTATTCCAGCTGTGATTGCTGTGATCTCTCACAAAATGCTTCCATTGCATTGGCACCCTTCCTTAAAGAAGATGACCAACACAGAGCACAGCATTGGTGTATAGTGGACAGTAAAAAATGTTTTCTAGGACTACAAAGGGATCTTGATCAAATGGGTCAAAAATGGCAGATGGAGGTTAATTCGGATAAATGTGAGGTATTGCATTTTGGTAAAACAAACAGGGGCAGGACTTATTCGTGAAAAGTGTGGCCTTGGGTAGTGTTGTAGAACAAAGAGACCTAGAGGCTCAGGTATATAATTCTTTGAAGTTTGCATCACATATAGACAGGGAGGTTAAAAAGGCATTTGGTGTGCTTGCCATCATTGCTCAGTCCTATGAGTACAGGAGTTGGGAAGTCAGATTGATGTTGTAAAGGACATTGGTGAGGCCTCTTCTCGGGTACTCCATCCAGTTATAGGAAAGATATTATTAAGCTAGAGAGGGTTCAGAAGAGACTTACCAGGATGTTGCCGGGTATGGAAGGTTGGAGTTATAAAGAATGGTGGAATTGGCTGGGACTTTTTTCACTGGAATGTAGGAGGTTGAGAGGTGACCTTTAGAGGTTTATAAAATCATGAGGGGCATGGACAGGGTGAATGGTCAGCATCTTTTCCCAAGGATGGGGGATTTCAAGACTGGGGAGCATATTTTTAAGGTGAGAGAAGTTTTAAAAAGTCATGAAAGGCAAATGTTTTACACAGGAGGTTTATGTGTGGTATGATCTTTCAGAGGGAGTGTTGGATGTGGGTACAGCCAAAACATTGAAAGGGCACTTTGATAAGTACAGTAAATGAATAGGAAAGGTTCAGAGAGATAAGGGCCGGGAGGACACAAATGGGACAAACTTAGTTTCGGATTGTGTTCGGCATGGATTGGTTGGACCGAAGGATCTGCTTCCATGCTATATGATTTGATGACTATGACTCCATGTGGTTTCACTAATGCCCACAACATAAGTAGAAACATAACGTCTCTACTTTTGTTTTAAGCTTCTATTAGCTTTCCTGATTACATACTGTACCAGTATACTGTGACTACCCATGATTCATGCGCTAAATCACCCAGATCCTTCTGCGTCTCAAAGCTCTGCCATTTAGATAAGATGTTTCTTTTTTATTCTTCCTGTCACAATGGGGGATTTCACATTTTCCCACTTATATTCCATTTGTCAGATCTTCGCTCACCGCCATAACCTAACGCTATCTTTTTGTAGCCTCCTTATGTTCTCTTCACAAGTTATTTTTCTGCCTATCTTTAGTTGTCAGCATATTTGGCAGCCATCCATTCCATCCTTTTGTCCAAATCACTATGTAAATTGTAGTAGTTTGAGGTCCAATCACCAATCAGTGTGGCAGCTTGCCAATCTGAAGAAGAGCCATTTATTACAAATCTCTGCACTGTGCCACCTCTCTCCTGTTAGCCAGCCACTCTGTAATTGAAGCCAATGTGCTCCCTCCTGCACAGTGAATTTCATAGGATCCCTACAGTGTGGAAACACGTCAATTGGCCCAACAAATCCACACCAATCCTCCGAGGAGTATATCCTCATTCTCTTATCCTATTATTCTACATTTCCCCTGACAATGCACCTAACCCACACATCCCTGAACACTGTGGTCAGTTTAGCATGGCCAATCCACCCTAACCTGCACGTCTTTGTACTGTGGGAGGAAACCGGAGGAAACCCACGCAGACACAGGAAGAACGTGCAAACTCCATACATACAGTTGTCCGAGGCTGGAATCGAACCCAAGTCTCTGGCACTGTGAGGTAGCTTCGGAGTGTTGCTGGGGAAGATGGGGAGTATTCCATCACCCTCCTGACTTGTGCCTTGTAGATGGTGGACAGGCTTTGGGGAGTCAGGAGGTGAGTTACTCACTGCAGGATTCCTGGCCTCTGACCTGCTCCTGTAGCCACTGTGTTTATGTGGGGAGTCCAGTTGAGTTGCTGTTCAATGGTAACCCCCAGGATGTTGATAGTGGGAGATACAGTGATGGTGACACCATTGATTGTCAAGGGACGATGATTAGATTCTCTGTTTTGTAGTAGTTTAGTGACATGCTTCATGCATTTGATCGTTCAATCCACGCCTACCCCAGCCCCCACACTTTCCTGCTCATTGTGGGGAGGAGGTTAATAAAAGGCCATTGGTTCTGCAGACTGCACTTGAATTGACCTTCACACAGGGTCTGACTCCACTCTTTCTACTGTTTTGTTCTAGGAAGGGTGTGCCTCACACAAACCAGTTCCAGAAACTGCAGGACAACTTGGATTGTCCTTTAGTTGTGTTTGAAAAAACTTCCTGAGGTTGGGCAGGAGGATGCGGAGGTGGTTTCTGTCAGAGTATCCCCCTGAACTGACTGATGGCCAGGATTGTACAGAGTGCCTGCAATAGGAAACTTCTTGAAAGCATCTTTCAGAAATCTGCATGATTCAGACATAATGTACCACCCAGTGAGATGATGTACCCCTCCTATTAATCTGAACAGGTCTCTAATAGGTCCCAGAGGCAAGCAGACATTGTTGGATTAATCCACTGTGACAGACAATACCTCCAACGCAATCAAATGAAGCTGTTATAGAGCCCAGCTCACATCATCTGATCAATGCATTTTATCTCCTGCTGCGATCCAGCCTGGAACAAGCTGGGCTAATGAGATTAATGTGGCAGCATCCAGTAAACACTCTCTGTTTGCGCAAAGTCTGTCCCTTGAGATCAGCAAAATAATCATTTCATTAGTATTCACTGAGGGAGAGTCAAGCTCTGCTGTCACTCGCAGAGGAATTCATTGTGCAACGTTCAGTGACTTCATCAACCAGACGGCTGCATATTTCTTACTGACCCAATTGTTCGCAGCACACAGCTCCATCCCCACCATTCACAACAGTCACCTCAATTCCTGCTCAGTACTGACCCTCCGACAGTGCGGCACTGCCTCAGCACTGACCCTCCGACAGTGCGGCACTCCCTCAGCACTGACCCTCCGACAGTGCGGCACTGCCTCAGCACTGACCCTCCGACAGGGCGGCACTCCCTCAGCACTGACCCTCTGACAGTGCGGCACTCCCTCAGCACTGACCCTCCGACAGTGCGGCACTCCCTCAGTACCGACCCTCTGACAGTGCAGCACTCCCTCAGCACTGACCCTCCAAAATTGCATGACTCCCTCAGTACTGACCCTCTAACAGAGTGGCACTCTCTCAGCACTGACCCTCTGACAGTGCTGCACTCCCTCAGCACTGACCCTCTGACAGTGTGGCCCTCCCTAAGCACTGACCCTCCGTTAGTGGGGCACTCCCTCAGCACTGACCCTCCGACAGTGCGGCACTCCCTCAGTACTGACCCTCCGACAGTGCGGCACTCCCTCAGTACTGACCCTCTGACATTGCGGCACTCCCTCAGTACTGACCCTCTGACATTGCGGTACTCCCTCAGTACTGACCCTCTGACAATGCGGCACTCCCTCAGCAGTGACCCTCTGACAGTATGGCACTCCCTCAGTACTGACCCTCTGACAGTGCGGCACTCCCTCAGCACTGACCCTCTGACAGTGCGGCACTCCCTCAGTACTGACCCTCTGACAGTGCGGCACTCCCTCAGCATTGACCCTCTGACAGTGCGGCACTCCCTCAGTACTGACCCTCTGACAGTGCGGCACTCCCTAGTACTGACCCTCTGACAATGTGGCACTCCCTCAGCACTGACCCTCCGACAGTGCGGCACTCCCTCAGTACTGACCCTCCAACAGTGCGGCACTCCCTCAGTACCAACCCTCTGACAGTGTGGCACTCCCTCAGTACCGACCCTCTGACAGTGTGGCACTCCCTCAGTACCGACCCTCTGACAGTGCGGCACTCCCTCAGTACCGACCCTCTGTCAGTGCGGCACTCCCTCAGCACTGACCCTCCGACAGTGCGACACTCCCTCAGCACTGACCCCCTGACAGTGCGGCACTCCCTCAGCACTGACCCCCTGACAGTGCGGCACTCCCTCAGTACCGACCCTCTGTCAGTGCGGCATTCTCTTATTATGGGGTCTTAGGACAGAAAGCAAATGAAGACAAACTGCATTGTATGATTTGCTGCATGTGTGTTGTTAAAATGAACTGGGCTGTTTGAGACCATAGGTGGACTATTGTGTGCAATTTTGGGTCCTCCATATTTAAGGCAGAATTGAACTGCCATTGGAGGTGGCAGGTTCACTGGGTAAGTCCCTCGGGAAGCTGAGTAAATTGGGCTGGTATGTGCAGATTTGAGAGCAATAAGAGGGTGCAGATGGAAATGGGCAAGATTGTGATGGAACCAGACAGTGTCAGTACTGGATGCTGTTTGTCATGGGACTTGGGAATCCAGAATCCAAAGATTTACTGAAGATAAAGGCAACAATCATCTCCAACTGAGATGAAGAGGAAATTCTTCACCCAGTGGATCATCGATCATTGGAATTCTCTCCCCCAGAGAGCTGTTGTTACAGCCATCAAGTTGAATTTAACTGGGAGAGAGGTTTTAGCCATTAAACTGGATAGGGTGCACAAAAGGTTTGCAAGGGTTTGAGATGAAAGGGTTTAAGTTGTAAGAAAAGGCTGGATATGCTGGGATTTCTTTCCCCGGACCATAGGAGGTTTAGGGGTGACCTTGTCAAGGTTTATAAAGTCGTGAGGGGCAGGTTTAAGGTGAGAGGGGAAAGATTTAAAAGGAGCCTAAGGGACAATATTTCATGCAGAGGGTGGTGCTGCCAGAGGATGTGCTCCAGGAGGGTACAATTACAACATTTAAAAGACATTTGGACGGGTACGTGAATCGGAAGGGTTTAGAGAGATAGGGACCAAACACAGTCAAATAAGACCCTAAGGCCATAAGACATAGGACCAGAAATTAGGCCATTCAGTCCATCGAGTCTGCTCCACCATTCAATCATGGCTGATAGGTTTCTCAACATCATTTTTCCACTTTCTCCCTGTAACCGTTGATCCCCTCGATTCAAGAACCTATCTATCTCAGTCTTAAATATACTCAATGACCTGGCCTTCTGTGGCAAAGATAGATTCCCCACTCTCCGGCTGAAGAAGTTTCTCCTTATCTCTGTTCTAAAAGATCTTCCCTTTACTCTAAGGCTGTCCCCTGGGTCCTAGTCTCTTCTCCCAATGGAAACATCTTCCCAACATCCACTCTGTCCGGGCCATTCAGTGTTCTGTAAGTTTCAATTAGATCCCCCCTCATCCTTCTAAACTCCATCGAGTATAAACCCGGAGTCCTCAAATATTCCTGATATGTTAAACTTTCCTGGGACCATTCTCGTGAACCTCCTCTGAACATGCGCCAGGGACAGTACATCCTTCCTGAGATACGGGGCCCAAAACCGCGACATTACTGCAAATGTGGTCTGACTAGAGCCTTATGGAGTCTCAGAAGTACATCCCTGCTTTTATATTCAAGTCCTCTCAAAATAAATGCCATCATTGCATTTGCCTTCCTCACTACTGACTCAACCTGCAAGTTTACCTTGAGAGAATCCTGGACTAGAACTCCCAAGTCTCTTTGCACTTCAGGCTTCAGAATTTTCTCCCCATTAGAAAATACTCCATGCCTCTATTCTTCCTCCCAAAGTGCATGACCTCACACTTTCCCACATTGTCCACCATCTGCCACTTCTTTGCCCACTCTCCGAACCTGTCCAAATCCTTCTCCAGCCTCCCTCCCTCCTCAATGCTACCTGCCCCTCCACTTATCTTTGTATCATCTGCAAACCTAGCCAGAATGCCCCCAGTTCCTTCATCTAGATCGTTAATGTATAAAGTGAAGAGCTGTGGTCCCAACACTGAGCCTTGCAGAACATCACTTGTCACCGGCTGCCATCCTGAGAAGGACTCTTTTATCCCACTCTCTGCTCTCTACCAGACAGCCAAGCTTCTGTGCCGCACATCACGCTGCTGCATTAGATAAGGATGCATGGTGTTAGGGGTAGAGTGTGAGCGTGGTAGAGGACCGGTTGACTGATAGGAAGCAAAGAGTGGGGAAAAATGAGTGCTTTTCTGGTTGGCAATCAGTGACTAGTGGTGTGCCTCAGGGATTGGAATTGGGACTGTAATTATAATTATTTACAATTTATATCAATGATTTGGAGTTGAGGACCATGTGTACGGTGTCAAGTTTGTAGATGACGCGAAGATGAGTGACAGAGCAATGTATGCAGAGGAGTGTGAAACTTTGCAGAGGAACATAGATCCATTGAGTGAGTGGGTAAAAGGTCTGGCTATGGAATACAATGTTGATAAATATGAAGCCATCCATTTTGGTCGGAATAATAGTAAAATAGATTATTACTTGAATGGTAAAAGTTGCAGCATGCTGCTGTGCAGAGGGACCTGGGTGTCCTTGTGCATGAATCACAGAGGGTTGGTCTCAGGTACAACAGGTAATTGGGAAGGCAAATGGAATTTTGTCCTTCATTACTAAAAGGATTGAGTTTAAAAGCAGGGAGGTTATGTTGCAGCTGTACAAGGTGCTGGTGAGGCCACACCTGGAGGACTGTGTGCAGATTTGGTCTCCTTACTTGAGGAAGGATGGACTGGTGCTGGAGGGGGTGCAGAGGAGGTTCACCAGGTTGATTCCCGAGTTGAGGGGGTGGGTTATGATGAGAGATTGAGTAGACAGGGATTATATTCATTGGAATTCAGAAGAATGAGGGAGGAATCTTATAGAAACATATAAAATTATGAAGGGAATCGATAAAATAGAAGTAGATAGGACATTTCCACTGGCAGGTGAAACTAGGACAAGAGGCATAGTCTCAAGATTAGAGGAAGCAGGTTTCGGACTGAACTGAGAAGGAATGTCTTCACCCAGAGGGTTGTGAATCTATGGAATTCCCTGCCGAGTGAAGGAGTTGAGGCTTCCTCAGTAATTGCTTTTAAAGCAAGGCAGATGTTTTTTGAAAAATAAAGGAATTACGGGATATGGTGAGAGGGTGGGTAAGTGGAGCGGAGTCCATGAAAAGATCAGCCATGATCTTATTGAATGGTGGAGCAGGCTCCAGGGGCCAGACGGCCTACTCCTGCTCCTGGTTCTCATGTTCTTATGTTCTATCGATGCTATTAATTCAATAGTAAGAAACGAAGTAGGGTCAGATGGTGTAGAATCTGTGTGGGGTAGAATTGCGGAACCAGAAAGGTAAAAGAAGACCATAGTTGGAATTATGTCCAGGCCTCCAAATAGTAGTCAGGAGCTAGGGCACAAGATATACCAGGAGATAGAAAAGATGTGCAGGAACGGCAAAGTTACAGTTATCATGGGGGATTTCAATATGCAGGTGGACTGGGAAATTCAGTTCAGTGGTGGATTGCAAAAAAAGGGTATTTGTGGAGTGTCTACAAGATGACTTTTTGGAGCAGCTTGTGGTGGAGCCCACGAGGGAACAGGCAATAGGATTGGTTGAGTTTAGGAAACCCAGTTGACATGGATGGGTTCAGCCGAGTGGTCTGTTTCTGTGCTGTATGACTCTATGACTCTCAAAGGGGATACGGGGAAGGGATAGCGTGATGATCATATTGAATGCTAGAGCAAACCCAATGGTCTCCCCCACTGTTATTTGTTTTGTGTTGAATGATGGGCTGAAGGAGCTGTAAAATCAACGAGGTAAAAACAATGACTGCAGATGCTGGAAACCAGATTCTGGATCAGTGGTGCTGGAAGAGCACAGCAATTCAGGCAGCATCCAAGGAGCTTCGAAATCGACGTTTCGGGCAAAAGCCCTTCATCAGGAATAAAGGCAGAGAGCCTGAAGCGTGGAGAGATAACCCATGCTGTAAATGGTAATGATTATCACTTTACGACTCTGGAGTGGGACTGAAACCGAGAGGGTTTTGCCTCAGAGGGGAAGGGCTCTCCCAGTGGATGGCAGCTGATTGCTTTTGCACAGGAGGAGTTTGTACTTTGAGGAGGTGATGGCCTAGTGGTATTATCACTGGACAGTTAACCTGGAGACCCAGATAATATCCTGGGGACCTGGGCTCGAATCCTGTCATGGTGGAATTCGAATTCGATTTAAAAAATCTGGAATTAGGAGACTAATGACCACCATGAATCAATTGTCAGGAAAAAATTCATCTGGTTCACTAATGTCCTTTAGGGAAGGAAACTGCCATCCTTACCTGGTCTGGCCTACACGTGACTCCAGACCCACAGCAACGTGATTGACTCTTAACTGCCCTCTGGGCAATTAGGGATGGGCAATAATTACTGGCCAAGCAATCTGTGAATGAATATAGAAAAAAATGTTCTTGCTTGGGGAACGGCCCACACGGACTTTTTCAGAGAGTTTAATGGGCTGAATTGTCCCTTACCTGATGTATGATTTTACAGTGAGATTAGCTCCTTGTTTTTCAATAATTCACCTGTAACCGTGGGAGACCAGATTTTTGACAGCAGGTTTTGTCAGCATTTTGTTTTCAAACCTGAGAAGGATTTAATTTCTCTTCACTATCTTGTTACCTGGGCAACCGTTTTTCATATTGCCTTCCAGATCCTTTCTCTTCAGGTCTTGTTATTGTCGACCAGGAAAGAGCTGTGATATTGTAGAAAACAACGGAAATGTCAGATGACTCAGTGCCAAAGCTCCTGGTGTTGGCACATTTTGAAACTCAGCACCTGAACTCTTCGGGTTTAACTCTTCAATGTTGTTTCACACTGTTCTGAATGGACTGTTCCACTTGACCTCAGTACCACTGTTTGTGCGAGGGCTTTCTGAGTGAGCCCCTGCTGGATTAACCTGGAGAGGTTGTGTTGTTACTGTGTTGACCTCCTGTGACAAACCCTTGTCTCACCTTGGCCTGCAGTATCTGTGCAATCTCTTCCAGTCCTCTGTACACCACTCTCTCAAACTGCCTCTCCTCTTCTGTGCTTTAGGACGCTCCTTAAAAGTTGCCTTTCTGCCCATTGTCTTGCTTTCCTCTCCTACTATCCCTTGGTTTGGCTTAGTGTCAACTTTTCTACAAAAGATTCTGTGGAGTCACCTTGAAATGCTTCTTAGTCAGACAAATGATATCAATTCTGCCATTTTGGTCTAGTCTTTGATTTTTCGTTTAAGTGCTCATTGTTCCATGGGATATGGTTGTAGTGACTGTAACAAGGTCAACAAGATGGACCTCAGAGAATCTGAGTTCCCAGTTTGGGGCTGTTACCTGGTCCAATCAGGGAGCCATGGCTGACAGATATAATCACTGTTGACTCTGAGAGCTGGCTCTGAGGGAGCTGGATCAGTGTCAAGGACTCTCCCCCTGTAAATATAGGTGTAGATTAACAGCTCCAATCAGGTAAATTGTATTCTATGAGGTCCACCTGGCTGACATTGCTACAATTACTCCATGGGTATTAATGGCATGGTTTTATGTTGTTGCCCATCTCTAATTTCCCTTCAGATGGGCAGCTTGGTTGACCTCTCCTGAGGGCAGTTAAGAGAGAATCTCATTGCTGTGGGTCTGGACTCATATATAGGCCAGACCAAGTAAGGATACCTTGAGGATATTAGTGAACCAGATGGGTGTTAACACTTGACGGTACCTTCATGGTCACCATCACTGAGACTAGTTATCAATTCCAGGGTTTCAGATTTAATTTATTTTAAATTCCAGCAGTTATCAGAATGGAGATTGAATCCATGTCCCCAGTTCATTAGCCCACGACCCCTGAATTAGCAGTCCAGTGACATTCCCACCTCCCCCTGCTCAGTTTTGGAAGGAGATCAGTTGGACAGAGATGAAGAATTGGGTCATGTAACAGGGACAAGATCAGAGTGGTGCTGGAAAAGCACAGCAGGTCAGGCAGCATCTGAGGAGCAGGAAAATTGACGTTTTGGGCCAAAGCCCTTCATTAGGAATGAACTGGGAATCCAGCTCACAGGGACACTGAGGAATCAGCTCTTCAGTAATTTGTAGATAGTGACGCTGTGGTAATGTCCCTGGATTAGTAATCCTGAGGTTGCGATTAATGACAGGAGGCATCGGTTCATGTGGTGGAATTTCTATAGTAACCCTACAGCATGGAAGCAAGTCATTCCCCCACATCAAGTCGACACCAACCACACAAACAGCATTCCACCCAGACCACACCATCATCCTTGCAACTCTGCATTTCCCATGGCCAATCTACCCTAACCTGCATATCTTTGGACTGTGGGAGGAAACCCACACAGACACGAGGAGAACGTGTCTCCTCGTCACCCACACAGTCACCCGAGGCTGGAATCGAACCCAGGTCCCTGAACACATGAGGCAGCAGTGCTAACCACTGAGCCACCGTGCCACCCTAAATTTAAATTACTACGTTTTGTGGTGTAGTAGTTATGTCTCCTGTGCACAGAAGGTGTGGATTCAAGTCTCAAGGTGTGGGTCATAACATTCCCAACGGACTGATTAATAAATATGGAAGATAAAATGGAATAGAAGATATAATGATGAAAATGGATAAGACATTGGTGAGACCACAAATGGAGTATTGTATACACTTCTGGTCACCACATTACAGGAAGGATATCAATGCTCTTTTATTTTCTAGATTATAGACAGAAATCATTAAAAGTTTTACTGCTTTAAACCAAAGCGTTACAGAAGTTTTTTTTATTCATTCATGGGATGAGGGTGTTCCTGGCTAGGCCTAGCATTTATTGGCCATCCCTAATTGCCCAGAGGTCTGTTAGAGTCAACCCCATTGCTATGCGTCTGGAGTCACGTGTAGGCCAGACCAGGTAAGGATGACAGTCTCCTTCCCAAAAAGACCTTAGTGAACCAAGTGGGTTTATCAGACAATCAACAATGGATTCATCATTGTAGATTTTTATTGAAGTCAAATTCCACCATCTGCTGTGGAGGGATGTGAACCTGTGTCCCCAGAACATTACCTAGGTCTCTGGATTAACAGCCTAGTGATAACACTACTGGGCTGTTACCTCCCCGATACCATTAAGTCACTGTGGTTTTAAAGAAATGAGCTGTATCTGTAAGAGTTCCTTATTTTTGGGGGAGGGGGAGGGGGTGCGGGGATTGGGAGAGAGGGGTACTCAATGCTTAGGGTCTGTGGGTGTATGTTTGGAGCAGTTTCGCCCAATGCCAGATTTTTGTTTGGTTTTTCAACCAGGACCTGTTGTGTGTGGGTTCTGGAGTACTTAGTATAGTAACAACTTCTTGATTGGCTCCTGGACAAGTAGCTGCAGCCTTCTCATTGGATAATATACAGTCATATAGTCATAGAGATGTACAGCATGGAAACAGAGCCTTCGGTCCAACCCGTCCATGCCGCCCAGATATCCCAAACCAATCTAGTCCCACCTGCCAGCACCTGGCCCATATCCTTCTGAATTCTTTTGAGCCTTTGAGGGACGCGTGAGGTTGTGGAGACATTGATGCTCAACATTTCGTTGAGGCTTTACCCTTTCAGTGCCTCATAAGGAGGTTCTTCCCTTTTCAGGAAGGGAATTCACAGAGAGAGTCACTTGCCACTTGAAACTTTCTTTGGCCACTTCCTCACAGAAAGGAGACAGAGGGAGAGAGTTGGCTGATTTCTTTCGGAGGCTGGATCATTATTGCCATAGTGTTAAAGGTTTAGATGGAGAGGAATGTGTTAAGTACGTACAAGACAATTTTCTGATTCAGTATGTGGATGTACCTACTAGAGAAGGTGCAAAACGTGACCTACTCTTGGGAAATAAGGCAGGGCAGGTGACTGAAGTGTCAGTGAGGGAGCACTTTGGGGCCAGCGACCATAATTCTGTTAGATTTAAAATAGTGATGGAAAAGGACAGACCAGATCTAAAACTTGAAGTTCTAAATTGGAGAAAGGCCAATTTTGATGGTATTTGGCAAGAGCTTTCGAAAGCTGATTGGGGGCAGATGTTCGCAGGTAAAGGGACGGCTGGAAACTGGGAAGCCTTCAGAGATTAGATAACGAGAGTCCAGAGAAAGTAGATTCCTGTCAGGGTGAAAGGGAAGGCTGGTAGGTATAGAGAATGCTGGATGACTAAAGAAATTGAGGGTTTGGTTAAGAAAAAGAAGGAAGCATATGTCAGGTATAGACAGGATAGATCGAGTGAATCCTGAGAAGAATACAAAAGCAGTAGGAGTATACTTAAGAGGGAAATCAGGAGGGCAGAAAGGGAATATGAGATAGCTTTGGCAAATAGAATTAAGGAGAATCCAAAGGGTTTTTACAAATATATTAAGGACAAAAGGGTAACTAGGGAGAGAATAGGGCCCCTCAAAGATCAGCAAGGTGGCCTTTGTGTGGAACCGCAGAAAATGGGGGAGATACTAAATGAGTATTTTGCATCAGTATTTACTGTGGAAAAGGATATGGAAGATATAGAATGTAGGGAAATAGAAGGTGACATCTTGCAAAATGTCCATATTACAGAGGAGGAAGTGCTGGATGTCTTGAAACGCATAAAAGTGGATAAATCCCCAGGACCTGATCAGGTGTACCCGAGAACTCTGTGGGAAACTAGGGAAGTGATTGCTGGGCCTCTTGCTGAAATATTTGTATCATCGATAGTCACAGGTGAGGTGCCGGAAGACTGGAGGTTGGTGCCACTGTTTAAAAAGGGCGGTAAAGACAAGCCAGGGGACTATAGACCAGTGAGCCTGATGTCGGTGGTGGGCACGTTGTTGGAGGGAATCCTGAGAGACAGGATGTACATATATTTGGAAAGGCAAGGACTGATTCGGGATTGTCAACATGGCTTTGTGCATGGGAAATCATGTCTCACAAACCTGATTGAGTTTTTTGAGGAAGTAACAAAGAGGATTGATGAGTGCAGAGCAGTAGATGTGATCTATATGGACTTCAATAAGGCGTTCGACAAGGTTCCCCATGGGAGACTGATTAGCAAGGTTAGATCTCACGGAATACAGGGAGAACTAGCCATTTGGATACAGAACTGGCTCAAAGGTAGAAGACATGGGTGGTGGTGGAGGGTTGGTTTTTCAGACTGGAGGCCTGTGACCAGTGGAGTGCCTCAAGGATCGGTGCTGGGTCCTCTACGTTTTGTCATTTACATAAATGATTTGGATGCGAGCATAAGAGGTACAGTTAGTAAGTTTGCAGATGACACCAAAATTCGAGGTGTAGTGGACAGCGAAGAGGGTTACCTCAGATTACAACAGGATCTGGACCAGATGGGCCAATGGGCTGAGAAGTGGCAGATGGAGTTTAATTCAGATAAATGTGAGGTGCTGCATTTGGGGAAAGCAAATCTTAGCAGGACTTATACACTTAATGGTAAGGTCCCAGGGAGTGTTGCTGAACAAAGAGACCTTGGAGTGCAGGTTCATAGCTCCTTGAAAGTGGAGTCACAGGTAGATAGGATAGAGAAGAAGGCGTTTGGTATGCTTTCCTTTATTGGTCAGAGTATTGAGTACAGGAGTTGGGAGGTCATGTTGCGGCTGTACACTGTTGGAATATTGCGTGCAATTCTGGTCTCCTTCCTATCGGAAAGATGTTGTGAAACTTGAAAGGGTTCAGAAAAGATTTACAAGGATGTTGCCAGGGTTGGAGGATTTGAGCTATAGGGAGAGGCTGAACAGGCTGGGCCTGTTTTCCCTGGAGCGTCGGAGCCTGAGGGGTGACCTTATAGAGGTTTACGAAATTATGAGCGGAATGGATAGGCTAAATAGGCAAAGTCTTTTCCCTGAGGTCAGGGAGTCCAGAACTAGAGGGCATAGGTTTAGGGTGAGAGGGGAAAGATATAAAAGAGACCTAAGGGGCAACTTTTTCACGCAGAGGGTGGTACGTGTATGGAATGAGCTGCCAGAGGAAGTGGTGGAGGCTGGTACAATTACATCATTTAAGAGGCATTTGGATGTGTATCTGAATAGGAAGGGTTTGGAGGGATATGGGCCGGGTGCTGGCGAATGGGACTAGATTGGGTTGGGATATCTAGTCGGCATGGACGGGTTGGACTGAAGGATCTGGTTCTGTGCTGGACATCTCTTTGACTCTATGAACAGTGCTTTATGGATATTTTATTGTAACCGGAATATTAATGTTCTTGCTTTGAGTGTCTGTTTGTATATGTATGAGAATCTAATAGGGGTAGTGTTAAGTTAAACAGGGTCATTAGCAATTCATGTTCTTTGTTTTGCCATTGGTTAAAACAGTTTGATTGCAATCAATAGTGATTTTCTTCTGAACTGTAAGAACCTGAATTTAGCCTGACTTAGAGAGTTTGTCCACATTGGGCATTTTGGTGTTTTAATCATATTTTCACATTTCATCTGTGCAATTAGGGGTGGGCAATAGTTGATGGTGACATCCCCTGACTGAATAATAAAAACAAAGGGAAGGGTGTGGAGACAACACCTAACGGTATTACGGAGATTTCACCAGTAAGACCAGAGTTCCTGCCATGGGAACTGACCCATGGCTGAGTAAGAGTCTAGTGAATTGGGATTGATGGAATTTGTGTTGCTGAAAATGATCTCAAGAAGATTTTAATATAAAATGTGAAAAAATCATTGTGAAAATCTGGTTTCCTGTGATGTAGGATTGGGCTTACACAGCTGCTTCCTGTATTCCCATCCAGTGCACACAGCTACATTCCCTCCTCCCTACACTCACTTGGGAGTTTGCATAGCCAGAGCTAATCTTTGCTCCCTTGGGATTAATGTGCAATGATCTCACGTTGAGAGGTGACAGGTTAGTCTGAACGCTGATTCACATGTCTCTGAATGTGCAATGTGATTTGTTCACCACCGATGGCCCCACAGAATATTGATCAATGATTGATCCAAAATATGATTGAAATCTCATCCAAAACAGGAGACTATCCATCTGACAGCAAGTCAGGTGTCTGTGGCCAGCTTTATAATCTCATCCAACATGAACTTTCTCACACACTGCTTCAATCGACAGTGTGGGCCCACTGTGAAAATAGGTTTCAGTCTTGGGAACGTGCAGTCTTCCATTTTGAATCTCAGGAGGTCAGTTAGGAGAATGGGTGCGAGTCAAGGAATGCTTTATTCATTAACAGGATTTGTACATCACTAACTGGGCTGACATTTATTGACCACCCTTAATTGCCCTGGAGAAGGCGGTACTGAACTGCTTCCTTCAACTGCTGCACATTGTCGGGTAGATGCCAGTGTTTGTAACTGGACTGGAACAGCTTGGCTAGGGGAGAGGCAAGGTCTGGAGCACAGGACTTCAGGACTGTCCTGTTTGTGGTCTTTTTGTTTCAGCAATGCAAAGGTTTCTGAGTTAGCTGAAAAGATGGGGGTGAACATGAAGCAAGATTCTTTTTATTCATTCATACGATATGAGCATCACTGGCCAGGAATTCATTTCCCCCACCTCCATTGCGAATTGCCCAGAAGATGATGAAGAGTCGCCCATTTTGCTGCATAAGTCAACATGTTAGAGTCATATGTAGGCCAGAGCAGGTAAGAATGGCAGATTTCCTCCTGGAAAGGACATCAGTGAACCAGATCAGTTTTTTTACAAGAATTGACAATGGATTAATGGTCATCTTTAGACTCTAAATTCCGGATTTTTATTGAATTCACATCTCAGCATTTGCCATGGCAAGATTTGAATCCTCGAACCTGTTCTCATTGGAAAGAAGAAGGCTAAGAAGGGATTTGACAGAGACAGACAAGATGATCAGAGGATTAGAAAGGGTAGACAGTGAAAGTCTTTTTCCTAGGATGGTGATGTCAGCGTGTACGAGGGGACATAACTACAAATTGAGGGGTGATAGATTTAAGACAGATGTCAGATGCAGGTTCTTTACGCAGAGAGTGGTAAGGGTGTGGAATGCCCTGCCTGCTAATGTAGTCAACTCAGCCACATTAGGGAGATTTAAACTATCCTTAGACATGGATGATGATGGGATAGTGTAGGGGGACGAGCTGAGAGTAGTTCATGGGTCGGTGCAATATCGAGGGCCGAAGGGTCTGTTCTGCGCTGTATTCTGTGTTCTATGTTCTAACTGAAGTGATATTATTCTGCAGAACCTGATGACAGTGGTTGCTGAGGCAGGATACAGCTGTTCAGACAAGGACAGGTTTATGCTTGGCTGTTCTGTCCCTTCTTCCTCCCCCCCCAAATATCCCCCGACCTGCACTTAGACTTTCTGAAGGAGGTGAGTGGTTGGAGAATTAGGAATATTCAGAGAGAAATTTCTAGGGATTGAACTGCAGGGCGGAGAGAGCAGGAGGATGGGAATTGGGACATCTATTCCCTCTGCATTTAGCACAAAGATTGTCTGAGTGATTGATGCTCACGTTGAGCAGCCTGTGAAACAGTGCAGGCCAGTCATCTGTGCACTGATTAAATTGAGTTGTAGTTATTAGGAGTAGGAATCACAGTAAGTGCCTTTTATCGATAATAATGTTCAGAGATTCTCCGTGACTTTGACCTCTTGACTTCAGCAATGAATTCTGAAGAGTCAACCTCTGGAAATTCAGTGCTTAGGGTTTTAGCATCCCATTAGTCAGCAGTCGGGCAGTTAGAAACTGCCCAGGTGTTGCTGTCTGATAGGCCAATTGTGTTCGATATGGTCACTGAGGCTTTTCATTGGTGCACAGAGAATCAGAACAGGGTCCCTTCTCCTGTGCAACGGCCAGGGTCTCTCACAGGGCAATGTTGGCAGGTCAGCTCTAACTGCGATGCCTTTCATGGCCAAATAGTATGTCAGGACTCAGTCTGGGTTCCCAGAGGAGACAGGCCAACCTGTGAGGAACAGGGTGTACCAGGGTAGGATTGAGGAAAATGGGGAGAAGGTGGGTGGGTGGGTGGGACTGAGGGCACAAGGAGAGGGTAGTGGATGGGTGGGGATTGAGGGACACGGGGAGAGGGTAGTGGGTAGGTGGGATTGAGGAACACAGAGAGAGGGTAGTGGATGGGTGGGGATTGAGGAACACAGAGAGAGGGTAGTGGGTAGGTGGAATTGAAGGACACGGGGAGAGGCTGGTGGGTAGGTGGGATGGAGGGACACGGGGAGAGGGTGGTGGGATTGAGGGACATGGGGAGAGGGTGGTTTCACATAAAACATGAGGAGATAGTAGGGAATTGGGATGAGTCAAGATAGGGATGTAGGAGCTAGAAACAGGAGGAGGTTATTCAGCCCCTTGAGAGCACTCCACTGCTGATGTTCCACTATAACACCGTTTTCCTGGATTATCTTCAAGCCCTTTGATGGTTTAATCTGTACAAATTTATCAATCTCTGAGTTAAACATACCTATATCTGGGACCGGGAATATTCTATCCTATGGATGAAGGAACACCTCCTCTTGTCAGTCCGAAATGGTTTGCTCCTTTTTTTTAATACCTTCATGGTACATGGGGGTCATTGGCTGGGCCCAGCATTTATTACCCCATCCCTAGTTGCCCCTTGAGAAGGTGGGGGTGAGCTGCCTTCTTGAACCGCTGCAGTCCATGTGCTGTGGGTAGACCCACAATGCCCTTAGGGAGGGAATTCCAGGATTCTGACCCAGTGACACTGAAGGAACAGCGATATATTTCCAAGTCAGGATGGTGAGGGGCTGGGAGGGGAACTTGCAGGGGGTGGTGTTCCCATGTATCTGCTGCCCTTGTCCTTCTCGATGGAAGTGGTTGTGGGTTTGGAAGGTGCTGTCTGAGGATCTTTGGTGAGTTTCTGCAGTGCATCTTGTAGCTGGTACACACTGCTGCTACTGAGTGTGGGTGGGGGAGGGAGTGGGTGTTTTGTGGATGTGGTGCCAATCAAACGGCTGCTTTGTCCTGGATGGTGTCGAGCTCCTTGAGTTTTGTTGGGGCTGCCCCCATCCAGGGCAAGTGGGGAGTATTCCATCACACTCTGGACTTGTGCCTTGTAGTTGGTGGGGAGTCAGGAGGTGAGCTACAGTGGTATATTTAGTAATCCAGAACCCCAGTTCTAAGGTCAAGGGTTTAAATCCCACCCTGGCAGATGGTGACATTTGAATTTGATTAAGACTCTAGTTTAATGGTGACCATCTTACATCCATTGTCATAAAAACCCGTCTGGGTCACTAATGTCCTTTTGGGAAGGAAACTGCTGTCCTTACCTGGACTGGCCTACACGTGACTCCACACCAATAGCAATGGGGTTGACTCTTAACTACCCCCTGTGCAATTAGGGATGGGCAATAAATGATTGTCCAACCAGCGATGCTCACATCCGATCAATGAATTTTAAAAATCCCTCTAATCCAGGAATTAGTTTGCTGAACCTTTGTTGAACTCTTTGTACGGTAAATAAATTTCACTGTGGAGGCGGAGACTAACACTCAACACTCCAGGTGTGCGCTTGCTGATGTCCTGACTAATTGGTGAGCGATTTCCTTTACCACCTGTATTTACCTGAACGTATGGGATCTGGATCCCATGGGGAAGCTCTGTCAGTGATCATTGCTGTCTCAGTTTGCAGGCAATCAGATCGTTCTGAATTTACCAGGTAGTCTGCTGATAAACGGCAGTGATTATGTGGCTGCTGGGGACAGAATGTTTGTGGTTTCGTTGTGAAATCCATGGGGAACCGTTACTGAGAAATTGCTTCCTGCAAATTAAATGACTGATTTAATTCTTTGTTGACACAACTCACTCTCACCAGATGCAAATCAATCTGAACAGTTCAGTGACAGCGTAACGTCGTACAGATGGAAGTTAACCCCTTACTGACTCTCTGGATTGTAATTCTTGACATCTCCAGATTGATATTGTTCAACTGTTTTCACTAGGAATGGCAGTGAAAGTTCAGAACACTGTTGCAATTAATTGAGATCCCCCAGCACTTTCCACAATGACAGCAACCTGAACCCTAGGAGATGCTAGGAAAAGATATTTGAGCCATAGTCTCCATTGGCTTGTGACAAAAGCAGCAGCCAATATAGATACAGTAAGATCCCACAAACAGTAACGTGGCAATGACTAGGCCATGAATTCCTGCAAAACTTGACAAGAACAATGGGCAGAAATCCCCTGCTGTTGTTTAAATAGTGATCCTGTCAGTTATCTGCAAGGTATCTGTCCTGGGACAGTGTAGAGAGAGCTTTACTCTGTATCTAACCCCGTGCTGTCCCTTCCCTGGGAGTGTTTGATGGGGACAGTGTAGAGGGAGCTTTACTCTGTATCTAACCCCGTGCTCTCCCTGTCCTGGGAGTGTTTGATGGGGACAGTGTAGAGAGAGCTTTAATCTGTATCTAACCCCGTGCTGTCCCTATCCTGGGAGTGTTTGATGGGGACAGTGTAGAGGGAGCTTTACTCTGTATCTAACCCCGTGCTGTCCCTGTCCTGGGAGTGTTTGATGGGGGGACAGTGTAGAGTGAGCTTTACTCTGTATCTAACCCCATGCTGCCCATGTCCTGGGAGTGTTTGATGGGGACAGTGTAGAGAGAGCTTTACTCTGTATCTAACCCTGTGCTGTCCCTGTCCTGGGAGTGTTTGATGGGGACAGTGTAGAGGGAGCTTTACTCTGTACCTAACCCCGTGCTGTCCCTATGCTGGGAGTATTTGATGGGGAGACAGTGTAGAGTGAGCTTTACTCTGTATCTAATCCCGTGCTGTCCCTGTCCTGGGGGTGTTTGATGGGGACAGTGTCGAGAGAGCTTTACTCTGTATCTAACCCCGTGCTGTCCCTGTCCTAGGAGTGTTTGATGGGGACAGTGTAGAGGGAGCTTTACTCTGTATCTAACCCCATGCTGTCCCTGTCCTGGGAGTGTTTGATGTGGGACAGTGTAGAGGGAGCTTTACTCTGTATCTAACCCCGTGCTGTCCCTGTCCTGGGAGTGTTTGATGGGGACAGTGTAGAGGGAGCTTTACTCTGTATCTAACCCCATGCTGCCCTTGTCCTGGGAGTGTTTGATGGGGACAGTGTAGAGGGAGCTTTACTCTGTATCTAACCCCTTGCTGTCCCTGTCCTGGGAGTGTTTGATGGGGACAGTGTAGAGAGAGCTTTACTCTGTATCTAACCCCGTGCTGTCCCTGTCCCTGGGAGTGTTTGATGTGGGCAGTGTAGAGGTTGCTTTACTCTGTATCTAATCCTGTGCTCTCCCTGTCCCTGGGAGTGTTTGATGGGAGCACTGCAGAGGGAGCTTTACTCTGTAGCTAACCCCGTACTGTCCCTGTCCCTGGGAGTGTTTGCTGGGGACAGTGTAGAGGGAGCTTTACTCTGTATCTAACCCCGTGCTGTCCCTGAGAGTGTTTGTTGTGGGCAGTGTAGAGGGAGCTTTACTCTGTATCTAACCCCGTGTTTAGACAGCGTGCCTGAAATGGGCAGTGACCTGTATCCAGGTTTGAGGAATTTGGAAAGTAAGCGCAGAAAAGAATGTTTTTAAAAGGTGTCAGACTTTCCCTTTGCATGTTGCCTGGCAACCATTAAAAGTCTGCAAGTTGTCCAACTCTATTTTTCTCTTCTGTCTTGTTCTGGTGTTTGTTTAAGAATCACATTTTCCTTATCAGTAATTTACACCTTTCATCCCACAGAAAGTTCTGGAATGCAGGTTCCTCCTCCCTCGCATTGCTAACCTAAGGTTGACTTAGCACACGGGTCAGCTGATAAACTCGGGTGGTGATTGTTCACTGGGAGTTTTTCTCTCATCTGCTGATGTCAGGAAGGACAGGGGAGTGTTTAACACATGGTGTGAAAGGATAAGGCCAGACTGCACTCACCATCTCTCCCATGCTCTCCACCTTCCTCACTCTCCCCACACTGCCTCCAAACTCACCCGAAACTCAGGATCAGGTTAAACCGAAACTCTGTGACACTATGTTTATGGAGAAGGTCGGTGACATCCACCAGACTCTGGTCAGCTGGAGGGTAAGGGGGAGAGAGGGAGGGAGGGGAGGAATCCCACAGTTTGAGGGAGGGAGGGGAGGAATCCCACAGTTTGAGGGAGGGGAGGAGTCCCACAGTTTGAGGGAGGGGAGGAGTCCCACAGTTTGAGGGAGGGGAGGAGTCCCATAGTTTGAGGGAGGGGAGGGGAGGGGAGGAATCCCACAGTTTGAGGGAGGGGAGGGGAGGAATCCCACAGTTTGAGGGAGGGAGGGGAGGAGTCCCACAGTTTGAGGGAGGGAGGGGAGGACTCCCACAGTTTGAGGGAGGGGAGGAGTCCCACAGTTTGAGGGAGGGGAGGAGTCCCACAGTTTGAGGGAGGGGAGGGGAGGGGAGGAATCCCACAGTTTGAGGGAGGGAGGGGAGGAGTCCCACAGTTTGAGGGAGGGAGGGGAGGACTCGCACAGTTTGAGGGAGCAGTCCCACAGTTTGAGGGAGGGAGGGAGGGAGGGCGGAGGGAGTGCCACACTTTGACTGAGGGAGATGTTTAAGGTGTTGGCGATGAGGTAGCCAGTTCCCAGGGGGTGGTTTAACTCTGCTGTGTGTTTAATAATGGGAAGCCGAGTCCTGTCTGAACATGCTGAATGCTCCAAGCCACTCAGTTTAGGCTGTTTCTTGGGTTCTGCGATAAATGTTCCCTCCTTTGTGTCTGTTCATCATCTTTAGGCTATGTTGAGGTGGTTCTTCACTCAAAAGAATCGGGCTCCCATGCTTGGGGGAAGTGATGACATGATGGTACTATCACTGGACTGGGGAACCCAGGTTCATACAAGTCACAGAAACAGACCCTTCAGTCCAGCTCATCCATGCCGACCAGATATCCCAACCTAATCTAGTTCCACCTACCAGCACCCGGCCAATATCCCTCCAAACCCTTCCTTTTCATATACCTATCCAAATGCCTCTTAAATGTTGCAATTGTACCAGCCTCCACCACTTCCTCTGGCAGCTCATTCCATACACGTACCACACTCTGCATGAAAAAGCTGCCTCTTAGGTCTCTTTTATCTCTTTCCCCTCTCACCCTAAACCTATGCCCTCTAGTTCTGGATTCCCCCTCTCCAGGGAAAAGACTTTGTCTATTTATCCTATCCATGCACCTCATGATTTTATAAATCTCTATAAGGTCACCCCTCAGCCTCCGACGCTCCAGGGAAAACAGCCCCAGCCTGTTCAGCCTCTCCCTATAGCTCAAAGCCTCCAATCCTGGCAACATCTTTGTAAATCTTTTATGAACCCTTTCAAGTTTCCCAACATCTTTCCAATAGGTGGGAGACCAGAATTGCACGCAATATTCCAACAGTGGCCTAACTAATGTCCTGTACAGTCGCAACATGACCTCCTAACTCCTATACTCAATACTCTGACCAATAAAGGAAAGCATACCAAATGCCTTCTTCACTATCCTATCTACCTGCGACTCCACTTTCAAGGAGCTATGAACCTGCACTCCAAGGTCCCTTTGTTCAGCAACACTCCCTAGGACCTTACCATTAAGTGTATACGTCCTGCTAAGATTTGCTTTTCCAAAATGCAGGACCTCACATTTGTCTGAATTAAACTCCATCTGCCACTTCTCAGCCCATTGGCCCATCTGGTCCAGATCCTGTTGTAATCTGAGGTAACCCTCTTCGCTGTCCACTACACCTCCAATTTTGGTGTCATCTGCAAACTTACTAACTGTACCTCTTATGCTCGCATCCAAATCATTTACATAAATGACAAAAAGTAGTGGATCCAACACTTATCCTTGTGGCACTCCACTGGTCACAGGCTTCCAGTCTGAAAAACAACCAGGGCGGCACGGTGGCACAGTGGTTAGCACTGCTGCCTCACAGCGCTGGAGACCCGGGTTCAATTCTGACCGTGTGGAGTTTGCAACTTCTCCCCGTGTCTGCGTGGGTTTCCTCCGGGTGCTCCGGTTTCCTCCCACAGTCCAAAGATGTGCAGGTCAGGTGAATTGGCCGTGCTAAATTGCCCGTAGTGTTAGGTAAGGGGTAAATGTAGGGATATGGGTGGGTTGCGCTTCGGCGGGTCGGTGTGGACTTGTTGGGCCGAAGGGCCTGTTTCCACACTGTAAGTAATCTAATCTAATCTCATCTAAACCCTCCACTATCACCCTCTCAAATCCTGCAATGGAATTTGAATTCAATACAAAAACTAGGATTAGGAGTCTAATGGCAACAGTTGTCAGAAAAATCCATCTCGGTCAGTAATGTCCTTTCGGGCGGGAAGCCTGCCATCCTTACCTGGGCATTGGATGGTTAATTAAATAGAATCATTGCGGAGAATTACGGGGAAAAGGTAGGATATTGGAACTAAATTAAAATGTTTGGAGAGGCAGTGCAGACATGATGGGCTGAATGGCATCGTTCTGAACTGTAGCAATTCTGTCACCTTGAAGGTTAATCCTTCGTTCTCGTAAAAGACCAGTTTTGGAGATTCCCAGTTTTGCTGATGATTCACTGTCTGTTTTCTTTCCCGGGGCAGGGCTGATGGGCTTTTTGATTTTGGCCAGGATTTCTGGAGGAAGATGGCACAGTTCCTGCTCCAGGCTTCTCTGGGATTCAGAGCAAGGAGCCAATTCTGAGATCCCACCTCTGTTATCCACATCCAACAGCAGCTGCAGATCCCAGAATATTGGAGGAAGAGCTGTCCTCTCCATGCCCTCCCTAACGACCCTTACCCCACATCCTCCCATTGATTCCCGATCTATACCCCTCCCCAAACCACCTGGAACCCCAGCCCCACCTGTTCCCCCACCAATACCCCTCCCCAAGCAAACCAAACCTTCCAACTCACCTCATCCCCTCCATAACTCTTCCCCCATTCACCCATAATACCCCTGCCCAATCACCCATATGCCCACCCACCACACATAACCATTGCCCCCCACCTTCATCCATACCCTTCCTAATCACCCATATGCCCACCCCCTTCACCCCATCAATAATAAACCTCCTCCAATCACCCCAACCCCTCCTCTCTGCTACTTGTACCCATCCCTCCCCTCCACTCTGCCCATACCACCTCATGAATCCCCTCCATCTCCTCCATCACACATATCCCTCCCATTCCTCCTCCATAGTACCCCGCTCTGACTTGCACACCTCTTCACCAAACATCAACATCCCCACACACAGCCTGGCTTCCCCCCCCACAACCCCCACTCCCCACCCTCTTGCCCCATGCTCGATTCCATCGTCCGTACCCACCTTTCCTCTCTTTCCCTCCCCCAGTCCACCTATTCCCCACTCCGTCCCCATACCCCCATTCCCCTACCTGTCTCTGTTACTCTCCCATTCGCACCCCTCCCCACCTCCCTCAGGCATTGTTTGTTAAGGAAGGTGAGGTGTGGTCAGGCTGTGGGGGAGACTCAGTGAGTGATTTCGATGTCAGGTTGTTGTGATGTTAGCCCGGTGAGTGTCAGCCTGCTTGTGCTGGCTGCGACATGGTGCTGCTCTCGGTAAATGATTGACCAACTTGGAGATTGTTGGTCCAACTGTGACATTCTTGAGGCACAGTGGGTGAACTTTGACTCTCAGCATGCTTACCTCGAGCTTGCCAAGAACACTGCTCCCTGTTATTGATTGGTTGGCGCCGCCCGGCATATTTTTGTATTTACGTTGACTTGGTTGTTGTTGTAATTTGTTCACTCTGTTTATCAAAGAGTGGACTCAGGAATTTTCTGTGTGTCTCTGGGATCCAAACCCAGCAGAGGCTGGAAAAAAAACAGCAAGTGAAGAAATTCAGCTCCCCACTGAGGAAACGTGCTCACAGCATGGGCTAGGATCAGACTTGCAGGCAGAATGGCATTGACTGTGAGTACCCAGTGACTGGGCGAGAGTTGGGAAGGGGGTTGTGCGTGGGTGAGGTTAGTGGGCGAAATAGCGGTCAGCGCAGAGTGAAACTTGGAGAGATGGTGGGGTTAGAGGATGCTTGGTGTGCGAAGATGAGGAGGGAAGTGTGAACATGGAGAGTGAACAAGAGGAGGAACAAGGCTGGGGCAAGTGAGGGGACAGTTCTGCACTCAGTGACTGACAGTCACTGTCAGTAAATATATATAATGTATTTTTTTATAGGAGCATTAAATCCTCTTGCCTCTGAACCTGGGATACAGGTCCCTCATGGAGGGAATACAGAGGAGAGAGCACCATCATAGAGTCAGATAGTATGGGTTTAAACAATGTTTCTGATGGATTTGAATTAATGTCCAGACTGACACACTAAGAGCTGTTCTGTCGGAGGGTCAGTGCTGAGGGAGTGCTGCACTGTCGGAGGGTCTGTATTGAGGGAGTGTCCCACTGTCGGAGGGTCAGCAGTGAGGGAGTGCCGCACTGTTGGAGGGTCAGTGCTGAGGGAGTGCTGCACTGTCGGAGGGTCTGTATTGAGGGAGTGTCCCACTGTTGGAGGGTCAGTACTGAGAGAATGCCGCACTATTGGAGGGTCAGTATTGACAGAGTGCTGCACAGTTGAGGGGTCAGTACTGAGGGAGTGCCGCACTGTTGGAGGGTCACTGCTGAGGGTGTGCTGCACTGTTGGAGAGTCAGTACTGAGGGAATGTTGCACTGTCGGAGGGTCAGTACTGAGGGAAACCTGTTGAATCATTCTGACGAAGGTTAGAAACTTTCTCGCTGAGCTGCAGTATTTTATCTTTGGATATCAAGGTGGTTGTGAATCTCATGATTCACCACAAATCAATAGCAAGGTTTTAAAAGCCTTTATTTATTGGGCCCACCTGGAGCTGCAAAGTAATTGTTGCCATGGTGTTGATAAACAACCATGGTTAAAGTCATTTCTCATCGGTCATCTCAAAACCTGCTGTGCAAATTTGCTCAGAATGTTTCTTGTCTCCACATAATCATGGGGTATCCCCTGCCACTAATTTCAACACCCACCCCCACACCCACCTCACTGCCTATCACTCCTGTGCCCAGTGGGTCAGTGCTTCTCCCTCCCTGGTCCCTATTGTAGGGTCTCACAATGGGTGAGTTAAGTAACGGTGGTCAGGTAGAGGCTGAGGTACCTGCTGGGGAGCCTTGTATGGACTGGACGTTCTGGGCGATAGGATCCTGTCTGAGAGTTGAGCCAAAGAATGCCCTCGTTATAGAGCCATAGAGATGTACAGCATGGAAACAGACCCTTCGGTCCAACTGTTCCATGCTGACCTTATATCTTAAATTAATCTAGTCCCATTTGCCAGCATTTGGCCCAAATCCCTCTAAACGCTTCTTACTCATACCCATTCAGATACCTTTCAAACATTGTAACTGTACCAGCCTCCAACACTTCCTCTGGCAGCTCATTCCATACACGCACCACCCTCTGTGTGAAAAAGTTGCCCCTAAGGTCTCTTTTAAATCTTTCCCCTTTTACCTTAAACCTATGTGCATTAGTTTTGTACTCTCTATCCTGGGGAAAAGACCTTGGGTATTCACCTTAGCTGTGCCCCTCATGATTTTATAAACTTTTATATGATCATCCCTCAGCCTCCAATGTTCCACGGAAAATAGGCCCAGCCTATTCAGTTTCTCCCGATAGTTCAAAAACACCTATCTTGTCAACATCCATGTAAGTATTTTCAGAACCCTTTCAAGTTTCATGACATCTTTCCCATATCAGAGAGACCAGAACTGAACACAGTTTTCCAGAAGTGGCCTAACCAATGTCCTGCAACATGACCTCCCAACTCCTATACTCTTTGCACTGACCAATAAAGGCAAGCATACCAAACGCCTTCTTCACTATCCTATCTCTCTGTGACTCCACTTTTAAGGACCTAAGATCTCTTTGTTTGGCAACATTCCCCAGGACCTTACCATTAAGTGTATCTAAGTCTTGCCCAGATTTGCCTTTCCAAAATGTAGCACCTCGCATTAATCTAAATTATACTCCAGTTGCCACTCCTTGGCCCACTGTCCCATCTGATCAAGATCCTGTTGTATTTTGAGGTACACGTTTTAGCTGCCCACTACACCACCAGTTTCAGTGTCATCTGCAAAACTACTAACCATGCCTCCTATATTCACATCCAACTCGTTTATATAAAAGCCAAAAAACAATGAACCCAGCACCGATCCTAGTGGCACATCACTGGTCACAGGCCTCCAGTCCAGAACGCAACCCTCCACCACTACCCTGTGTCTCTGACCTACGAACTAGTTCTTGTGGTCTAATTGGCTAATACTTCCTGTATTCCGTGTGATCTAACCTTGTTAACCAGTTGACCATGCAGAAACTTGTCGAACACCTTACTGAAGTTTGTATAGATCACGTCCACCACTCTGCCTTCAACAATCCGCTTTATCATTTCTTCAAACAATTTATGTTAGTGAGATTTGATTTCCCACGCACAAAGCCATGCTGACTATCCCTAATCAGTCCTTGTCTTTCCAAACACATGTAAATCCTATCCCTCAGAATCTCCTCTAACAACTTGCCTACGGAGTTCCAGTGTGGTGGATGCTGGGACAATGAGTAAATTTAACGAGGAGTGAGACAGATTTTTAATTGGTAATGGGTTGAGGCTAATAGGATGAGTGGTTATGGGGTGAAGTCAGGATGGTGAGGGGCTTGGAGGGGAAACTTGCAGGGGGTGGTGTTCCCATGTATCTGCTGCCCTTGTCCTTCTAGATGGAAGTGGTTATGTGTTTGGAAGGTGCTGTCTGAGGATCTTTGGTGAATTTCTGCAGTGCATCTTGTAGATGGTTCACACTGCTGCTACTGAGCGTTGGTGGTGGAGGAAATGGGAAAATGGGGGTGAGGAGCATTTCAGCCATGATTGAATGATGGATGAGACTCAATGGGCCAAATTCTTTAATTCTGAGAACACATGAATGTAGTTCCCATCACTCAGAGTGTCTTCTATTCTCAACACTGAACCCTAACTTTGTTAGTTTCAATCTGCCACTAGAGCTCCTACACTGAATTCAAGGCTAATCCACCAGGGCAGGACAAGTGAATGATGAGTTGTTAGTGGTATGATTATTCAGATGAGATGTTAAACCAAGCCCCTGTCTGGTGTGTTTGATTGACTGAGATTCTCTGACCCCCCCACTTTCAGCAGACAGCCAGGGGATTCTCCCTATGTCTACCCCAATCAATATCATAGTAACTGATGACCTGGTCAGTATCGCGTTACCGTTAACAGCCAGGTTCCTTTACATGTTGATCCAGGCAGGTTAGTTCTGATTGATCAGGATGTTGATTTGAACCCTACCCACCACCTTCACCATTCACTCCCTTCACCAACATTTCCCAGTGACACCTGTAGGATGCATAGCAGGAACTCACCAAGGCTTCTCTGACAACAGTTTCCAAATCCAAATTTGTAAAGCCAAGATTAGCAAACAGACGCAAACATGGCACTACAAAGCAGTCCGCTTGATTGGCACCACGCCCACAAACACCCACTCCCTTCACCACCCACGCTCAGTAGCAGCAGCATGTACCATCTACAAGATGCACTGCAGAAATTCACCAAAGACCCTCAGACAGCACCTTCCAAACCCACAACCACTTCCATCTAGAAGGACAAAGGCAGCAGATACATGGGAACACCACCCCCTGCAAGTTCCCCTCCAAGCCCCTCACCATCCTGACTTGGAAATATATTGCCGTTCCTTCAGTGTTGCTGGGTCAGAATCCTGGAATTCCTTCCCTAAGGCCATTTTCTAGCACTGGGACTGCAGCGGTTCAACAAGACAACTCACCCCCACCTTATCAAGGTCAAATAGTGTGATGCTGGAAAAGCACAGCAGGTCAAGCAGCATCTAAGGAGCAGGAGAGTGGACATTTCAGGCATATGCACTTCACCTGGAATGTGGAGGGGAGGGGGAGGGGATCTGAGAGATAAATAGGAGAGTGGAGGGAAGGTAGCTGGGAAGGTGATAGATGCCGGTGGGTGGGTGGTAGTGTTAGTTGGCATCCTATCTCCCCAATATGGAGGAGATCACATTGAGAGCAACGGACACAGTAGATGAGGTGCTGGGACATCCAGAAAAATCTCTGCCGGAATTGGAAGGATCCAATTCAGCCTTGGATGGTGTGGGGAAGGTGTGGGTACAGGTTTTATACCTCTTGTAGTGGCAAGGGAAGGTGCCAGGAGTGGAGTGTGGGTTGTTAGGGAGCATGGACCTAATGAGGGAGTCACAGAGGGAATGGTCTCGATGTGGTCTCCTCTACGTTTGGGAGATAGGACGCCAACTTGTGGAACGTTTCAGAGAACATCTCTGAGAGACACGCATCAAACAACCCCTCCCACTCTCCCAGGGTCATGCAAGTCCTGGGCTGCCTCCATCGCCAAATTCTAGCCACTAACAAATGGAGGAAGAATCCCTCATCTTCCGCCTTAGGACCCTCCAGGCACACGGCAATAATGTTGACTTCACCAGTTTCCTCATCTCCCCTCCCCCCATCTTATCACAGATCCAACCCTCCCAACTCGGCACTGCCCTCCTGAACTGTCCTGTCTGTCCATCTTCCTTCCCACCTATCCACTCCACCCTCTCCTCTGACCTATCACTATCACGCCCCACCTGCACCTACCTTCCCAGCTATCTTCACCCCATCCCCTTCCCACCCTCCTATTTATCTCTCAGCCCTCTCCCCCCCCACCCCTCCCCCCACATTCCTGATGATGGGCTTATGTCCGAAATGTCGACTCTCCTGTTCCTCAGATGCTGCCTGAGCGGCTGTGCTTTTCCAGCACCACACTTTTCAGTCCTCCAGCATCTGCAGTCCTCACTTGTTCACCATCTTCTGAAGGGACAATTAGTGATGGGTAATAAATGCTGGCTCAGCCAGCCACACCTACGATCAGTGAAGGAATTCCTTTCGCAAATTAAGCCTGCCTTGTTTAGTTTGGTGAGAGAAATTTCTGTTGATTCTCACTGTTGTCTGTTGGAATGATGAGGGGTGAATTCCAGCTTTCTCCTTCATACATATGACTTTGCTCAAATTAAATACGGCATGTTTGGCCAACCTGCAAGCTGTGATGTTTCACAGTTTAATTACCTAATTGCCCCCTAAATAGATTTGGTGACATCGAGTCTGAAAGTGGCACTTCTGATTTCCCAGGAGATGTGTCTGTCAGTCAGTGTAAGGCACAGTGTGATCTCACTGTGCTGTCCCTAGCTTTCATTTAATATTCCTGTCCCTTTGGATTTCCCTCGTCAGCATTAATTAATTCGGGCTGATTCCGAATCCTAGGTTCTCCTGATTTGACTTTTTTTCATGAGTGATTTATTTGTGAAGCAAATTGACTTGGCATCCTCTTGATGTTCAGAAATGCGCAGCAAAAATATTTTCTCTGTAAAGAGTGACGGTGATTAATCAAACCGGGCTGTGGATCATTGAGAAAGGACAAAGTATTCTGCTTGATAATCAGTTACTCGTTCCCCAGTGCTCCAGGATCCCCTGAGCACAGAAAAAGGCAGACTATCAAAATGGCTGGGAACAAGGACAGGCATTGACACCAACAGAAAGCGAGAGTGAAATAAGAAAGGGATATCTATTAACCCATTTGTGGTGTGAAGTCTGTGGACGGGAACTGCTTTCACATTGATAGGTTTAGCTTTGATTTTATCTTCACCTCCTGTATCCGTGTCCACACTCTGAGGGCAGCTCCTGTCCACCACAATCCTGAGTCTTCCTTCACATGTTCAACACAGGAACTTTACCATGGCATCCCTGGATCAGTGACAGGCAAGAGAAACAACAGATATTGAAGGGAGAAAGAGAGAGAGAGAGAGATGGAGAAGTTTTGGGAGGGGAGGGGGATTTGAAAGATGTCAAAACTTTTGTTGATCAGCTGTGAAGGGAGGACTGCATCGTTAGAGGACCACATTGAGAAGGTGGGGGTGAACTGCTCTGTTGAACGCTGCAGTCCATGTGCTGTAGGTAGACCCACAATGTCCTTAAGGAGGGAAATCCAGGATTTTGTCCCAGCGACACTGAAGGAACGGCAATAGATAAACCTCTTTCAGGTCACCCCTCAGCATCCGACACTCCTGGGAAAACAACCCCAGCCTGTTCAGCCTCTTCCTATAGCTCAAACCCTCCAACCCTGGCCACATCCTTGTAAATCTTTTCTGAGCCCTTTCAAGTTTTGCTACATCCTTCCTATAGGAGGGAGACCAGAATTGCAAGCAATATTCCAATTTCCTTTCAGGAGATTAAGCAGTAAAGAGCCCACAGTTTGGAACCTGACAATTGTGACCTGAACTATGTATTTAAACTTCTCAAGAGCACACTGAGTTCTTTCCAATGAGAGCTGTGCTGGTGACGGAGCAGAGTAGTAATAGAGAATTTGGGATTGAATTTCTGTGGGAATTTGTCAAATCAGACATGGATGATATAAAAAAGAAGAAAAGATTGTGCAAAACTGCCCAGGGCGTTTATTGAGGTGTAAAACCATTAAAAAAAGGAACACGACTATGCTGTTAATGCTTTTTGCCATGCAATGGGATCATGGCTGATATGACATTCTTCCTGTCCATTTTCCTGCCCTTCACCTGTAGCCCGTCATTTGCACAGTGATTAAGAATCTACCTGTCTTGAAGTAACACCACAGCGCCAGTATCCCATCACCAGGTCACCTATCACTTGAGTCCTTGACTCGAATATTGCCTCTTCAGAGCCAGCTCACAGAGTGAAGAGAACCTCTGACCTTCCTGTTTCTTTTTTTTTCTCTCACAATAGGCAAACACCCGAATGGCCAGTGACAAACACTGCCCTTCACATCAAAGGGCAGTGCTGTGTGATCAAAACAGTGAGGGGGAGGGTAGGGACTAAATCAAAATAGGGTTGGAGGGAACCTTCCTGTTTCTGTCTGTCAGCCAGGGCTCCCTGATTGGACTAGATTAACAAGCCCAATCAGGGAACTCAGATCCTATGAGGTCCAGCTGCCCGTTCCCATCACTGCATACCTTAGCCTTAAACATACACAAGGACTGTGCCCCCACAGCTGCCTGTGGCAAGGGGTTCCATCGTCTTTCAAACCTCTGGAAGAAGAAATTCCTTCTTGCCTCAGTCGTTGATTGTTGCCTCTTTATGCCCACTGGTCCTGCACTCTCCCATGAGGAGTGCCATCTTCTCAGCATTTTTAAAAAATGTTTTCATTTCTGGGATGTGGATATCACTGCTTGGGCCAGCATTTATTGCCCCGTCCCCAGTTGCCCCTTGAGAAGGTGGGGGTGAGCTGCCTTCTTGAACCGCTGCAGTCCATGTGCTGTGGGTAGACCCACAATGCCCTTAGGGGGGGAATTCCAGGATTCTGACCCAGTGACACTGAAGGAACGGCGATATATTTCCAAGTCAGGATGGTGAGGGGCTCGGAGGGGAACTTGCAGGGGGTGGTGTTCCCATGTATCTGTTGCCCTTGTCCTTCTCGATGGAAGTGGGTGTGGGTTTGGAAGGCGCTGTCTGAGGATCTTTGGTGAATTTCTGCAGTGCATCTTGTAGATGGTACACACTGCTGCTACTGAGTGTGGGTGGGGGAGGGAGTGGGTGTTTGTGGATGTGGTCCCAATCAAGCGGCTGCTTTGTCCTGGATGGTATTGAGCTTCTTGAGTGTTGTTGGAGCTGCCCCCATCCAGAGCAAGTGGGGAATATTCCATCACACTCCGGACTTGTGTCTTGTAGATGGTGGACAGGCTTTGGGGAGTCAGGAGGTGAGTTACTCTCCGCAGTATTCCCAGCCTCTGACCTACTCTTGCTAGGTTACTGGTCTAGGTGATTGGGTTACCGTGGGGATTTGGGTACAAAATCATATGAAACCAGATTACAGTCCAACAGGTTTATTTGAAATCATGAGCTTTCAGAGTGTAGCTCCCTCACCACTTTATGATTTCAAATAAACTTGTTGGACTATAACTTGATGTTGTGTGACTTCTGACTTTGTCCACCCCAGTCCACCACATCATGGGCCGAAAATTATCACGTACCTTTCCAAATCAACCCCTCCTCAGGCATCAGCTTCCAAACCCTTCAGACATCAAGGCCCTTCAGACATCAAAGCTGCATGTGGTGGGGGGAGAGGGTGTGTGTGGGGATTATTGTTCAAAGACAGTCAACAATTATCATTGATTCTGTAGGAAAGATGTGGGGGGAGGAATCTGTTCACCAAGGATTGGGTTGAGTTTTAATTTAAAATATATCCTGGAGAGATGGCAGTCACTTCCTGATGAAGGCCTTTTGCCCGAAACGTCGATTTTCCTGCTCCTCGGATGCTGCCTGACCTGCTGTGCTTTTCCAGCACCTCTCTGATCTTGACTCTGATCTCCAGCCTCTGCATCCTCACTTTCACCCAGTCACTGCCAGGGCTCATCCACCTGTCCATCTTTGAGAGAGGGGAGTGGTGACCTGCCTTGCTGACTCTTGGACTTATTTTGAAGTGGTTTTATGTCTTGTGGGGGGGGCTTGTTCAGCACTTGTTGGGACAATTATGGATAGGCCAGATTGATGTTGGGCTGGAGTCACATCTTGACCCCAGACGAGATAATGGTCAGGTTTGTTGCAAGGAGAAAGGAACATAGCAGCAGGGAGATATCACTTCAATTGTACAGAACGCTGGCAGATTCCTGACCAAGGGAGGGCCACGCAAGAAGGTGGAGGTGAGCCTGCAAATCAGTTCCGCCATTATCTTGTTGAATAGTGGAGCAAGCTTGAGGGGCTGAATGGCCTCCTACTTGGTAAAGTTGTACATTGACAGGGTTAAACACCTATTCACATAGTGACAAGTAATCACTTACTGATATCCCCCTCCCCACTACTGGGGGACAGTGGACAGTGACCTGGAGCTGGAATTCTGACCCACTCCAGCTCCCCCCCACTTTTGAGTCCTGAGGTACTGAGGGTAATTGTTGCCTTGAGAGCAGTTTGTTGTTTATCAACTGGGGCCTGCCAGTAACCTTGGGGGCAGAGACAGGTACCCCAAGCCCCTTCCTCCCTGTGAGTGTGTGTGTGTCTGTGTGTGCGCATGCGTGTGTGTGTCTGTGTGTGCGTGTGACTGTGTACCTGTGCCTGTGTGTGTAAAACCCCATTCCTGATGAATATTCACTAAGTTCAAAGCTGATCCTTTCTCAGTCTGGAATAAAGATAACGGATTGCCGGGTGATTTGTGGCTCAGTTTTAATCGATAACTGAGTGTGTCACAGAGTCTGAACTGAGGCAAAGGAGAGAAGCTGCTGTCTCTCTCCTCCAGTGGGATTCAGTGCTGGCAAATGCTGCAGGGACTGGACTCAGCTGCAGGGACTCACTGACAGACAGCCCCAGACCGGGAGCAGGTCCCTTACCCCTGGGGAGAGCTCCTGATATCACCCTGCGCCTGTCCCTGAGGGGGGCAACGAGGCAGCCCCTGCTCCCTCCCACCCCAGCTCCTTCACATCTGGGAGAGGGAGGATTTCTGCCCGGAATGAGCTGGTGCCTGGCTTCCCTGGTCAGCTGGAGCAAGTACCTACTGTCCTGCTTCCCAGCCCTGAGGGTGTGCTACTGCAGGAGGCAGGTAAGAGGGTGGGTGGGGTGGGGATTGGGGGGGGGGGGGGGGCATGATTACAGATAGAGTGTGAGAGAGATACTGACAGGGTGTGAGATACAGAGTGAGACTGAGATGCAGATAGAGTGTGAGAGAGATACAGAGAGTGAGACACGGCAAATGTGAGAGATAGAGGATGAGAGAGAGAGTGGGAGAGAGAGATACAGTGAGTGGGAGAGATACAGAGAGTGAGCGAAAGCTTTTTGGAGAGACTGAATGCAAGACAATGAATGAGAAACAGTGTGCGGGAAAGAGAGAGTGAACAAGCGTGAGATGGAGAGACTGAGAGTGAAAGAGTGAAAGTGAGTGTATGAGTGCACATGAGAGAAAGACAGCGCCGGTGATTGTGTGACCAAATCAGTGAGAATGAGTGAGACAGAGAGTGAAAGTAAGAGTGAGTTAGAGATTGGTAATCAGCAAATGGGGGAGTGACTCAGAGTGAGACAAATTGAAAGGAAGAGAGTGAGTGAATGAAAGGGAGAGACTGGGTGAGAATGAGCAAAGAAAGAGTGAGATGGAGAGATTGAGTGAGTGAGGGAGGGAATGAGCACAGTTGCAATTCACATTTTGATGTCCAGCCTGCAGCATCCATGCAGTGACTGCTAGTCATTATCTGTCAGGAAGACCAGGAAGGTCAGGAAGACCAGGAATGTCAGGAAGATCAGGAAAATCAGGAGGATCAGGTGTCCTTGCTAAATGTACCGGGTCCTCTGGGGACATGTCACCCCATATATCCCCGAGTCCAGAGAGGATCTCATTAACAGCTGACAGTTATGGAGTCCTGCAGTTTAGTCTCACCAAGCCTTATGGTTCTCCCAAACACCTTCCAGCAGCCCAGGATACTGCAGATCCTTTGGAGGAATTGTAGTCCCTGTTATAATGTAGAAAATACAAATTGGCTCAATCCCATAAACTGACGTTGTTCACTAAAACAGGTGAAACTGCTTTGGTGCCAATTGAGAACGAAATGTTTTCCAGGAAGTGGGAAAGGGAGAGGGTGGGTTTTGTCCCCACATAACATGGTATCAAGCCCCAGTTTCAGGTCTCCAGCTAACAAGGCATGTTCCTGCCTGAGTAAACCACTCCCTCAGCACTGACCATCTAACAGCACCTGTAAGTGAAGTATGTTAACAGGGATTAGAGTCTGTTATTGATAATTAATCAGGAATTTGAATTTATCCATTTTCATTCACTTATGGGACTTAGGGGTTGCTAGTTGGGCCAACATTTATTGCCCATCCCTAGTTGCCCCTCAAGAAGGTGGGAGTGAACTGCCTTCTTGAACCGCTGCAGTCCATGTGCTGTGGGTAGACCCACAATGCCCTTAGGGAGGGAATTCCAGGATTCTGACCCAGTGACACTGAAGGAACGGCGATATATTTCCAAGTCAGGATGGTGAGGGGCTGGGAGGGGAACTTGCAGGGGGTGGTGTTCCCATGTATTTGCTGCCCTTGTCCTTCTCGATGGAAGTGGGTGTGGGTTTGGAAGGTGCTGTCTGTAATGAAACTTTCCTGTGGCCATTTGAGTATGTATGTAAAATAAAACAGAGAGCTGCAGTTGCTGGAAATCTGAAACCAAAGCAGAAAGTGCTGGAGAAACTCAGCTGTTTTGGCAGCATCCGTAGAGAGAGGAACAATCACTGGACTCTGAAATGTCAACTCTGTTTCTGTCCCAACAGATGATGACAGATCCTGCTGAGTTTCTTTGGCAATTTCTGTTGTCGTTTTGTGTATGTATGTACATTCAGTCAAACCAGATTAATCTCATTTCACCTTTGTACCAGTCTAAAATTACACAAGCAGTGTTTTTACTCTGACTAGATATCACAATCTGGAGATGAGGTAGGAATGCAGGTGTTTCTGGTTAATCAAATATGGGTTGGAGAATCTTCCTGTAAAACTGGTGAGGGTTATCTCTGTGAGGGAAAAAATTAAAATGTCGGTCTAGATAAATGTGCGTGTGTGTGGACTGACCTTGGTGGATGGCTGCATCAATAGGTATTATCAGGTGACTGAGATTGTACTGCAGGGTCCTCTGAGAGGTATACTGTATTGTGTGCTTGGAGATGTTCTACACTGCTGACAATATTCTCAGCGATCCCAAAAATTCATTATTAATCCAGCAGCAGGAGACAGGAACACAGTGTTATTTCAGACTGCAGCAGGTGCTAAAGTATGTGAAGAATTTGCTCACCTCCTCCAAAGCCAAAAGGCACGCACCACCGTTGGGACTTTCACTGAAGCTTGAACAGTCCTACAGTCCCAGATCATAGAATGAGGAGGAATCTGTCACTCACTGAAGACTTGGATGGTCACTGGCGGCTTTACAAAAACTGTCCCTTCACTGTATTTGCTGAGAATTTCAGAACGGTTTATTGTGACCCAAATCTGTCTGCAGTTGAAAAAATAAACATCCTGACAGTGAATTGCTGATATTGCCAAAGTTAACTTTCCACATCACCAATGTGTACAACGCACAATGAGACTATAAGAAGTAGGAGCAGAATTAGGCCATTCAGCCCATCAAGTCTGCTCCACCATTCGATCATGGCCGGTGTTTCTCAGCCGCATTCTCTTGCCTTCTCCCCCTAACCCTTGATCCATTTACTAATCCACTTTTATCTGAATTCCCCTCCTTGATTGCACTGGCGGGGAGGAGGGGGGCGGCGTGTGGAAGGCGGGTTGCATCTACCCACACAAATAGGTGTATAACTATCTTTTTATACAAAATCAGAAATTGCTGGAAAAGCTCAGCGGGACTGGCAGGATCAGTGGAGAGAAAACAGAGTTAACGTTTCGGATCCAGTGAACCTTCTTCGGAAATGGGCCCAAGATGTTAACCCTGCTTTCTGTCTACTGATGCTGCCAGACCCGCTGAGCTTTTCCAGCAAAAATTAGAAATTTTGTTTCTAATTTACAGCATCCGCAGTTCTTTGGGACTTTTAAAAATCTAACATATACCAAAATGTACAGCAGTGGTTCAAGAAGGTAGCTCAAGGAGAATTAGAGGTTACTGTTATAGCTAATGAACCAGGGACTGCAGTATGTCATGTGTGAGGTCACAGAGATGAGAGTAATTGATAGGTAATGAATGATGGAGAGAGTGTTTAACAGATAGTGATCGTAAATGTGTAGTCAGCAGTGAAGGTAAAACCATTGACCTCATTGAAAGCTTCCCAGAAATATTTCACGTCCTCTGCCCCATGGGTTTCACCTTTGACCTTAATTTGAATCAGGTGTCAACTCCTAGGATTCCAGGTGCCCAGCAACAGTCATGTCATCGACAGGAGAGCCGTGATGTGGAGGTGCCGGTGTTAAAGTCAGAAGTACAAGACACCAGGTTATAGTCCCTTCATATAGCTGTGTGCTTCCCTCCACTTCACCTGATGAAGGGGCAGCGCTCTGAAAGCTTGTGATTTCAAATAAACCTGTTGGACTATAACCTGGTGTTGTGTTATTTCTGACTTTATCAACAAGAGAAGCAGTAAATCGTATTGAAGAATTCTTATGGTCTGTAGTAAAGTAAACTGATTACCTTTCACTCCTATTCATTCCAATTTATAAAGTTATTTTTTTCAGGGCCAGAGAATGTGAACAGTTAAAAAATTCCTACTACAGGTATACTTGAGGTGCGTTCCATACAATACTGCAACATAGGAGAATTTCTTATGAAGGATTTCTAAACATTACCATTTGTGAGCATTTCAATGATGCGTACTTGAGAGGAGTGAGGGAGTATTTACAATGACCTCTGGATTTCTGATTTTAACTGGGTGTATGCAGATCTGGCAAGAGTCTGATTGAGAGTGTAATGTCATGTTAAATCACAGGCCAAAAGTAACAGAGCCCAGAGTGTGTTACTGATAATGTATCAGCGACTGCAGTGTGTTTATCAGATAATGTAAGATAAACTGAGAGTGTGGAATAGATAACAGAGTAGGAACTAGGGTCAATTTCAAATCACACAACAGGGATGGAGGTGTGTTGGAGATTTTATTACGAAGGGTGGTATGTGTATTATCAATAAGGTAACAGGCACTTGCTCCTGATAAAACAGCAGGGACTGAAATGTGTTATAAATTACAAGGATTTTGATGTTCAGGAAGTGGTGCGACAATGTTTGGAATTGAAGGGAGAAATGCACTGATCAGTTGATTGGATGGGTTCCTGTGTTCCTGTTGATGCACATTGTATCAGCTGCTGTCTCTATATCTGAATTATAGAGTGACACAGCATAGGAAGAGACCGTTGGTCCATCATGTCTATGCTTGCTCTTTGAAAGAGATATCCACTTTGTCCTACGCTCCATTGCCCTGCAGATCCATTTACTTTTCCAATTGCCTTTGGAAAATTCCCAGGTAAAAACAAGGACTGCAGATGCTGGAAACCAGAGTCTAGATTAGAGTGGTGCTGGAAAAGCACAGCAGGTCAGGCAGCATCCGGGGAGCAGGAAAATCGACGTTTCGGGCAAAAGCCCTTCATCAGGAATAGAGGCAGAGAGCCTGCAGAGTGAAGAGATAAATGAGAAGGGGGTGAAGGTGGGGAGAAAGTAGCATAGAGTACAATAGGTGAATGGGGGTGGGGATGGAGGTGATAGGCCAGGGAGGAGGGTGGAGTAGATAGGTGAGAAGGAAGATAGGCAGGTAGGACAGGTCATGGGGACGGTGCTGAGCTGGAAGTTTGGAACTGTGGTAAGGTCGGGGGAGGGAAATGAGGAAACTGTTGAAGTCCACATTGATGCCCTGGGGTTGAAGTGTTCTGAGGCGGAAGATGTGGCGTTCTTCCTCCAGGCGTCGGGTGGTGAGGGAGCGGTAGTGAAGGAGGCCCAGGACCTCCATATCCTTGGCAGAGTGGGAGGGGGAGTTGGAACGATGGGCCATGGGGCGGTGGGGTTGATTGGTGCGGGTGTCCCAGAGATGTTCCCTAAAGTGCTCTGCTAGGAGGCGTCCAGTCTCCCCAATGCAGAGGAGACTGTATCGGGAGCAACGGATACAATAAATGATATTAGTGGATGTGCAGGTAAAACTTTGAAGGATGTGGAAGGCTCCTTTAGGGCCTTGGATAGAGGTGAGGGAGGAGGTGTGGGCACAGGTTTTACAGTTCCTGCGGTGGCAGGGGAAGGTGCCAGGACGGGAGGGTGGGTCGTAGGGGGGCATGGACCTGACCAGGTAGTCACGGAGGGAACGGTCTTTGCGGAAGGCGGAAAGGGGTGGGGAGGGAAATATATCCCTGGTGGTGGGGTCCGGTTGGAGATGGCGGAAATGTCATCAGATGATGTGGTTTATGTGAAGGTTGGGTAGGGTGGAAGCTGAGCACCAGGGGGTATTCTGTCCTTGTTACGGTTGGAGGGGTGGGTGGAAAGTTCCTGTTGAATCCGCTTTCACTGGCCTTTCAGGTAGTGCCTCCCAGATCATAACAAGTGAAGAAGGCATTTAGATTACTTAGAGTCAAAGAGTCACAGAGATGTACAGCTTGGAAACAGACCCTTCGGTCCAACCCGTCCATGCCGACCAGATATCCCAACCCAATCTAGTCCCACCTGCCAGCACCCGGCCCATATCCCTCCAAACCCTTCCTATTCATATACCTATCCAAATGCCTCTTAAATGTTGCAATTGTACCAGCCTCCACCACTTCCTCTGGCAGCTCATTCCATAAACGTACCACCCTCTGTGTGAAAAAATTGCCCCTTAGGTCTCTTTTATATCTTTCCCCTCTCACCCTAAACCTATGCCCTCTAATTCTGGATGCCCCCACCCCAGGGAAAAGACTTTGCCTATTTATCCTATCCATGCCTCACATAATTTTGTAACCCTCTATAAGGTCACCCCTCAGCCTCTGACGCGCCAGGGAAAACAGCCCCAGCCTGTTCAGCTTGCCTTTATTGATCAGTACATTGAGTATAGGAGTTGGGAGGTCACGTTGTGACTGTACAGAACATTGGTTAGGCCACTTTTGGAATACTACATTCTGGTCTGTAGTGCTGGAAAAGCACAGCAGGTCAGGCAGCATCTGAGGAGCAGGAGAAAGAAGCCATTCTGCATGAAGGGTTTATGCCCGAATCATTGATTCTCCTGCTCCTCGGATGCTGCCTGACCTGCTGCACTTTTCCAGCAACACAGTCTCGACTCTGAGTTTCAGCATCTGCAGTCCTCACTTTCTCCTCTTCAATTCTGGTCTCACTGCTTTAGGAAAGATGCTGTGAAACTTAAAAAGTTTCAGAAAAGATTTACAAGGATGTTGCCAGGGTTGGAGGGTTTGAGCTATAGGGAGAGGCTGAACAGGCTGGGGCTGTTTTCCCTGAGCGTCGGAGGCTGAGGGGTGACCTTATAGAGGTTTATAAAATCATGAGGGGCATGGATAGCATAAATAGGCAAGGTCTTTTTCCCACAGTAGGTGTGTCCAAAACTAGAGGGTGTAGGTTTAAGGTGAGAGAGGAAAGAATTAAAAAGGACCCAATGGGTAACTTTTTCACACAGAAGATGGTGCCTGTATGGAATGAGCTACCAGAGGGTGTAGTGGAGGCTGGTACAATTGCAACATTTAAAAGCATCAGGATGGGTATATGAATAGGAAGGGTTTGGAGGGATATGGGCCGGGTACTGGAAAATGGGACTAGATTAGGTCGGGATATCTGGTCAGCATGGACGGGTTGGACCGAAGGGTCTGTTTCCTATGACTCTTGGAACTCACTGTGTCAAATGAAATTTCCATTTCTCAACTCTCATTGTGTAGTTAATCACTTTAAAGCTCTGGACTGCTTACAGTCTGAATTGGGATCAATTTCTCCTTATTTGCTCCAGCAGAACTAGTCTTGATTTTGAATACCGAATTCAATCTCTCTTTTAACCTGCTCTGCTCTTAGGAGAATTAATCCAGGGGTTTCCAGTCCCTCCGCGTTGACCGAAGTCCCTCATGCTCCTGCCTATTATTTCAGTTGCCTCTCATTTCCTGCATCCTTCTGAAAATGCGGGGTTGAGCTCATGACTTCAGCCCAATCTGAAATTATTTTATTCATTCACAGGATTCGGGGCTCACGGGTTAGTCCAAAATTTCCTGCCCACCCTAAATGCCCCAGTTGGCAGTGAGTCAACCACATTGAATTAAAATTAGAATTAGATTTATTGTCACATGGGTACAATTTAAAGTTTACAAGTTGCCATTTACTGCACTAACATAGGAACAAAAATACCTGGATACAGATAGTTAAGTACAAAATCTTTAGTGTAAAATAGAAAAATAAAGAAATTAAAAGTTACACAATTTATAGTGCTTCCACCCCAGTCCCGATAACTCCAGGGGTCTCCAGTTTGTGCCAACCTCTGCTCCAGTCCAAACTTGTTCCATCTGAATAAGTTGGGAAAAAAAACATTTTTAAAACAAAGAAGAGATGAGAATAAAGATAGATGGAGTGTACAGACACTGGCAAGGAAGCTCTACTCCATCGCAATCAAGCTGTTTGTCTGGACTCATATATCGGTCCGACCCATGACGCACAGCAGTTTCCTTCCCTAACGGACATAGGCCAACCAATGGGTTTTTCCAACAATTGTTAATGTTTTTATGGTCACTGTTGGCCCTTTATTGGTCAGAGCATTGAGTACAGGAGTTGGGAGGTCATGCTGCAGCTGTCCAAGACATTAGTCAAGACACTGTTGGAATATTGCGTTCAATTCTGCTCTCCCTGCTATAGGAAGGATGTTGTGAAACTTGAAAGGGTTCAGAAAGGATTTACAAGGCTGTTGCCAGGGTTGGAGGTTTGGAGCTACAGGGAGAGGCTGAACAGGCTGGGGCTAGTTTCCCAGAGGTGTCAGAGGCTGAGGGGTGACCTTATAGAGGTTTATAAAATCATGAGGGGCATAGATAGGGTAAGTAAAGTTTTTTTCCCTGGGATGGTGGACTGCAGAACTAGAGGGCATAGGTTTAGGGTGAGAGGTGAAAGATTTGAAAGGCACCTAAGGGGCAACTTTTTCACGCAGAGGGTGGTACGTGTATGGAATGAGCTGCCAGAGGAAGTGATGGAGGCTGGTACAATTACAGCATTTAAAAGGCATCTGGATGGGTATATGAATAGGAAGGGTTTGGAGGGATATGGGCCAGGTGCTGGCAGGTGGGACTAGATTGGGTTGGAATATCTGGTCGGCATGGATGGGTTGGACTGAAGGGTCTGTTTCCATGCTGTACATCTCTGTGACTCTATGACTCTATTAGACTCTTAATTCCAGATTCGAACCTAGCTCCCAAAACATTACCTGGGTCTGTCGCTTAATAGTCTCATGATAATAATTCCATCCATATGGAGGTTTGAGAACTCTCTCGGTTCTGAATTCAGTTTCCCCTATTTATCAAGCCCGGGATGTTTGATTCTTATTCTCCCCTTCTCAACTTCTCCTGCTCCCTCCAAACCCTCAAACTCATCATGTCACTCAGTTCCTTTCCCCCATTTAATTTATCCCACCTGTCCTCATTCTTCCAATCAAAATATATCAGTAACTGTCTGATTTTTACTCAATCATAACAGAAGGCTCTGAAACTGTATCAAAGTATGTGTGTATGTGAGTAAGTGTGTATATGAGAGAGAATGTGTTCTTTGTGTGTGTGTGTGTGTGTGTGTGAGAGAGAGAGAGGGATAATGTGTGTGTGTGTTTTTTGTGTGTGTGTGAATACGTGAGTGTGTTTGTGAATGTGTGTGAATGTGAATATGTGAGTGTGTGTGAGAGTGTGTATGAGACTGAGTGTGTGAGACTGTGTGACAGTGAGTGTGTGTGAGTGAGTGTGTGTGACAGTGTGTGATTGAGTGTTAGCATGTGAATGTGTGACTGTGTGTGAATGTGTGAATACGTGAGTGTATTTGTGAATGTGTGTGAATGTGAATATGTGAGTGTGTGTGAGAGTGTGTATGAGACTGTGTGTGTGTGAATATGTGTGAGCGTGTGTTGTGAGTTTGTGTGTGTGTGTGAGACTGTGTGTGTGACAGTGAGTGTGTGTGTTGTGAGTGAGTGTGTGTGTGTGAGACTGTGTGTGTGACAGAGTGTGTGATTGAGTGTTAGCATGTAAGTGTGTGAATGAGAGAGAATAATTAGGTGAAGTATGGCTGTTTGACACTTCATCATAGCCCTGTTTTCATCAGGGAGCTGTGTGGATCCTGCAGACAGGTTTTCAGGACTGTCTCATTTGTTGTTGTCATTAGTACTGGTGCAGACACGATAGCTGGCTGCTCGTTGGCTTCACTGGAGCAGTTCTGTGATTCTGTGGCTGTATTCCTGATTCTCTCTTTGATACCTCACTCCTCCCCAAATGCCGAGCGTTGTTTGTCTGTCTGCCGTCTGCACATTCTTCTGTTTATTAGTCCCCAGTGGACCTTTGGCTGAATGTGAGCCTCAGTGTAGCATGAAGCAGCCCTGTGTGCTGTTTACGTTGTGACACCGATCTCAGCCTAGTCATTAGTGCTGGACTAGAGATTATCATTTGACCGGGATATTAACTTTCACTGGGACTGTCATACCTGATTCCCACACACATCTCCTTATTTGGCTGCTGCATATATATGATTGGATTCCTCAGGAATTAAAGGTTAATCTCCCATTCAGTGGCTTGGGATAAACTGCCAGTAAAGGTCGGGGTTGTGAAAGCACAGTTTGTATTTCATTTTCTTTTTGCTGTGCACTTTTCGATGATTTGTTTTAAAACTATTTTACAACACCTGGACTCACCCAAAACACTGGCCAATGATCAATAGGAAACACAGCCAGTAACTTACTCAAAGCAAGATCCAGGAAAATGCACAATTTTTAAAATCCAGCAGTGCGATGTGGGTGTCGCTGACTGGGCCAGTATTTATTGCCCGTCCTTAGTTGCCCCTTGAGAAGGTGGGGTGAGCTTGAACCGCTGCAGTCCATGTGCTGTAGGTAGACCCACAATGCCCTTAGGGAGGGAATTCTAGGATTTTGACGATAGTTAGATTGTCTCCCATTGGTGATGGTCACAGTGTGGCGTGAATGCTATTTTCCACTTGTCAGTCCAAGTCTGGATATGGGCATGGACTGCTTCGGTATCTGAGGAGTTGCGAATGGTGTTGAACATTTTACAGTCATCAGCAACATCTCCATACAGTGGCACTGTGGTTTAGTGGTTAGCACTGCTGTCTCACAGCATTAGGGACCCGAGCTCGATCCCAGCCTTTGGTAACTGTCCGTGTGTGTGTGTGTGTGTGTGTGTGTGTGTGTGTGTGTGTGTGTGTGTGTGTGTGTGTGTGTGTGTGTGTGTGTGTGTGTGTGTGTGTGTGTGTGTGTGTGTGTGTGTGTGTGTGTGTGTGTGTGTGTGTGTGTGTGTGTGTGTGTGTGTGTCCTCCAGGTGCCCAAGTTTCCTCCCACAGTCCAAAGATGTGCAGGTTAGGTGAATTGGCCATGCTAAATTGCCCCTAGTGTCCAGGGGTATGTAGGTTCAGTGCACTAGTTAAGGGTAAATGTAGAGTAATGGAAGAGTGGGTCTGGGTGGGATACTCTTTGGAGAGTCGATGTGGACCTGAAGGGCCAGTTTCCACACTGTCGGGATTCTATAGTTTTATTTCTGACCTTCTGATGGAGGGAAGGTCATTGATGAAGCAGCTGAAGATGGTTGGGCCTCGGACACTCCACTGAGGGACTCCTGGAGCTGAGATGACTGACCCTCCAACAACCACAACCATCTTCCTCTGTGCCAGGTATGACTCTAACCAGCAGAGAGTTTGCCCCCTGATACCCACTGATCCCAGTTTAGCCCGGGCTCCATGATGCCACACTCGGTCGAATGCAGCCTTGATGTCAAGGGCTGTCCCTCTCCCCTCCCCTCTGGAATTCAGCTCTTTTGTCCATGTTTGACCCAAGGCTGTAATGAGGTCAGGAGCTGAATGACCCTGGGGGAACCCAAACTGGGCGTCACTGAGCAGGTTATTGCTGAGCAGGTGCTGCTTGGTAGCTCTGTTACTGACACCATCCATCACTTTACTGATGATTGAGAGGAGACTGATGGGGCGGGCATTGGCCGGGTTGGGTCTGTCCTGCTTTTTCTGTCCAGGACATACCTGGGCAATTTTCCACATTGTCGGGGAGATGCCAGTGTTGTAACTGGACTGGAACAGCTTGGCTCGGGGAGAGGCAAGTTCTGGAGCACACGTCTTCAGTGCTATTGCTGGAGTGTTGTCAGGGTCCGTAGCCTTTACAGTATCCAGTATCTGCAAACATTTCTTGATATCACGTGGAGTGAACCGAATTGGCTAGAGACTTGTATCTGTGATTCGTATCTGGGGACGACTGGAGGAGGCTGAGATGGATCATCCACTCGACACTTCGAGTTGAAGATTGCTGTAAAAATGTCAGCCTTTTCTTTTGCCCTGATGTGCTGGGCTCTTCCATCGTTGAGGATGGGGATAGTTGAGGAGCCTCCTGCTCCACTGTCCACCACCGTTCATGGCTGGGTGTGGCAGGACTGCAGAGCTTAGAACTGATCTTTTGGTTGTGGGATTGCTTAGCTCTATCTATCACTAGCTGCTTATGCTGTTGGTGTGGAAGAAGTCCTACTTGGCGATTTCACCAGATTGACATCTCATCTTCAGGTATGCCTGGTGCTGCTCCTGCACTCTCCATTGACCCAGGGTTGATCCCCTGGCTTGATGGTAATGGTTGAGTGGGGGATATGCTGGGCCATGAGATAAAGTTGTTAGGAGAAACTGTACAAATTACACCTGTTTTCTCTAGAACTTAGAAAGTTCAGGGATGATCTGATCAAAGTCTTCAAGATATTAGAATGATGAGATTCCCTACAGTATGTTAACAGGCTCTTCGGCCCAACAAGTCCATACCAACCCTCCGAAGATTAACCCATCCAGCAAGGAATGAGGGATATGGGTCAAAGGCAGGTATATGGACTTAGGCCACACATCAGCCATGATCTCATTGAATAGTCTAACAGATGTGAGGGGTTGAATGGCCTCATCCTATTCCTATGTTCCAGTGTACAGAACAACTTTGATTATTCAAACATCAATTATCCAAATTTCGGTTTATCCGAACAAGATCTCAAGGCGTTAGGCATCTCAGCTATCAGTTATCAGACATCAGCTATCAGTTAAACGGCATTATGACGTGTATTGCCAGATAACTGAGAAATGTTCGATAACTAGCACTCATAAATTGACTTATGCCCGAAATGTCGATTCTCCTGCTCCTTGGATGCTGCCTGACCTGCTGCGCTTTTCCAGCAACACATCTCCAGCATCTGCAGACCTCACTTTCTCCTCATAAATTACCACTAGTTTATGATCAGATTGATTATCTGAACGATCAATTATCTCCATAAAATACTCCCTGCCCATCTCGTTCGGATTACCGAGGTTCTACTGTTTGGTATTCTTGCAAAATGTCCTGATGAAAGCCAGACTAAAAGCCGTGATGCTGTGGATCTTTTAGCAGCGTGACACAGTGTTCTCCATTGCCAAACATCTCTTTAAGAACAAACTTCTCCAAAATGTATCCGACACTCCGAATGGGATTGAGCTCCGAGGATGCATTCAGTGAACTCAATGTCTACTTTCCAGTTCTTGCCAATTAATTGTGTGGATGGTGGTGGAGAGGTGGTGCCACCCGTTGGACAGCCACGTATTGCAGTTGGGATTTTATCCCAAAATGAGCCAGTGGTTTCACCAAATCTCTGAGACATGAGTAATTAATCTCAGTGGGGAAAAGAAACAGTTGTACCAGGAGGAACAGTGAATGCATGAGGCTGGAAAACAGATGTAAGATTTACAGCATCCAAAACAGAACCTCTTAAACTCTGAGCTCAACATCTGCTCCTTAATGGACAGTATAATTTATACGAGGTGCAATTTAATTTTATCTGAATTTGCTGTCTCGCTGCCTGCCACCTCCAGCCTCTGTTCAAACACAGGAACAGAGGACGATTTATGCCAGAGATCACTCACACCTGAGAAAGCCAGAAAGAGTTCTCGAGTTTAGCCCTGCCTGGAGGTTCAGCATCTCAGATTCTGTGGGTTTATTGCTGCTCTCTAGTTCTCACTGCCAGGATGTAAACATCATCATCATCTTGCCCACTCTTTCTGAACTGATATCTCCCCGAGTGCTACCTCTTCTTCCAATCTTTTAAACAAACCTATAACCATGTGAAACAGCCCCTGCCGGAGCACGTATCAAAAATCATCATCAAATGCTTAATAGAAACTGACAAAGGGTGAACTGAGCTCTCAATGGATACAAAGACTTACTCAATTAGATAATGTTGTCCAGGACGATGATGCACTCCAGCCCCAGCGTTCTCGAAAGGCTTTGACCGTGCCAGTGAGCAGCATGTGCTCCCTCTCCAGGGACACCCGAGTGCAAGGTGGGGGCAGACAGTCAGGAACAGTAAGCCCCTCCATGGCACACTGCCCTGGAACTGGAAATGCCCACCTCGGCCAGGCCCAGGAGCAGAGTCATGAGAAAGCCCTTAGACCTGTCCACCCCTCCACCCATTGGGTGTCGTGTGGCTGAAGTGCAAACAAACTTTAAAGCAGTAGCCCTTCAAAAACCTAAACAGAAGGACTGCTTTTTTAAAAAATAAAAGCTTCTTAAAAGTTCATTTGTGTGATGTGGGGTTACTGGCTGGGCCCAGCATTTATTCCCCGTCCCTAGTTACCCCTTGAGAAGGTGGGGGTGAGCTGCCTTCTTGAACCGCTGCAGTCCATGTGCTGTGGGTAGACCCACAATGTCCTTAGGGAGGGAATTCCAGGATTCTGACCCAGTGACACTGAAGGAACGGTGATATATTTCCAAGTCAGGATGGTGAGGGGCTTGGAGGGGAACTTGCAGGGGGTGGTGTTCCCATGTATCTGCTGCCCTTGTCCTTCTGGATGGAATTGGATGTGGGTTTGGAAGGTGCTGTCTGAGGGTCTTTGGCAAGTGTCTGCAGTGCATCTTGTAGATGGCACACACTGCTGCTACTGAGCGTCAGTGGGAGAGGGAGTGGAATGTGGAGGACTGCTTCTCCTGAGCCATATAGACTACATATGGCCTGGCACCTGGTGAACGTGCTTCACTTCTTGCTTCAAAGCTGCATAATTCCTAATTAGCTGCAGATTCGCGCCGCCATTTGCTGAGATTCCTGCATTGTGGAGCTCTGATCATTTGTAAACAAGATCCCCCAAACAGACAAAAGTGCACAGCAGTGGCGTCTCAATAACATCACTGGACAAATAAGTCAAGAGCCTAGATTAATGCTCAGCGGTTTCATAGTTCAAACTGCAACACGGTAGCTAGCGAAATTGTGGGTTGGTTAATAAAATCTGAAAGCGTAGAATCATACAATACCGAAGAAAATCTTAGGCCCATCAAGTCTGTCCAGCCAAAATGTTGAAAATTAGTTTCAGTAACAGAGATTGTGACATCTGTCACTGGTTCATCAGAGTCACTCGACTCAAATTATTAACTCTGATTTTCTCGACACTGAGTTGCTGCCAGACCTGCTGAGTTTCTCCAGCACTTTCTGTTTTGGTTTCAGATCTCCAGCATCTGCAGTTCATCGCTTTAGTTTAAATATCATTGGATGTTGTTTAAACCCAACTGCTTCACAAACGTCGATTCAAAAACCACTTCAGTGTGGTGATTTCTAACTTGCCTCTTGCACTGGCTGAGCAAGCTGCAGAATTGTTCAGAAAAATACCCAGGAGCAGGGTGACTCGATCCAAAACGTTAACTCTGTTTCTCTTTCCTCAGACTGCCAGATCTGCTGAGTTTCTCCAGCAACTGGGTGGCACAGTGGCTCAGTGGTTAGCACTGCTGCCTCATAGTGCTAGAGACCCGGGTTCAATTCCCACCTCAGGCGACTGACTGTGTGGAGTTTGCACATTCTCCCCGTGTCTGCGTGGGTTTCCTCCGGGTGCTCCGGTTTCCTCCCACAGTCCAAAGATGTGCAGGTCAGGGGAATTGGCCACGCTAAATTGCCTGTAGTGTTAGGTGTAGGGGTAAATGTAGGGGAATGGGTCTGGGTGGTTTGCGCTTCGGTGGGTCGGTGTGGACTTGTTGGGCCGAAGGGCCTGTTTCCACTCTGTAAGTAATCTAAAAGCAAACTTCTGTTTTTATCCTTGATTGTTCAGAACTGTAACACTCAGATGGACTGCAGTGGTTCACGAAGGCAGCTCACTACCGCCTTGTCAAGGGGCAATTAGGAATGGGCAATAATTGCTGCCCCTTGCCAACTTTCCCCACATCCCATGAAAGAGTCTAAAGAGCTCTCCCAACGAGATTCAAGATCGCAAACACATGAGGAGACAGAGTGCCCTCAGGCACTGAGTAAACCTGGAGCTGGAATTTGTTGACAAGCCTATCCAGTGAGTGTGACGACAAGATTATTGGAATAGAGTAAAAACGAAAGGAGGCTCATTTTCCTCGGAGCTCAGGATCACACTGACCCAGTCCTGACACCAAAAATCAGGATGTAATGGTCAGCTGATAGCAAGCACGGGGCCTGGGAGGAAGGGAAGGGTCAGGGAGAGGAGCTTTAGAGAGAAAGGGGAGTTTGAGAGTTTGACAGAGTGGAAGCTGACTGAGCCAAGGGAGGTCAACCAGAGGCTTTCATCAGATAATAGTCCCATTACAATGTGGGAAAAATTCAACCACTGTCACAAACAAGAGCTGTGTTTAAGTAAAATTACGGGCCAGGAAAGGAGAGCTTCAGAGCAGTAATTATTCTCCATCTGGAACAATGTTTATAAAGTGTTTCATTTTCCCTGTGAGGCAGTTGATGCCATCTGATTACAGCCTGGGTTTTATTCCAACAGTGAGTCACTGTGTGTGAATATTATTGTATTAGTGTGCAGCAAGTTAAAGGGAACAGTGTGTGTGTGTGTGGAGGGTCTATGTGTGTGCGTTTGTGTATGTGTGGGTCTATGTGTGTGGAGGGTTTGTGTGTGTGTGTATGTGTGTATGTTTGTGTATGTGTGGGGTGGGTCTGTGAATGTGTGGGTATGTGTTTGTCTGTGTGTGTATATGGAGGATCTGTGAGTGTGTGGGTGTGTGTTTGTAGATGTGTGTGTGTGGAGGATCTGTGTGTGTGGGTGTGTGTTTGTGTATGTGTGCGTGTGTGTTTGTGCATGTGTGGAGAGTCTGTGTGGGTGGGTATTTATGTGTCTGTGACTGTGTGTAGGTCTGTGTGTGGATCTGTGTGGTGGGGTCTGTGGGTGTGTGCATGCGGGTCTGTATGTGAGTGTGTTTATGTGGGTCTCTCTGTGTCTGGGTATGTGTATGTGGATCTCTGTGTGCGTGGGTGTTTGCATGTGTGTCTGTGTGAGAGAGACCATGTGTTTTTGTGTGTTTGTGTTTGTGTGTGTGTGTGTGTATCTCAGCTTCAGTTTCTGTACATGTACAGTAGGGGCCATGCAAAAGGTAGTGATGCACTCCAAAGAGTCATATCAGACTGGAAACGTTAACTCTGTTTCTCTCCACAGAAACCTGCAGAGTTTCACCAGCAATTTATGATTTTATTTCAGACCTGCAGCTTCTGCAGTATTTTGCTTTCACTGGAGTGATGTGTCCTGCCTGCTGTTACAGTCAGGGATCTCTGAGTGAGCTCCTGCACGTAGCATTCAACTTGCTGGCTTTGGTTTATTTCAAAATTATACTTTACTCATAAAAAATATCTTTATATATGGATGCAGATATGCAGTCACAAACATACTGTTGTGTACAGTAGCATATCAAAAAACCAAACAAACATTGGAGTTTTCCCTATCCCACAAAAAGCATCTCTTACTTGTACAAGACTACATTTATGTGCATTTCAGGCATCAAGTGTGTCTAATATCTGCAAGGAGCCCTATTTAACTTTGACAGAAAGACCTCAGACAGTGGTCTTTCCCCACTGCATTCAATTCACCAGCATCTGATTAAGTTGTACTGAGTGCTGTGTCAGCAGCAGATTCTCTTTGGGTTCAGGAGGACAGTTCTCTATCTTCACACAGTGACTTTGACTCTGGAGTAAACAACATACCCTGGAACACTTACTGTTTTGCAAATGACAAATAATTCACAGACATCAGGCTTATATATTTGATACTTAATTTTTTTTTCAAAAATTGATTTCTGCATCATTGAGGGACAATGTTTGACTGACTCCAGTTGTGAGATATCAGTTGCCAGTGAACTGCCTTCTTGAACCGCTGCAGTCCATGTGCTGTGGGTAGACCCACAATGCCCTTAGGGAGGGAATTCCAGGATTCTGACCCAGCGACACTGAAGGAACGGCGATATATTTCCAAGTCAGGATGGTGAGTGGTTGGGAGGGGAACTTGCAGGGGGTGGTGTTCCCATGTATCTGCTGCCCTTGTCCTTCTCGATGGAAGTGGGTGTGGGTTTGGAAGGTGCTGCCTGAGGGTCTTTGGTGAGTTTCTGCAGTGCATCTTGTAGATGGTACACATTGCTGCTACTGAGTGTGGGTGGGGGAGGGAGTGGGTGTTTGTGGATGTGGTGCCAATCAAGTGGCTGCTTTGTCCTGGATGGTGTTGAGTTTCTTGAGTGTTGTTGGAGCTGCCCCCATCCAGGGCAAGTGGGGAGTATTCCATCACACTCCGGACTGGGGCCTTGTAGATGGTGGACAGACTTTGGGGAATCAGGAGGTGAATTACTTGTCAGAGAATTCTTGTGTATTCCTGAACAGATGGATGATTTGTAGATTCCTGATGAAGAGCTTTTGCCCGAAAAGTCGATTTTCCTGCTCCTCGGATGCTGCCTGACCTGCTGTGCTTTTCCAGCACCACTCTGATTTTGACTCTAATCTCCAACATCTGCAGTACCCACTTCTGCCTGATTTACAGATGAACTGGGGGTGTGATGCTGTTCTCCTGGACGTGTATTTGTCAGCAGGATACTGAAGGGTAGGTCTCAGTTTGTTGTGGTTCATATCGAGTGTGAAGGCAACTTGCACTTTTAATGCACCTTCCACTATAGAACACGCTCAACCACCTTCATCCAAACAAAATACTTTCAGGAATTAATTTGAGAACTGCCCAGGAAACAAATATGCATTCAGAAAAGACCAATGCAAAGCACACTAGGGAGGCAATAGCCTAGTGGTATTACTGCTGGGCTGTTACTCCAGAAAGGAGAAAGTGAGGTCTGCAGATGCTGGAGATCAGAGCTGAAAATGTGTTGCTGGAAAAGCGCAGCAGGTCAGGCAGCATCCAGGGAACAGGAGAATCAATGTTTCAGGCATAAGCCCTTCTTCAGGAATCTTTTTGGGTAACGTTCTGGGGACTTGGGAACAGAACCTGCCATAGCACATGGTGCAATTTGAATTCAATAGAGTCTGGATTTAAGAATCTAATGATGACTATGAGTCCGTAGCTGATCGTTAGAGGAACCCATCTGGGTCGCTAATGTCCTTTAGGGAAGGAAACTGCCATCCTTACCTGGTCTGGCCTACACGTGACTCCAGATCTACAGCAATGTGTGGTTGACTGTCAACTGCCCTCTGGGACAGCCAGTAAATGCTGGCCTAGCCAGCAATGTCCTCATCCCATGAATGAACTTTGAAAAGTAAGGTCACGCCTGTTCTGGGTTGGCATGGTGGCTCAGTGGTTAGCACTGCTGCCTCACAGTGACAGGCAGCCAGGTTCAATTCCAGCCTCAGGCAGCTGTCTGTGTGGGGGTTTGCACATTCTTCTTTTGCCTGTGTGGGTTTCCTCCAGTTGCCTCTCACATTCGAAAAATGTGTCGGTTAGGTGGATTAGCCATGAGGTAATGTAGAGTTACAGGGATCCAGTGGGATGCTGGTCAGAGGCTGTGTGGAGTTGATGGGCGGAATGGCCTGCTTCCACACTGTAGGGATTTTATGTTAATTAAAACACAGAACATTATTTTTTAAAAATAAAATTAGAAAGGTCCAAAACACAAAGGAGAAGCTATAGTGACACTCCCTCAGAACTGGCCCTCCGACAGTGTGACACTCCCTCAGTACTGACCCTCCGACAGTGCAGCACTCCCTCAGCACTGACCTTCTGACAGTGCAGCACTCCCTTAGCACTGACCCTCTGACACTGCAGCATTCCCTCAGCACTGACCCTCCGACAGTGCGGCACTCCCTCAGCACTGACCTTCCGACAGTGCAGCACTCCCTCAGCACTGACCTTCTGACAGTGCAGCACTCCCTCAGTACTAACCCTCCGACAGTGCGGCACTCCCTCAGCACTGACCCTCTGACAGTGCGGCACTCCCTCAGTACTGACCCTCTGACAGTGCGGCACTCCCTCAGCACTGACCCTCTGACAGTGCAGCACTCCCTCTGTACTGACCCTCTGACAGTGCAGCACTCCCTCAGTACTGACCCTCCGACAGTGCGGTACTCCCTCAGCACTGACCCTCTGACAGTGCAGCACTCCCTCAGCACTGACCCTCTGACAGTGCAGCACTCCCTCAGCACTGACCCTCTGACAGTGCAGCACTCCCTCAGCACTGACCCTCCGACAGTGCGGCACTCCCTCAGCACTGACCCTCTGACAGTGCAGCACTCCCTCAGTACTGACCCTCCGACAGTGCGGCACTCCCTCAGCACTGACCCTCTGACAGTGCAGCACTCCCTCAGCTCTGACCCTCTGACAGTGCAGCACTCCCTCAGTTCTGACCCTCTGACAGTGCAGCACTCCCTCAGTTCTGACCCTCTGACAGTGCGGCACTCCCTCAGCACTGACCCTCTGACAGTGCGGCACTCCTTCAGCACTGACCCTCTGACAGTGCGGCACTCCCTCGGTCATGCAGTGTGAAAGCTGACTGTAACATTAATGTCTGTGTTCTGCCGCTCGTGCCTGACCTTGTCTCCCCGATATGAGGGTGCTCCTGGCTCACAGGCAGCTTAGTGCTATCCCCTGACCCCTGTATCTCTCTCCTGGGAGGATGAGTATGTAGAGACAGGGATGGACTATCTAGCAATGCTGAACCCTGAGCTCCCTGGGACATGTTTATCCAGCTGTGTTCCCATTATTGTCCTGGAGTGAATCTGCCGGGTTTCCCAGCTGATGAAACCTCTTCTCTGTTCTGTGAGCTGGAGGCAGCTTTGCAAATAGTGAACTCAGTGGGAGCAGGGAGCATTTTGCCTGCAGGAGGCGATATGAGAGGGGTTAGTCTGAGGGCTTAGCCTACGGTTCGAGGCTGGAGGGGGGGTGAGTGCAGCAGCTGTCTAACAGGGAGTTTTGGGTCCCTACTCCCTATCTTTCAAACTTACAAAGAGAATGGGATCAAGAAACAAATCAGCCATGACGGAATGCTGGAGCTGAGTTGATGGGCCGACTGGCCTAATTCTGCTGCTATACCTGTTGGCTGTATACACACAGAAAGGCGTGTCTGCCTGGGGAGGGGGGGAGGGGAATGTGCTCTCGCTGATGGCTGGGGCTGTAAGGTTTCGGTTCCTGCTGGAAATGGGTCTGGAGATTGTCTGGAGTGGGAGAGGGTTCCTCTGGTTGAAAGGATACAGCCAGCTTCCCCCCTCCCCTCCCCCCTCCTCTCCCCCCCCCCATCCTGCCAATGCCATCCTTCCAGCTGGTCTCTGTTACCCTGTTCAACATATGGTTCACATTTTCTGCAGCATTTCGACGGGGCCTGAAAGGCAAGTTCTCATTTGTAGAAGTAGATTAAAAACATGTGACTTAGTGCAATGCTGAAAGCATTCATAAATTAAAGTGCGTGTGCGTTTTGTCAACTCAGAGCCTTGGAAGCATTTGTAAGAGCTCAGAATCCAATCCTTGGAGCTGGTGTGAGAGACTGCTCCATACACCATCCTTCTGCCAAAGAGTGAATCCCTCTCGGCAGCTTCAAGTGACTCCACTTCTTCCATTTTTCACTACAACTGCATTTATGTACTGCCTTGAACACAGTAAAACATCAACAGGCCACTTCTCAACTGTACAGTTGAACAGGATCTGAAACCCTGAGGTTCAGATAATAAAAGGATGACTGAATGTCTTGTCGGAGGGATAGGTTTTAAATGATTTGGAGATGCCAGTGTTGGACTGGGATGTACAACGTTAAAAATCACACAACGCCAGGTTATCATCCAACAGGTTTATTTGGAAGCACTAGCTTTTGGAGCGCTGCCCCTTCATCATGTGGCTGTGGAGAATAAGATCATAAGACACAGAATTTATAGCAAAAGTTTACAGTGTAATTTAAAAGATGAGAGTCTTAACAAACAACCCAGATCTTTTTCACTATATAATTTCAGTTACATCACACTGTGAACTTTTGCTATAAATTCTGTGTCTTATGATCTTATATTCCTCAACCACCTGATAAAGGAGGAAATTCCAAATATCACTATCTGGGCAGAGAAACTATTCCTGCTGGTTGGGGTTTCTAGACCGAGGGGAATAGTCTGAGAATGTGGGCCAGAGCGTTCAGGAGAGACGTTAGGAAGCACTTCCACACACAGGGTGGCAGAGGTTTGGATCTTTCTTCCACAAACAGCAGTGGATGCTGGATCAGTTGTTAATTTTAAACCTGTGATAGATAAATGCTTGTTAAGCAAAGGTATTAAGGAATATAGGCCAAGGACAGGTAAATGGAGGTAGGCCACAGAGCCTGCCATGATTACAATGAATGGTGGAACAGACTTGAGGGGACTGAATGGCCTACTGCCATTCCTATGTTCCTGTAACTAAAGTTAAAAGTCATACAACACCAGATTATAGTCCAACAGGTTTAATTGGAAGCACTAGCTTTCGGAGCGCTGCTCCTTCATCAGGTGGTTGTGGAGCAGGACCATAAGACACAAAATTTACAGCAAAAGTGCAACTGAAGACACAGTAACCAATCAGGGATGTGCGGGAGGCCCGAATTGGAGGAGTGCTGAGATCACAGACCAGATTACTGAGCTAGCAAGGGAGCAAGGTGTTCAAAGGATTTGGAAACGAGGAAGAGAATTTTTAAAGCGAGGTGTTGGTCAGCTGAGCAATGGCATAAGTCAGTGAGTACAGGGCTGTGGGACAGCACGGACTCCGCTTAGCAGTGAGGTAAACTCTGAGTGACCAACCCAGAGGGAGATGTCAGAATTGATCTCGAGGTAATGAGTGCACACTTGAGGAGTTCAGTGGCTGAGGTGAGCTGAGGCAGGGGTGAAACCAGCGATGTTTTCAGAGTGGGAAAGGTAGTGTGACTGTGAGGTTAGACCTTGACTCTCTTACTAATGAAGGACACCCAGGAGAGCAGGTTGGGAGCTGGGTGAGATGCTAGCACTGACAGCGCTGGGATGTGAGGATTGAGCAATCCTGAGACCTTGTAAAGAGACGAGAGTGAGGTTTAATTTGTTCAAGTTATCCACAGCATACTTGCCTTGTTATCTGGGTTAATAAGGAGAATCGCTTTGCTGAGAGAGTGTGTGATTGCAGATTGCATTGCCATGTGAAGGGGTAAAGGAGAGGGAGAGTCTGAGGTATTTGAGGGCAGATTTGACGCACCCTGTATGAAGGCCAGAGGCTCGTATAGAGCATAAAAATCAGCATAGGGCAGGCAGGCTGAATGGCCTCTTTCCAGTCTGTAGCTTTAGGTAGTTTTGGTGTACAGAGCCCCTGTGTTTGAGAGTCCTGAAACCAAAGTGGTCAGAGAGCTGTGCAGTAAAGTGAGGGCTCAAAATGAGTTTGTAATTTCTTGCTTGTGGTCCCAGCCCCAAAACACATGGAAACTAAACAGCCTCAAGTTAAAGCGCTGAAAGGGGTAGGAAGAGAAAGCACGAGCCCAGGAGAAAATGAGGAGCTGAAATGTGGCTGTAGGAGTGTGTCTGTATGAGAGTGAGTGTGTCAGAGTGTGTGAGAGTGTGTGTGTGCCTGTCTGTGTGTGCCTGTCTGTGTGTGTGTGTACATGTGTGTGAGACAGAATGTGTGTCTGTTTGTGACGAGTGTGTGTGTATCTATGTGTATTTCTGTATGTGTCTGTGTGTGTGTGAGAGAATGTATGTGTCTTTGTGTTTCTGTGTTTGTGTGTGTGTGAGAGAGAGTGTCTGTGTGTGAGAGTGTCTGTGTGTGTGTGTGTGTATGAGAGAGAGTGTCTGTGTGTGTACGAGAGAGTGTCTGTGTGTGTATGAGAGAGAGTGTCTGTGTGTGTACGAGAGTGTCTGTGTGTGTGTGTGTATGAGAGAGTGTCTCTGTGTGTGTGTCTGTGTGTGAGAGAGTGTGTGTCTGTCTGTGTCTGTGTGTGTGTGTGTGTGTGTGAGAGTCTGTGAGTGTCTGTGTGTGTTAGAGAGTGTGTGTGTGGGTGAGAGAGAGAGAGTGTCTGTGTGTGTGTGTATAGAGCAGTGGGCCTGGTTCTCCCAGAGCCTGTGAGCAGTGGGTGATGGAAGCACTGACAGTCTTTGTGAATTGCCTAATTACAGCTCTGGGTTTGGACCGCTCCATGTCAGCTTTGAAGAGAAAATGGAAAAGCTCTTTGAAGTGTCAGTATTTTGTTTAATTGCTGCTCATCGATGGTCATCAATCAGATCATGTGGCATTCTAATGGATTTTCCTTAATCATTGACTCAACATTTTCCTCAGCTAGGTCCTGCTGTTTAAATGTTAGGATGAGGCAGCACAGTGAAATGGCTGAATGTTGGACACTGGGCTTACGCCATCGCTGTCCTTTCACTCTCCCTCAGGGAAGGAGTGAGCTTGGTGTGGGGAGGTGGGAGTTCAAATCAACATCAGAATCCAGCCCCAGATCCCTGACCTCATATCACAGTCAGAGTCTGCTCACAAGATAATCAGATCAGAGCAGAATCAGTTTGACCCCTTGCCCTTGGTCCATTGGCGCTGAGGTAATTAAAGGGCACCTCTGAGTACTTCAGTTGTGGTCAGCTGTAGTTTTTAGTTGACTCTCAGGATGTGGGTTAGGATTTAATGTTCATCACGACTGCTGTTGGAAAGATCGTGATAGACCTCCTGGATTGCTGAGGAATCATAGAGCCATCCAGGTGGACGGCAGACACAAAGACCCTTTGACCCATTGTAGGAGAAAGGAATTCTGATCATTCTGTTCCAGGATGTTATTACGCACCCCTGGAGCAGGTGGGATTGAAGCTGGGCTTCTGGCTCAGAGGTACGGTCATTATCATTGCATCACAAGAGATCCTACTGGAGAGCTTTATGATGCAACCGCATTGGTGTGGGACTGGAATTCCTGACGTGCCTGGAGTTTTTTTTGGATGTTTCTGATTTCAGTTTATTTAAACTGAATGTAAAAGTCCAAGCTGCCATTCGAGATGATTAGCTGAGACTGCGGGATTATCAGCCCAGTAACATAACCGCTGCACCAACACTGACGCAGAGATGGTGGCTGACTGTTGGCACAGCCTGGCACACCCAGAGAACCTCACAGTGCCTCATCAGACCTGCCTTTCCTGTTGTTCCCTGGTGGATGTTTCTCTCCCTGAATCATGCAGGCGAAAGCTGAACATTTTGGGGACAAGAGAGAGTTCCAGACTTGCTCTCCTCCCTTGCGAGTGCAAGAGCAAGGGGATCGTGTTGACCTTGTGCAAGACCCTTGCTCACCCTCAGCTGAAGAATTGTGCACATTTATGGGCACCACATTATAGGAACGATACGAATACATTGGAGAGAGTGCAGAAGGGGTTTATGAACATGGTTTCAGGGATGAAAAACTTCAGTGATGAAGATTGATTGAAGACGTTGCGACTGTTCTTGGACAGAAGAAGGCTGAGAGGAAATCAGACAGAGGTCTCAAAATCATGAGGGGGCTGGATAGAGTAGATAGCGTGAAGCTGTTCCCACTCGTACAAGTCAGCGTAGATTTGAAGTGATGTGTGAACAGAGCAAGGGTGATGTGAGAAGGAATGTTTTCACAGTGTGAATAGTAAGGATGTGGATTGCACTGCCTGTAAATGGTTCAACTGAGGCATTCAAGAAGGTCATTGGATGATAACTTGGATAAAAATAATGTGTAAGGATCTGGGGAAAAGACATGATACTGGGACCAGGTGATGATGCTCATTTGTATAGCCAGTGCTGGCTTCATGGGCTGAATGGCCTTCCACATCGTAACCATTCTGTGATTGGGTGTGAGGAAGTGCTTCATGACATCACCCTTGTGGTATAATGCGATGCATGTAAACCACGAGACTGTGACTGATGATATGAGTCTGACATCAGAAAGAGGGTTTGGAACGAGCATGTGAGGAGGGAGGACTCAGACACAACACTAGGGCGGAACGGTGGCTCAGTGGTTAGCACTGCTGCCTCACAGCATCAGGGTCCCAGGTTCGATTCCAGCCTCGGGTGACTGTCTTTGTGGAGTTTGCACATTCTCCCCGTATTTGCATGGGTTTCCTCCCACAGTCCAATGATGTGCAGGTCAGGTGAATTGGCTATGCTAAGTTGCCCATAGTGTAAGGTGCATTAGTCAGAGTGAATTGGGTCTGGGTGGGTTACTCTTCGGAGGGTCGGTGTGGACTGGTTGGGCCGAAGGGCCTGTTTCCACACTGTAGGGAATCGAATCTAATCAAACTAGGGAGCTGGACGGGAGAACCGATTTTGTACGGGTATCAGCAGAGGAGTGTTCCAGTAATGAAGGAGTTGAAGAAGGCTAACAGGTAAGAATGATGGACTCAGGGCGTGGACAGGTACGTGGGACTGGGATATTATAGCCATTATAGACACATGGCCAAGGGAGGGACAGGACGGGCAGCTTAATGTGCCTGGGTACAGGTGCTTTAGGTGGGACAGAGGTAAGGAGGGGAGGGGAGGGGGAGTTGTATTTTTTATTAAAGTGAGTATCGCTGCAGATATAAAATAACGGAGGGATTGTCCAATGAGGATTTGTGGGTGGTGTTAAGAAATAATAAGGGGGTGTTTGTGTTATTGAGATTGTACTGTAGGCCCCCGAATAGTCAATGGGAATTAGAGAAACAAATATGCAGGGAGATTGGGGCAGACTTGTAGGGGCAATAGGGTTGTCATAGTAGGGGATTTTAATATTTCTAACATAGACGGGGATTGCCAGAGCATTATGGGCTTAGCTGGGGTGGAATTTGTTAAGTGAGTTCAGGAAAGTTTCCTCAAGCAGTATGTAGAGGGTCCTACTTGGGAAGGGGGAAAGCTCAACCTCCTCTTGGGAAATAGGGCAGGACAGGTGACTGAGGTGACAGTGGGGGAGCACTTTGGGACCAGTGACCATAGTTCTATTAATTTTAAAATAATTATGGTGAGGGACAAAACTGGTTCACAGGTTCAAATTCTAAATGGGGGCAAGGTGAATTTGGATGGAATTAGACAAGAGCTTGCAGGGGTGGATTGGAGTAGTTTGCAGGCAAAGGGACCTCTGGCAATTGGGAGGCCTTTAAAAGTAAAATAGCTAGAGTTCAAGGTCTATGTGTTCATGTAAGGGTGAAGGGCAAGGTTGGCAGGAATAGGGAACCCTGGATGATGAGAGATATTGAGGCTTTGACCAAAAAAAATGAAGGGCACATGGCTCAGATACAGTCAGCTGGGATCAAGGGAATCCCTGGAGGTATACATGGAATACAGAGTTTACTGAAGAAGGAAATCAGGAGGGTGAAAAGGGTGCACAAAAATAGCCTTGGCTGAGAAGATTAGGGTGAATCCAAAAAAAGAGAGAATAGGGTTCCTCAAAGACCAAAGTGAGCATGTATGTGTAAAACTGCAGATCAGCGAGGTCCTCAATAAATATTTCTCCTCTGTCTTTGCATTGGAGAAAAACATGAAGACCTGGGAACTTGGGGAAGTTAATGGTGATGTTTTGGGGAGAGTCCATATCACAATAGAGGAGATGTTGGATGTATTTGAATGTGTGAAGATGGATAAATCTCCTGGTCCTGACCAGATATACCCATGAACACTGCAAGAGGCTGGAGGAGAAATTGCAGGGGCCCAGGCTGATATTTTTGCGTCATCGTTAGCCACGGGTGAGGACTGGAGGGTAGCGAATGTTGTGCCCTTATTCACGAGGGTCTGCAAAGAAAAATCTGGAATTATAGACCTAAGTTCAGTATCTGTGGTGGGCAAGTTACTTGAGAAGATTCTGAAGAATAACGTATACATGCATTTGGAAAGACAGGGTTTGATTAGGAATAGTCAGCATAGCTTTGTGCATGGGAGATCATACCTCACAAATTTGTTAGAGTTCTTTGATGAAGTGATGAGGAAGGTTGATGAGGGCAGGGTGGTTGATATAATCTATAAGGAGGTAGAAACAATGACTGCAGATGCTGGAAACCAGATTCTGGATCAGTGGTGCTGGAAGAGCACAGCAGTTCAGGCAGCATCCGAGGAGCAGGAAAATCGACGTTTCGGGCAAAAGCCCTTCATCAGGAATAAAGGGATTTCAGTAAGGCCTTTGATAAGGTTCCACATGGTAGGCTGCTCTGGAAGGTTAGATCGCATGGAATCTAGGGTGAGCTGGCAAACTGGATACACAGCTGGCTTGATGGGAGGATGTAGAGGGTAATAGTAGAAGGGTGGTTGTCAGACTGGAGGCCTGTGACTAGTGGAGTGCCTCAAGGGTCGATGCTGGGCCCATTACCGTTTGTTATCTATATCAATGATTTGGATGTCGAAGGCATGACTAGTAAGTTTGCAGATGACACTAACATAGGCGGTATCGTGGACAGTGAGGAAGGTTATCAGAAACTGCAGCAGGACTTTGATCAGCTGGGGAAGTGGGCCGAGAAATAGCAGATGAAGTTTAATATAGATAAGTATGAGGTCTTGCGTATTGGAAAGTCAAATCAAGGCAGGAGTTTCATGGTGAATGGTAGGGCCTTAAGGAACAGAGGGACCTTGGAGTTCAGCTGCACGGTTCTCTGAAGGTAGACAGGGCAGTGAAGAAGGCTTTTGGCACACTGGCCTTCATCAGTCAGGGCACTGAGTATAGGAGTTGGGAAGTTAAGTTGCAGTTTTTTTTAAGGTTAGATTACCTACAGTATAGAATCAGGCCATTCAGCCCAACAAGTCCACACTGACCCTCTGAAAAGTAACCCACCCAGACCCATTCCCCTACCCTATATTTGCTCCTGATTAATGCACCTAACACTACGGGCAATTTAGCATGGCCAATTCATCTGACCTGCACATCTTTGGACTGTGGGAGGAAACCGGAGCACCCGGAGGAAACCCACACAGACACAGGGAGAATGTGTAAACTCCACACAGACAGTCACCCGAGGCAGGAATTGAACCCGGGTCCCTGGCGCTGTGAGGCAGCAGTGCTAACCATTGAGCCACCATGCCACCCTGTTGTACTGGACATTGGTGAGGCCGCATTAAAAGTATTGTGTTCAGTTTTGGTCACCTTGCTATAGGAAGGATGTTATTAAACTGGAAAGAGCGCAGAAGAACTTTACAAGGATGTTGCCAGGACTCAATGGTCTGAGTTATAGGGAGAGGTTGGACAAGCTGGGACCTTTTTCTTTAGAGCATAAGGAGACTGAGGGGGGACCTACTCGAGGTGTAGGTACATGAGAAGCAGGGATCAGGTGAATGCACTCAGTCTTTTTCCCAGGGTTGGGGAATCGAGGAGTAGAGGGCATCAGTTTAAGGTGAGAGGGGAAAGAATAAAAGGGAACCCGAGGGGTAATGCTTTTACACAGAGGGTGGTACGCTTATGGAATGAGCTGCCAGCAGAAGTGGCTGAGGCAGGTACATTAACAACATTTAAAAGGGATTTGGATAAATGCATGGATAGGAAAGGGTTAGAAGGAAGTGGGCCAAGTGCAGGGAAATGGGCCAAGTGCAGGGAAATGGGGTTCGAGTGGATGGGTATTTTGGTCGGCATGGACCAATTTTGGCCAGAAGGCCTGTCTCTGTGGATGTAGGACTCTATGACTCTGTTTAGCGATAAGGAGCAAGCAGCCTTTGGGACAAGGTGTGTGCAGACACCCACAGCCTGGACACTTCAGACCGAGATCTGACCGTGCCAGGAACACAGGCTGGCTTCAAGCGTAAAGTTGGGCTTTTTAATTCATTCACAGGATGTGAACAGTAGGATCCTGGGCAGCTCTGAGGATCAGAGGGCTCTTGGTGTGCCTGCACACCAGTCCCTTAAGGTAGTGGGACTGGTGGTTAAATTGGTTAAGAAGGTAAATGGGATGCTTGCCTTTATTGGGTGGCACGGTGGCTCAGTGGTGAGGACTGCAGCCTCACAATGCCAGGGACCTGGGTTTGATTCTAGCCTTGGATGACTGTCTGTGTGGAGTTTGCATTCTCCCTGTGTCCACATGGGTTTCCTCCTAAATTCCAAAGATGTGCAGGTTAGATGAATTGGCCATGCTAAATTGCCCATAGTGTGAAGTATATTAGTCAGAGGGAAATGGGTCTAGGTGGGTTACTCTTCGGAGGGTTGGTGTGGACTTGTTGGGCCAAATGGCCTGTTTCCATGCCATGAGCAAAATTAGGGCGCATGGTATTGGGGGCAAAGTACTAACATGGATTGAAAGTTGGTTGACTGATAGGAAACAAAGAGTAGTGATAAACGGCTCCATTTCGGAATGGCAGACAGTGACCAGTGGGGTACCGCAGGGATCAATACTGGGACCGCAGCTTTTTACAATATATGTTAATGATATAGAAGAAGGTGTTAGTAATAACATTAGCAAATTTGCTGATGATACTAAGCTGGGTGGCAGGGTGAAATGTGAGGAGGATGTTAGGAGATTACAGGGTGACCTGGACAGGTTAGGTGAGTGGTCAGATGCATGGCAGATGCAGTTTGATGTGGATAAATGTATGGTTATCCACTTTGGTGGCAAGAACAGGAAGGCAGATTACTACCGAAAGAGAATCAATTTAGGTAAAGGGGCAGTACAGAGAGATCTGGGTGTTCTTGTACACCAGTCAATGAAGGTAGGCATGCAGGTACAGCAGGCAGTGAAGAAGGCTAATAGCATGCTGGCCTTCATAACAAGAGGAATTGAGTATAGAAGCAAAGAGGTTCTTCTGCAGCTGTACAGGGCCCTGGTGAGACCACACCTGGACTACTGTGTGCAGTTCTGGTCTCCAAATTTGAGGAAAGACATTCTGGCTATTGAGGGAGTGCAGCGTAGGTTCACGAGGTCAATTCCTGGAATGGCGGGACTACCTTACGCTGAAAGACTGGAGCGACTGGGCTTGTATACCCTTGAGTTTAGAAGACTGAGAGGGGATCTGATTGAGACATATAAGATTATTAAAGGATTGGACATTCTGGAGGCAGGAAACATGTTTCCGCTGATGGGTGAGTGCTGAACCAGAGGACACAGCTTAAAAATACAGGGTAGACCATTTAGGACAGAGATGTGGAGAAACTTCTTCACCCAGAGAGTGGTGGCTGTGTGGAATGCTCTGCCCCAGAGGGCAGTGGAGGCCCAGTCTCTGGATTCATTTAAGAAAGAGTTGGATAGAGCTCTCAAGGATAGTGGAATCGAGGGTTATGGAGATAAGGCAGGAACAGGATACTGATTAAGGATGATCAGCCATGATCATATTGAATGGTGGTGCAGGCTCGAAGGGCAGAATGGCCTACTCCTGCACCTCTTGTCTATTGTCTATTGTAGGAGAAAGTGAGGTCTGCAGATGCTGGAGATCAGAGATGGAAATGTGTTGCTGGAAAAGTGCAGCAGGTCAGGCAGCATCTAGGGAACAGGAGAATCGACGTTTCGGGCAAGAAGGGCTAATGCCCGAAACGTCGATTCTCCTGTTCCCTAGATGCTGCCTGACCTGCTGCGCTTTTCCAGCAACACATTTCCATCTCTATTGTCTATTGTAGGAAATCTAATTAACTGAAGCATAGCGTTTAAGAGTAGGAGGTGTTGCTGGATCTGTATAAAATGTTGGTTAGGCCACAGCTAAAGCATTTAGGGTGTAGGTTTGCTCACTGAGCTGTAGGTTTGATATCCAGACGTTTCATTACCTGGCTAGGTAACATCATCAGTGGCAACCTCCAAGTGAAGCGAAGCTGTTATCTCCTGCTTTCTATTTATATCTTTCTCCTGGATGGGGTTCCTGGGGTTTGTGGTGATGTCATTTCCTGTTCGTTTTCTAAGGGGTTGATAGATGGTATCTAGATCTATGTGTTTGTTTATGGCGTTGTGGTTGGAGTGCCAGGCCTTTAGGAATTCTCTGGCATGTCTTTGCTTAGCCTGTCCCAGGATAGATGTGTTGTCCCAGTCGAAATGGTGGTTTTTTTTCATCCCTGTGTAGGAAGAGAGGGTCGTGTCTTTTTGTGGCTAGCTGGTGTTTGTGTATCCTGGTGGCTAACTTTCTTCCTGTTTGTCCTACGTAGTGTTTGTGGCAGTCCTTGCATGGAATTTTGTAGATGGCTGTCATTTCTAAGACTTCTTTGATGTATGGTAAGGTGGTTAGGGTTTCTGGCTGTGTTTGGTCTGCTTGTCGTGGTTTGTTCTTGAGGAATCTGTGCACTGTGTTTTTTTGAGTATCCGTTCTTCTTGAATACGTCGTATAGGTGGTTCTCCTCTGTTTTCCAAAGTTCGTCTGTGCTGCAGTGTGTGGTGGCTCTTCGGAATAGTGTTTTGATACAGCTTTGTTTGTGTGTGTTGGGATGGTTGCTGGTGTAGTTAAGTATTTGGTCAGTGTTTGTCGGTTTTCTGTATACGCAGGTTTGTAGTTCTCCGTTGTCCGTTCTTTCGACTGTGACGTCCAGGAATGTGAGTTTGTGTACAGAACTGGGACCCACATTATAAGGGAGATGAGATAGCACTGGACAGGGTGCAGAGGGATATTTAGATTACTTACAGTGTGGAAATAGGCCCTTCGGCCCAACAAGTCAACATTAACCCTCTGAAGAGCAACCCACCCAGACCCATTTCCCTACATTTACCCCTTACCGAACACTACGGGCAATTTAGCGTGGCCAATTCACCTGACCTGCACATCTTTGGACTGTGGGAGGAAACCGGAGCACCCAGAGGAAACCCACGCAGACACGGGGAGAATGTGCAAACTCCACACAGTCAATCACCTGAGGTGGGAATTGAACCCAGCTCTCTGGCGCTGTGAGGCAGCAGTGCTAACCACTGTGCCACCGTGCCACCTTAAACAAGATGTTGCTAGGGTTGGAGAGTTTCTGTTATGGAGAGAGATTAGATAGTCTGGTATTGTTTTCCTTAGAGCAGAGGTGATTTGAGAGATTAGGATTAGATCCTTAGAGAGGAGACCGAACATGATGGAGATGTATGAAATAATGAGGGGTGTGGATAAGGTAGACAGGAAAACCCTTTCCTCTTGGTGCAGAGATCAATGGATTCAAGGAGCACAGATTGAAGGGAAGGGGCAGGAGGTTTTGAGGGGATGGGAGGAAAATCTTTTCATCACATTGAAGAAGGATCTTGATGTGCCCTTGTGGTGCCAAGTCTGGAATAGATCGAGGGTTATTATTGACCAGTGCAGATGGGATGGACTGAAGAGCATTTTTCTGTGCTGTCAACCTCTATGAATCTTTACTGTCACTGGCTAGGCCAGTATTTATTGCCCATCCCTAATTGCCCAGAGGGCATTTGAGAGCCAACCCATTGCGGTGGGTCTGGAGTTACATGTGGATCAGACCAGGTAAGGGTGGCAGTTTCCTTCCCTAATATGACCCAGGTGGGTTTTCCCGACAACGGATTCCTGGCCATCATTAGACTCTTAATTCCAGCTTTTCACTGAATTCAGATTTCACTGTCTGCCACGGCAGGATTCAAACACGTGTCCCCAGAACATGACCTGGGTGTCTGGATTAATAGTTTACTGGTAATACCACCAGCCCCATGCCTCCTCCATGAATATCGTGCAACTCATGAAAGGCCTGGAGGATTTTACAGTCCCTGCTATGAACACCTCTCTCCCTAAACCCTTCCAAACCCTGACTGATCTTATACCCCTCAAAGAGATCAGCTCCCAGATTACAATTTTGAGGAAAATGTTGAGGCAATGATTAAGGAGAATCCATTTATCTAAGGAAGGCAGGCTTGATTTCTGAAGCTTCATTCTGAGCAATCTCTAGGGGAGGTGCTGCAAGTGTTGGCCTGAATCCAGACAGCTACAGGCACAGCTTTTTCAATCTCTTTCCCTCTCAGTCTAGTCGAAACAAGACACCGACTGAGCTCATAAAAGTGCCAATACACCACAAGATAGGATTGAAGCTCTGAGGATTAATGTTATCTGATCTCTCATTTACTCACCAATAATTTGCCTCATAAAAGAGTTCCTGAAAGTTGAATGCCTTTTTTTAATTAAGGATATGGTTGGAGCTGACAGGGAGTTTACAATACGCTAAGTCAGCCTGTCTAGTTAGACTGCAATTGATAACATTCCCACAAAGAACGACAGCTCACTGATCTGTCACACTCTGTCCTTGCCTTGAGAGGGCTATTAATTCATCTTTACTCTGAGATTCTCCCAATTCAGCACCAACCTCACTCGCCCTCAACAGAAGGACCCAAGTGCTCATTTGAAAGTTGCAAATAAATAACTATCTCTCACCCCAGTGTCAGGATTTGATTCCCCTTCTTTGTTTTTGGAAGCTATTGGACAGACCTGAATCTTTTCTCCCCAGTTTCTTTCCTGATGTGGGATCACTCTCCTCCTCTCCCTGAGTGAAAACCTCTCTGGTACCTTTCACAACTAGTTTTGCTTCAGGTGTGAGTGAACGTCCCACTGGATTATTTAATCATGAAATAGCATTACAATTGAGATTCTTATTGTACAGCCAACCAATGGAGCCAAACCTCTTCCCATTCACTCCCACTGTACACAATCCCAATGGACCCAAGCCCCTTCCCATTCACTCCCACTGTACACAATCCCAATGTACCCAAACCCCTTCCCATTCACTCCCACTCTACACAATCCCAATGGACCCAACTCCCTTCCCATTCACTCCCACTCTACACAATCCCAATGGATCCAACTCCCTTCCCATTCGCTCCCACTGTACACAATCCCAATGGACCCAACCCCCTTCCCATTCACTCCCACTGCACAATTGATTCACTAAAATCCCTTAACGAAGAAAATTTGCCATCCTCACTCACTCTGGGTCTACATGGGACTCCAGACCCACACCAGTGGGGTCGGCTCTCGAGTGTCCTCTGAAGTGTTGCATCAAGACCAAAGTCTTTTTCCTGGCGTCAGGGAGTCCAGAACTAGAGGGCATAGGTTTAGGGTGAGAGGGGAAAGATATAAAAGAGACCTAAGGGGCAACGTTTTCACACAGAGGGTGGCTTGTGTTTGGAATGAGCTGCCAGAGGAAGTGATGGAGGCTGGTACAATTGCAACATCTGGATGGGTACATGAATAGGAAGGGTTTGGAGGGATATGGGCCAGGTGCTGGCAGGTGGGACTAGATTGGGTTGGGATATCTGGTCGGCATGGACGGGTTGGGCCGAAGGGTCTGTTTCCATGCTGTACATCTCTATGACTATCACTCTAAGACAGGGGCCAATTGCGTCAAGCAATTTTGTGCTTTGAGAGTTAGCCATTGACAGCTAGCCCCTGCTCCAGGTGGAGCTGCTGCAAACAAGGCCCTGAGCCATTGGGCTGGACTGGTTTGAACAAGTTGTATGATGAGGTCAATCAAAAAAATCCCACAATAAAAATGTAAATGCATTGCTGACTGGCATTCCTAGAATTCTCAGCTCCTGTTCCAAACCACAAGGCACTGGGTCCAGTAACTCCCTGCAATTAGCAGGGTGCCGTCCTGAATGAGTGACATTTCTCCTGTTGCTAGGATACAACCCTGAGAGGCTTGGAATAATGCACCTCCCAGCAGGTGCCATTGGATGAATGGGGAGCCCAGTCCAGAGAAATGCAATAACGGCTAAAGGTTCCAGTGATTTGTGTCGGACAGTCCAATTATGTCCCAAATCCCCAATTGTTTATGGAGGGAGTGGACCTGTCAGTGAGGTCATTAATGCAGACAAGGCTCTGGGGGAGACCTTTGATGGGAATCAGGCTGACCAGAGTTGCAATGATATCATCAAATCATTAACCTCGTGAACTTCTGCCCTTTTGAAGACCTGCAGTTTTGTGTTGCTGTTGTAAGAAGGTGGGCACTGACCCACCTCAAGCAATCTTCCTCAGCAACCTAAACTCCGGAATCTCTCCCAACCTCAAGCTCCCTTTCCCTTTCTCGGCCTTTGACAGGGCCCATTCCCTGGCGTTCTTTAGGACCATCTCCTTTCCCCCCCGGGGCCCTGGGCCATTCTTCTGCCTCTTTCTCTGTAAAATTCCAGCTGACATTGGCTGAAACGAACTGTTATTTTCGGGTTCCTGGGTTCATGTCTGAGACAATTAGTCCAATTTTGAACTGTGTACCATCGACAATGGACGGGCGTGACAGCACAACTCTGGATCAAGGCTCCTTTCCACTGGGTTTCCGTCATCATTCTTTCCCCTGTCTGGGTGCCTCAGTTTGTTTGGGAGTATATTTGTTAATGTTTGTACAAACATTATGCGATTTGCTTTGAGATGTAGTACACATAAGGAACATATTGACAGAAGAGCATGAAGGTGGAACAGGCAGAAACTCTTTAACATTGAAGAAGGATTTAGCCATGGCCTTGTGATGTCAAGGTAGAGAAGGATATGCACCAAGTGCTAGGAAATGGGATTAGAATAGGGAGGTAGTTATTGACTAATGCAGATGTGATGGGCTGAAGGGACTTTTATTCTGCTGGACATCTCTAGGACTCTATTGCTGTGAAATGTGTGATACCCAAAGTACTTTATATGATGGTTCACTGGATATTGCCACAGATGGTGCAGCACTCCCACAGACAGTGTATCACTCCCACAGGAAGTGTATCACTCCCACAGACTGTACACCATTCCCACAGAGAGTGTATCACTCCCACAGACTGTGCATCATTCCCACAGGAAGTGTATCACTCCCACAGACTGTGCATCACTCCCACAGGAAGTGCATCACTCCCACATACAATGTATCACTCCCACAGTCAGTGTATCACTCCCACAGACTGTGCATCACTCCAACAGACTGTGCATCACTCCCACAGACAGTGCATCACTCCCACAGGACGTGTATCACTCCCACAGACAGTGCATCACTCCCACAGGGCATGTATCACTCCCACAGACAGTGCATCATTCCCACAGGAAGTGTATCACTCCCACAGGAAGTGTATCACTCCCACAGACAGTGCATCATTCCCACAGTCAGTGTATCACTCCCACAGACTGTGCATCACTCCCACAGACAGTGCATCATTCCCACTGACTGTGCATCACACCCACAGACAATGCATCACTCCCACAGACTATGCATCACTCCCACAGACAGTGCAGCACACCCACAGACAGTGCATCACTCCCACAGACTATGCATCACTCCCACAGACAGTGCAGCACACCCACAGACAGTGTATCACTCCCACAGACAGTGTATCACTCCCACAGACAGTGCATCATTCCCACAGACAGTGTATCACACACACAGACTGTGCATCACTCTCACAGACAGTGTATCACTCCCACAGACAGTGTATCACTCCCACAGACAGTGTATCACACACACAGACTGTGCATCACTCCCACAGACAGTATATCACTCCCACAGGCGTCTATCATTCCCACAGACAGTGCATCACTCCCACAGACTGTGCATCACTCCCACAGACTGTGCATCACTCCCACAGACAGTGCATCACTCCCACAGGAAGTGCATCACTCCCACAGACAGTGCATCATTCCCACAGACAGTGTATCACTCCCACAGGCAGTGCAGCACTCCCACATACAGTGTATCACTCCCACAGTCAGTGTATCACTCCCACAGTCAGTGTATCACTCCCACAGTCAGTGTATCACTCCCACAGACAGTGTATCACTCCCACAGACAGTGTATCACTCCCACAGGCGTCTATCACTCCCACAGACAGTGCATCACTCCCACAGACAGTGCATCACTCCCACAGACAGTGTATCACTCCCACAGACAGTGTATCACTCCCACAGACAGTGTATCACTCCCACAGTCAGTGTATCACTCCCACAGACAGTGCATCACTCCCACAGACAGTGCATCATTCCCACAGACAGTGTATCACTCCCACAGGCAGTGCAGCACTCCCACATACAGTGTATCACTCCCACAGTCAGTGTATCACTCCCACAGACTGTGCAGCACACCCACAGACAGTGCAGCACTCCCACAGACAGTGTGTCATTCCCACAGACAGTGTATCACTCCCACAGACAGTGTATCACTCCCACAGACTGTGCATCACTCCCACAGACAGTGTATCACTCCCACAGACAGTGCAGCACTCCCACAGACAGTGCATCATTCCCACAGACAGTGTATCACTCCCACAGACTGTGCATCACACCCACAGACAGTGCATCACACCCACAGACAGTGTATCACTCCCACAGACTGTGTATCACTCCCACAGACAGTGTATCACTCCCACAGACAGTGCAGCACTCCCACAGACAGTGCATCATTCCCACAGACAGTGTATCACTCCCACAGACTGTGCATCACACCCACAGACAGTGCATCACACCCACAGACAGTGCAGCACACCCACAGACTGTGCATCACTCCCACAGACTGTGCATCACTCCCACAGACAGTGCAGCACACCCACAGACAGTGCAGCACACTCACAGACAGTGTGTCATTCCCACAGACAGTGTATCACTCCCACAGGCAGTGTATCACTCCCGCAGACAGTGTGTCATTCCCAAAGACAGTGTATCACTCCCACAGACAGTGTATCACTCCCACAGGCAGTGCAGCACACCCACAGACAGTGCAGCACACCCACAGACAGTGTATCACTCCCACAGACAGTGTATCACTCCCACAGACTGTGCATCACTCCCACAGACTGTGCATCACTCCCACAGACAGTGCAGCACACCCACAGACAGTGCAGCACACCCACAGACAGTGCAGCACACTCACAGACAGTGTGTCATTCCCACAGACAGTGTATCACTCCCACAGGCAGTGTATCACTCCCGCAGACAGTGTGTCATTCCCAAAGACAGTGTATCACTCCCACAGACAGTGTATCACTCCCACAGGCAGTGCAGCACACCCACAGACAGTGTATCACTCCCACAGGCAGTGCAGTACACCCACAGACAGTGCATCACTCCCACAGACAGTGCATCACTCCCACAGGCAGTGCATCACTCCCACAGACAGTGTGTCATTCCCACAGACAGTGTATCACTCCCACAGACAGTGCAGCACACCCACAGACAGTGCAGCACACCCACAGACAGTGTGTCATTCCCACAGACAGTGTATCACTCCCACAGACAGTGTATCACTCCCACAGGCAGTGCAGCACACCCACAGACAGTGCATCACTCCCACAGACAGTGTATCACTCCCACAGACAGTGTATCACTCGCACAGACAGTGTATCACTCGCACAGACAGTGTATCACTCCCACAGACAGTGTATCACTCCCATAGACAGTGCATCACTCCCACAGACAGTGTATCACTCCCACAGACAGTGCAGCACACCCACAGACAGTGTGTCATTCCCACAGACAGTGTATCACTCCCACAGACAGTGTATCACTCCCACAGGCAGTGCAGCACACCCACAGACAGTGTATCACTCCCACAGACAGTGTATCACTCCCACAGACAGTGTATCACTCCCACAGGCAGTGCAGCACACCCACAGACAGTGTATCACTCCCACAGACAGTGCATCACTCCCACAGACAGTGTATCACTCCCATAGACAGTGCATCACTCCCACAGGCAGTGCAGCACACCCACAGACAGTGCATCACTCCCACAGACAGTGTATCACTCGCACAGACAGTGCAGCACACCCACAGACAGTGCAGCACACCCACAGACAGTGTGTCATTCCCACAGACAGTGTATCACTCCCACAGGCAGTGTATCACTCCCACAGGCAGTGTATCACTCCCACAGGCAGTGCAGCACACCCACAGACAGTGCATCACTCCCACAGACAGTGCGTCATTCCCACAGACAGTGTATCACTCCCACAGACAGTGTATCACTCCCACAGACAGTGTATCACTCCCACAGACAGTGCAGCACTCCCACAGACAGTGCAGCACTCCCACAGGCAGTGTATCACTCCCACAGGCAGTGCAGCACACCCACAGACAGTGCAGCACACCCACAGACAGTGCATCACTCCCACAGACAGTGCGTCATTCCCACAGACAGTGTATCACTCCCACAGACAGTGTATCACTCCCACAGACAGTGCATCACTCCCACAGACAGTGCATCACTCCCACAGGCAGTGCATCACTCCCACAGGCAGTGCGTCATTCCCACAGGCAGTGTATCACTCCCACAGACAGTGCATCACTCCCACAGACAGTGCATCACTCCCACAGACAGTGTATCACTCCCATAGACAGTGCATCACTCCCACAGACAGTGCAGCACTCCCACAGATAGTGTATCACTCCCACAGGCAGTGCAGCACACCCACAGACAGTGTATCACTCCCACAGACAGTGTATCACTCCCACAGACAGTACACACCCACAGACAGTGCATCACTCCCACATACAGTGTATCACTCCCACAGACAGTACACACCCACAGACAGTGCATCACTCCCACAGACAGTGCATCACTCCCACAGACAGTGTATCACTCCCACAGACAGTGCAGCACACCCACAGACAGTGCATCACTCCCACAGACAGTGTATCACTCCCACAGACAGTGCCGCACACCCACAGCTGTATCACAGGAATCAGTGTTGGGGCCTCAATTGTTTAAATCTTACCTAAGCACCAGGTGAAGAGATCAAAGTTACGGTTTTTACTAAATTCACTGTTGGCACCAAGTTCTGTGGGAAGGTAAACTGTGAAGACATGCCCAGGGATATGGCTAAAAATGTTTTCAGAGGACTGTGAGTCTTTGGAAGTCTCTTCCTCAGAAGGAAGTGAAAGCTGAGCGTTTGGCCATTTTTCAGAGTGAGGGAGATAAAGCCGTCAATTATTGATGCAGAGAGTGCAACAGAAGTTCACCAGATTTGTCCCCAGAATAGCGGGAAGGACCTACGAGGAGAAAGTCAACAAACGGAGACTGTATTATCCAGAGTTTCAAAAGAAAGAGCATTGGTCTCACTGAAGCGATCGACAGGGAGATGCAGGGAAGACGTTTCTCCGAGGTTGGGAGGTGAGAGCAGGGATATAATTTCACATTAACTGGGACACTATTTCAGATCAAGGTGAGGCTATTTTGCTCAGAGGTTCATGAACTTTTGGAATTCTCTATCAGAGAGGGCTGTCTGTGTGAGTCTGTTTCAGGTAGAGATGGATTACTGATTCAGGTTCTCACTAAAGGGTTATGAGGTTAATGTGGATAAAAGGCATTAAGGTGTTTGACAATGATTATAGCAAATGGAGGCTTGAAGGGCTGAATGGCATTCCCAAATTGATAAGCAAGGGGTGAAAGATTAGCAGGGGTAGGTGGCAACAGGGAGGAATCAATCAGACACAATCTTTTGTGGCAGGCTTTAGGGACTGTGTCCTAATTCTACTCTGCCTCTGTACATTCCTATATATGGACAGACCCTCCAACATTGCATCATTCCCACAGTACTGACACTCTGACAGTGTGGCACTCCCTCAGTACTGACCCTCTGACAGTGCAGCACTCCCTCAGTACTGACCCTCTGACAATGTGGCACTCCCTCAGTACTGACCCTCTGACAGTGCAGCACTCCCTCAGTACTGACCCTCTGACAGTGCGGCACTCCCTCAGTACTGACCCTCTGACAGTGCGGCACTCCCTCAGTACTGAACCTCTGACAGTGTGGCACTCCCTCAGTACTGACCCTCTGAAAGTGCAGTACTCCCTCAGCACTGACCCTCTGACAGTGCGGCACTCCCTCATCACTGACCCTCTGACAGTGTGGCACTCCCTCATCACTGACCCTCTGACAGTGTGGCACTCCCTCAGCACTGATCCTCTGACAGTGCGGCACTCCCTCATTACCGACAGTCCGACAGTGCGGCATTCCCTCAGTACTGACCCTCTGACAGTGCGACACTCCCTCAGTATTGACCCTCTGATAGCGCGGCACTCCCTCAGTACTGACCCTCTGACAGTGCGGCACTCCCTCAGTACTGACCCTCTGACAGTGCGGCACTCCCTCAGTACTGACCCTCTGACAGTGCGACACTCCCTCAGTACTGACCCTCTGACAGTGCGGCACTCCCTCAGTACTGACCCTCTGACAGTGCGGCACTCCCTCAGTACTGACCCTCTGACAGTGCGGCACTCCCTCAGTACTGACCCCTGACAGTGCGGCACTCCCTCAGTACTGACCCTCTGACAGTGCAGCACTCCCTCAATACTGACCCTCTGACAGTGCGGCACTCCCTCAGTACTGACCCTCTGACAGTGTGGCACTCCCTCAGTACTGACCCTCTGACAGTGTGGCACTCCCTCAGTACTGACCCTCTGACAGTGCAGCACTCCCTCAGTACTGACCCTCTGACAGTGTGGCACTCCCTCAGTACTGACCCTCTGACAGTGTGGCACTCCCTCAGTACTGACCCTCTGACAGTGCGGCACTCCCTCAGCACTGACTCTCTGACAGTGCGGCAATCCCTCAATACTGACCCTCCGACAGTGCGGCACTCCCTCAGTACTGACCCTCCTACAGTGCGGCACACCCTCAGTACTGACCCTCTGACAGTGCGGCACTCCCTCAATACTGACCCTCCGACAGTGCGGCACTCCATCAGCACTGACCCTCTGACAGTGCGGCACTCCCTCAGTACTGACCCTCCTACAGTGCGGCACACCCTCAGTACTGACCCTCTGACAGTGCGGCACTCCCTCAGTACAGACCCTCCGACAGTGCTGCACACCCACAGTACTGACCCTCTGACAGTGCGGCGCTCCCTCAGCACTGACCCTCTAACCGTGTGGAACTCCCTCAGTACTGACCCTCTGACAGTGCGGCACTCCCTCTGTACTGACCCTATAACAGTGCGGCACTCCCTCAGCACTGACCCTCTGACAGTGCGGCACTCCCTCAGCACTGACCCTCCGACAGTGCGGCACTACCTCAGTACTGACCCTCTGACAGTGCGGCACTACCTCAGCACTGACCCTCTGACAGTGCGGCACTACCTCAGCACTGACCCTCTGACAGTGCGGCACTCCCTCAGCACTGACCCTCTGACAGTGCGGCACTCCCTCAGTACTGACCCTCTAACCGTGCGGCACTCCCTCAGTACTGACCCTCTTTGCCCCAGTAGAGTTTAATCTGTAATTTCTAGCCTGTGGGTGACCCTTGGGCCTTGCGAGTTGTGACCTGAGGCAAAATGCAGTGAGATTGTGATGAGGTGAAGCATGTGACGGAGCCTCAGCAGTATCAGCAGTGAGAGGTTTTCAGTGATGTAGCACAAGTGAGGGGGACCTCTCCCAGAACTTTACTTACTCTGTCAAAGGTACCCAGACTTGAACTTTGAATTTCCTGCAACTTTCACTCATCCATTCCCACTCTCCCCTATAAAAGGTCGTGTAAAATTTGCTTGTTGCAGCCTTTTATTGTATTTTGTTGGAGCCTCAGGGGAAACAAACAGTTTTATATCATTACATTTAAATTGTTTGCAGAGGTTATGAATTGGAGAAGTTACCAGCATGGTTTAACCCTTTCTGAACTGTGTGTGTGTCTGTGCGTGTGTGTGCATGTTTGTGTGTGTGAGAGAGAGAAAGAATGTGTCTGTGTGCCTGTGTATGAGAGAGAGAAAAGTACTGCGTGTGTGTGTGTGAGAGAGTGTATGTCTGTCTGTGTGCGAGGGAGAGGAAAATACTGTGTGTGTGTGAGAGAGAGAGTGTGTGTTTGTGTGTTATTGGTGAGTTATTTTGTGTGTGTGTGCCTGTGACTCCGTGTGTGTTATTGGTGTGTTATTTTGTGTGTGTGTGTGTGCCTGTGTCTCTGTGTGTGTTAATGGTGTGTTGTTTTGTGTGTGTGTGTGTTATTGTTGTGTTAGTTTGTGTGTGTGTGTTATTGGTGTGTTATTTTATGTGTGTGTGTGTGTGCCTGTGTCTCTGTGTATGTTATTGGCGTGTTATTTTGTGTGTGTCTGTGTTATTGGTGTGTTAGTTTGTGTGTGTATGTTATTGGTGTGTTATTATGTATGTGTGTGTGTGCCTGTGTCTCTGTGTATGTTATTGATGTGTTATTTTATGTGTATGTGTGTTATTGGTGTGTTAGTTTGTGTGTGTGTGTGTGTGCCTGTGTCTCTGTGTATGTTATTGGTGTGTTATTTTGTGTATGTGTGTGTGTGCCTGTGTCTCTGTGTATGTTATTGATGTGTTATTTTATGTGTATGTGTGTTATTGGTGTGTTAGTTTGTGTATGTGTGTGTGCCTGTGTCTCTGTGTATGTTATTGATGTGTTATTTTATGTGTATGTGTGTTATTGGTGTGTCAGTTTGTGTGAGTATTGTGTTAGATTCCTCAAAGACATGGACAGGAGTAGAATTGGGGAGAAACGGCTGACAAAATTTAACTCAACAAAATGTGGAGTGGTACATTTTGGTTTGAGAAATTGGTAGGGAGACTGAGATTAGCTGGGATTGTCTGCTCGAGTCCTGCTCACTACTCTCGTCATCGCTTTAGTTGATTCCTTTTTCCACGCTCTCTTTCTCCTCATGTCTTATTTCCCAGTGAATTTCTCGACAGTATTTATTCTGCTCATCCCTCCCTCTCAATCAGTTTGCTAATCTCAGTCCGTGTCTGCTGTACTCCATCGTGGATCCTCTCCATTTCATCTCCTGAGCAACTTGTTTCGTTCTATTTAAAATTTTCTTTCCTACTTTCTCCCTCGGTTTCTGTCTCCTGTTTTCTCTCTGTCTTTCTCTGTCTGCTTTTTGCCTTTTTTTCCCTCTCCTTTCCTGCTTTTGCACCAGAATCTAAGATCCATGAGTTTTTGTTAAGCAAAGATATGAAGGGATAGGGGCCAAAGACAGGTTTATGGAGTTAGACCACGAAAGGTGGAAATGGCTTGAGGGGCTGAATGGCCTACATCTGTTCCGATGATCCCATGTTACTCTTGTTCTTTCTCTTCTCTCTCACTCTTTCTCCATCCCTTAGCCTCTCTCTTTCATTCTCTTATTCTGTTTCTCCTTCCTCTCCCTTTCTCCTTGCTCTCTCCGGGATTCTTTCTTCCTTCACACACTCTCTCCGTCTGGAGAGATACAATGGGAAGTTGAAAGGGAGGAGAAGAGGCAGAATGGGAGACAAATAGAAAGCGCACAAATACTGTCTTCTTTTTCTTTCAACACTTACCCAGTGACTTGATGTCTCTGCTGTGCCCTGTGTTTCTTTGGTGGAAGGGGGTGTTGTTTGAGGAGGGTGAGTGTTTGGTTTTGTTTCTGGGTTGCACTCATGACATCTGGGCAGATGAAGGGCCCAAAATATGAATGCCCTCAAATTGATCAAGACAAGACCAGCCTGCTGGGTTAAATGAGTCTGCATGGGGTATGTCCAATATTGGTCTCATGTTTGAGCTGATGGCAGGGAAGAAAACTCAGTTCTTGGGCAGTGCTAAAACTGAACTAACCCATTGCTTAATTGTTAAATGAGGCCATTTTCCTGACTTTTTCCCAGAACCCTTAATTCCCTTCCTGATTAAAAATATAACTGTCTCAGCCATGAATATGTTTAATGACACAGCCGCAACAGCCTTGTGAAATTTGGTTTTAATTTGATTTATTATTGTCACGTGCACTGAGATACGGTGAAAAGTATTGTTTTGCATGCTAACCAGACAAATCATACCTTACATAAGTACATCAGAGTAAAAGAACAATGCAGAATACATTGTTATAGCTATAGACAAGGTGCGGAGAAAGATTGACTCTAATATAGGAGAGGTCCATGTGGGGTGGCATGATGGCTCTGTGGTTAGCACTGCTGCCTCACAGCACCAGGGTCTCAGGTTCGATTCCAGCCTTGGGTGACTGTCTGTGTGGAGTTTGCACATTCTCCCCGTGTCTGGGTGGGTTTCCTCTTGGTGTTTCTGGTTCCTTCTACTGTCCAAAATTGCCCATTGTGATAGGTGCATTAGTCAGAGGGCAGTGGGTCAGTGTGGACTTGTTGGCCCGAAGGGCCTGTTTCCACACTGTAGGGAATCTAATCATAAGTCTGATAACAGCGGAGAAGAAGCTGGTCTTGAATCTGTTGGTATGTATTTTCATAGTTTTGTATCTTCTGCCCAATGGAAGAGGGTGGTAAAGTATGACTGGTGTGGGAGGGGTCTTTAATGATGCTGGCTGCTTTCCCAATGCAGTGGCATATACAGACAGAGTTTAGATTAGATTAGATTAGATTACATTACATTACAGTGTGGAAACAGGCCCTTCGGCCCAACAAGTCCACACCGACCCGCCGAAGCGAAACCCACCCATGCCCCTACATTTACCCCTTACCTAACATTATGGGCAATTTAGCATGGCCAATTCACCTGACCCTGCACATCTTTGGATTGTGGGAGGAAACCGGAGCACCCGGAGGAAACCCACGCAGACACGGGGAGAACGTGCAAACTCCACACAGTCAGTCGCCTGAGGAGGGAATTGAACCCAGGTCTCTGGCGCTGTGAGGCAGCAGTGCTAACCACTGTGCCACCGTGCCGCCCATAAAAAGTAACCCACCCAGACCCATTCCTCGACACTTACCCCTTCACCTAGCACTACAGGCAATTTAGTATGGCCAATTCACCTAACCTGCACGTTTTTTTTTGAATTGTGGGAGGAAACCAGAGGAAACCCACAGACACAGGGAGAATGTGCAAACTCCACACAGACAGTTACCTGAGGCGGGAATTGAACCCGGGTCTTTGGTGCTGTAAGGCAGCTGTGCTAACCACTGAGCCACCGTGCCCCCGTTTTTTTTTATTATTGGATGGAAGGCTGGTTTGCGTGATGGACTGAGAGAAGAAATTGCTCCTCATCTCTGTCTTAAATGAACTGATGCCCCTCTGACCCGAGACTCTCCCACAGGGAAAAACTAGAAACAGATTTTTGACGGGGTTGGGGTAAATGGAGGATTATGGTTGCTATGACAGCGGCCAGCCCATGCAGTCCCTCACTCAGAGACATCCATTTTTAAGGTGAGGTGAGCCTTGAAGTGGGCAGTTTACGCATTGATGTGGTCTTGGTCCATGCGCTTGTGATCCAGGGCAAACTAAAATGGCATTGGACCCTGAGCTGGATTTACAAAAGATCTAATAGATCCTGGCAACTCTGTGATTGCCAAATTGGGAACTTGTGGCTCGTAATTCACAGGACCAGAATCTCAGCGTTATTCTGGTGGAGAAAGAGGCCATTCAGCCCTTAATGATGCGATGTTTCAGCATCAGGGCTTTGGACAAAGTTTGCATCAGGGCTCATGATGTCTGTCCGTAGTGTGCTGGGTGCTGACTGTTGTGTGGAGCGAGATGTGTCTGGGAGGTTTTGGAGCTGTAAGAGAGTTCAGTGGTGATATTGGAGTGATATTATTCCCTGGGCTATTTGTATATGAAGGAGTCAGCTCCAACTTGAATCATGGCTCATTACTTTGGTAATCCATCAATCTAGTCAGTTAAGAACTAAAAGAACTGTGGATGCTGTAAATCAGAAGCAAAATCAGAAATTGCTGGAAAAGCTCAGCAGGTCTGGCAGTATCTGTGAGAGAAATTGGAGTTAACATTTCAGGTCCAGTGGCCCTACCTCAGAACCCTTCTCTTCACAGATGCTGCCAGACCTGCTGAGCTTTTCCAGCAATTTCTGTTTTTGGAAGTTTATAATCCTGGCTGGCTGTATCGCTGAGGATTCTCGGTGTTCGAATTTGAGTGAATGAGCGACTTCCCCGGCCAAGTTCAGAGACTTGCAGCCTTCGTTTGGTGGCTGTGGAGAAGCTGTTTGAACCATCATGAGGTTTGTAAGGGTTAACATGAACTGAGCCATACTGAATATGGTTAGAGTGGAGCACTTTGAGGCAGGCCAGCAATAAACTACAGTCAGAGTCACTGGAATAAATATGTTTTCATTTCGAGGGGGGTTTGTGGATGGTTTGTATCTGAAGAAATACTCTGAAAACCGCAACAGTTATGTATGCTGCTGCATAATATAAAGACAATCTTTGTCCTAAAGATTTGAGAACACTTTGCTTTTCTCTCTCTTTCCTTTCTCTCCCTCCTCTATTCCCAATTCCCTGGAGGCGGGTGGCTGCTTTTTGTTTATTTTATATCCACCCAGGCAAATGTACAGAGATCCTGCTCCTGAACTTAGGAGGCCCAGAGTTTGAAAGAAAGGGAGAAAGGGACACACACACAGACAGCCTGAAAGAAATCTGTCTGTGAGATCCCACAACAGCCACCCCCGGCCCCCCCCATCTCCTGTGGAACAGAAGTAATTTTTTTATTTGAAAAGACTGGCAGAGGGACCCGTCAAGGACTTTCTTACTCATAGAGAGGTTCTGGTCTGTGAAGTGGGTAAGGGGAGTGGTCTACAACACAGGGGCTGAAGGAGCTTCCAAGGGGAGGGGAGAACGGGGGGGTTTCAGTCTTCCTCAGTCTGCTCAGAAACAACTCGTAAAGACTGAGAGCAGCAGGCAAAGAGAGAGAGAGAGAGGCGGAGAGAGAGAGAGAGAGAGAGAGGAATCCAAGAGAGATGGTTGGAACCCTGCGCCGCAGCTAACGCAGTGAGGTTTGATTGCACTGACCCTGGCCGGTGATTTTGTCGGGATTGCTGACTGGGCATTGCCATGCCGTCCTTTGCTGTTGGTCTGCCCAGGATTGCGAGCAGTAACAGAGCACGGTGGATCTGCCTTTCCTGTATGCTGTGGGTGAGTAGCCCTTGACTGTGCCAGCACTGACAGTGAGCTCTCTGTTTACCTGCGGGCACCTGGACATTGGCACACGTTCTGTACCTGATCAGATCGCGTACCTGTCATCAATAAGCAGCCGGGTGAGCGGGGCACAGGATTTTACGGATTGATTATCCAGAGAAAATGGGGAGAAATTCTCACCTTTTAACGCAGGGAGCAAGGGAAGCACAATCCCTTCAGTGTTGGGAGATCGTTCACAGGGGAAGCTGGGATTTGTCCGAATATCTCTGAGAATGAGAGCTAATTAAAAACATCACTGCCAAGACTGGAGGGGGATATCCACATCCAATCAGAATTATCTTGAAGGCTTTTCAAAGTGCACTGATGAGAGAATGAATTCCTGTCTACCCTACTGCATTCCCACTTGACCCCTGGTGTGAATCACATCCAGATTCTGATTCCAGCTGGAGGTGATCAGAGCAGTTTGAAAGAAAAGATTGTGTTGAAATCCGACAAAGTGATTCCATATTCTGAGTTTCCCTGACAGCCTGCGGGAGCACGGGGTTCACATTCTCCAGAAGAGAGTGCCCCCCACCCTGGAACCAAAGACCAGCGCCCACCACGCTGCCAGTCTTTGTCCGTTCGGAGTCAGGCGGTGAAGCTGGTGGGGAGGGGAGGGGGGCACTGTCACATTGGACTGGCAATGCGGGTCTGAGAGGGAGAAAGTGAGGAGTGACGAAGGGCTTATACCCAAAACGTTGACTCTCCTGCTCCTCAGATGCTGCCTGACCTGCTGTGCTTTTCCAGCACCACTCTCTCAAGAGCTGGTCTCAGAGGACGGTTAGCTGCATTGGTGTCGCGGGGGGGAGGGGGGGGTGGTCCTTTAGAATCATAGAATTCCGACAGAGTGGAAACAGGCCATTCGGCCTAACAAATCCACACCAACCCTCCGAAGTGTAACCCACCCAGATCTGTTACTCTACATTTACCCCTGACTAATGCTACTATCCTACACATCCCTGAACACTATGGGGCAATTTAGCATGGCCACTTCACCTGACCTGCATATCTTTGGATTGTGGGAGGAAGCCGGACCACCCGGAGGAAACCCACGCAGACATGGGGAGAATGTGGAAACTTCACACAGACAGTCGCCTGAGACTGGAATCCAACCCAGGTCCCTGGTGCTGTAAGGCAGCAGTGCTAATCACTGAGTCACCATGCCACCTCCTGTCTTCAGCCAGACTCACTCATACCTCAAAGAAAACCTTGAAGGTACCAAAAGGCAGGACATGCTGTTGCCGTCCAAGGAAACCCAGGTACAGACGTTCAGTCTCGACAGTGATTTTTTATATTAGTTTGGTCTCATTCAGAGAGATATTTGGACAAATCCCAGTTTTCCCTGTGGCAGTGAGGGTGTAGGGGGAGACAGGTTCCCCTCACGAAGGGACATCAGCAAATCAACTGGTTTTGAAATTGATTGAGATCCTTCAATGATTGAGGATGGGGTGTCCCTCACTCCCCGGAATCAGGGAAAATGTGGATCTCAGTCTCCTCGCAGTGAGTGCACGGAGGCGATCAGCAGAATGGGATTTCACACGGACACAGGAGGTTTGATCCTCCTGTCTAACAGATGGTTATGTCCATTCACGGACTCCTGAGCTGCCTGGGATTTCTGTGAAATTGTGGCTGAAATATTTAAACGTGGGGCTGGAGGGACACAAAAGCAGCTGCTCTCCCATCTCCTGAAAGGGGCACGCTTCCCAAATCTTTGCCAATCTAGTGGGTAAGGGACAGGGTGGCATTGGTGTTGGGAGGCATAAAGCCCCTGGGCCTGGTCAGTGTGGGCATTGACAGATGGTCAGAGCAGTGGTTTGGTGTGAGCTGAGGGTGTCTGTCCAGTGGGAACGTCTGTATCTGAGTTTCCTTGGACAGCGACAACATGAAGTGCCTCTCGGTACCTTCAAGGTTATCTGAGCTATGGGTGAGTCTGGCTGGGGACATCATCACCTCCCATTGCGAATACCCCCATTTTAATTTGTGTTATCTTTATAGTTTGGGATTTTTGTAACAGGGGATCAGTAATGTTTCATTCCATTGGAACAATCAGTTCCAGCAAGGCCAGTTCAATTGGGGTATGGAGAGACGATGAACCTGTGGTATGATTGAGTCTGGAGATTCGGCCTGTAATGCTACTCTCTGTCAGTAAACATATGACTGAGTAAAATTTGACTTATCCTTGGCCACCCAGCTTTCTGAAGTAGAAGATCTAAGATGGGGAATTGAAGGTGACTGAGGGGCTGTAGCACATCCATCAGGAACCTGGATTTCAGCATGAATTCGAGTCATGGAGTCATAGATATTGTCAGCACGGAAAGAGACCCTTCTGTCCAACTCGTTCATCCTGGCCTAACCGAACCAAGATATCCCAACTCAATCTAGTCCCACCTGCCAGCACCCGGCCCATATCCCTCCAAACCCTTCCTATTCATATATCCATCCAAATGCCTCTTAAATGTTGCAATTGTACCAGCCTCCACCACATCCTCCGGCAGCTCATTCCATACACGTACCACCCTCTGCGAGAAAAAGTTGCCCCTTAGGTCTCTTTTATATCTTTTCCCTCTCACCCTAAACCTATGCCCTCTAGTTCTGGACTCCCACACCCCAGGGAAAAGACTTTGTCTATTTATTCTATGCCCCTCATGATTTTATAAATCTCTATAAGGTCACCCCTCAGCCTCCCACGATCCAGGGAAAACAGCCCCAGCCTGTTCAGCTTCTCCCTGTAGCTCAAATTCTCCAACCCTGGCAACATCCTTGTAAATCTTTTCTGAACCCTTTCAAGTTTCACAACATCTTTCCGATAGGAAGGAGACCAGAATTGCACACAATATTCCAACAGTGGTCTAACTAATGTCCTGTACAGCTGCAACATGACCTCCCAACTCCTGTACTCAATACTCTGGCCAATAAAGAAAAGCATACCAAACACCTTCTTCACTATCCTATCTACCTGCGACTCCACTTTCAAGGAGCTATGAACCTGCACTCCAAGGTCTCTTTGTTCAGCAACACTCCCTAGGACCTTACCATTCAGTGTATAAGTCCTGCTAAGATTTGCTTTCCCAAAATGCAGCACCTCGCATTTATCTGAATTAAACTCCATCTGCCACTTCTCAGCCCATTGACCTATCTGGTCCAGATCCTGTTGTAATCTGAGGTAACCCTCTTCGCTGTCCACTACACCTCCAATTTTAGAATTGTCTGCAAACTTACTAACTATACGTCCTATGTTCACATCCAAATCATTTACATAAATGACAAAAAGTAGAGGACCTAGCACCGATCATTGTGGCACTCCACTGGTCACAGGCCTCCAGTCTGAAAAACAACCCTCCACCACCACCCTCTGTCTTCTACCTTTGAGCAAATTCTGTATCCAAATGGCTAGTTCTCCCTGTATTCCATGATATTTAACCTTGCTAACCAGTCTCCCACGGGGAACCCTGTCAAACGCCTTACTGATGTCCATATTGATCACGTCCACCACTCTGCCCTCATCAATCCTCTTGGTTACTTCTTCGAAAAACTCAATCAAGTTTGTGAGACATGATTTCCCACGCACAAAGCCATGTTGACTATCCCTAATCAGTCCTTGCCTTTCCAAATACATATACATCCTGTCCCTCAGGATTCCCTCCAACAACTTGCCCACCATTGACGTCAGGCTCACTGGTCTATAGTTCCCTGGCTTGTCCTTACCACCCTTCTTAAACAGTGGCACCACGTTGGCTAACCTCCAGTCTTCCGCACCTCACCTGTGACTATCGATAATACAAATATCTCAGCAAGAGGCCCAGCAATCACTTCTCTAACTTCCCACAGAGTTCAGGGGTGCACCTGATCAGTTCCTGGGGATTTATCCACTGTTATGCATTTCAAGATATCCAACACCAGCTCCTCTGTAATTATGGACATTTTCAAGGTGTCATTATCTATTTCCCTACAGTCTATATCTTCCATGTCCTTTTCCACAGTCAATACTGATGCAAAATACTCATTTAGTATCTCCCCCATCTCCTGTGGCTCCACACAAAGGTCGCCTTGCTGTTCTTTGAGGGGTTCTGTCCTCTCCCTAGTTGCCCTTTTGTTCTTAATGTATTTGTAAAATTTCTTTGGATTCTCCTTAATTCTGTTTACTAAAGTTATCTCATGTCCCCTTCTTGCCATCCTGATTTCCCTCTTAAGTATACTCCTACTGCCTTTATAATCTAAGTGTTCATTTGATCTCTGACATATGCTTCCTTCTTTTTCTTAACCAAACCCTCAATTTCTCTAGTCATCCAGCATTCCCTATACCTACCAACCTAACAGGAACATACTGTCTCTCAACTCTCGTTCTCTCATTTCTGAAGGCTTCCCATTTTCCAGCCGTCCCTTTACCTGCGAACATCTGCGCCCAGTCAGCTTTCGAAAGTCCTTGCCTAATGCCGTCAAAATTGGCCTTTCTCCAATTTAGAACTTCAACTTTTAGATCTAGTCTATCCTTTTGCATCACTATTTTAAAACTAATAGAATTATGGTCGCTGGCCCCAAAGTGCTCCCCCACTGACACCTCAGTCACCTGCCCTGCCTTATTTCCCAAGAGTAGGTCAAGTTTTGCACCTTCTCTAGTGGATACATCTACATACTGAATCAGAAACTTTTCTTGTACACACTTAAAAAATTCCTCTCCATCTAAATCCTTAACACTAATTACAATGTGAGAATAAAGCTCATAACCCAGTATCAGCATAAACTGTTCATCCATACACACTGAGTTAAATGGAGACAGTGTGGAAAAAATCTGACTGGAGTCCAGGGAGGAGTGGGTGAGAACAGGGGAATAGGGCAGATGAATGCATGGCTCAGGAATTGGTGCATGAGTGAGGTTTTTAGATTCCTGGATCACCGGGACCATTTCTGGGGAGGGTGGGATCTCTATAAATCAAGATGATCAGTGCCTCAACCAGAATGGGACCAACCTCCTTGTGGAGGGTTTGCTAGTGATGTTAGGAGGTGTTTCAACTATTCTGACAGGGGGCAAGGGACAGGAGGCGCAGAGTATTAGTACAATAAGGAGACAGTGTACTTTAGTAACGCAACCAATGCGGAGAGAGTTCAACCATGTTGCAATTCAAGGGAGTAATACAAGACTGGATGGCCTTTACTTTAATGCTCAGAGTATGCTGGATTAGATTGATTTTTTTCAGATATTGTTTCTATTACAGAGACATGGTTGAAGAAGGGGCAGGATTAGCAACTCAAGATTGTGGGGTAGAGGTGAGACAACTGAGACAGGAAGGGTGTAACAGAGGAGATGGTGTTGCATGATTAGTTAAGGAATCAGTTATGCAGTAAGGAGGGTCAATATCTTTGAAGGGTCTTCCAATGAGGCTTTGTGGGTAGAGTTGAGGAAATAAAAACACTGTTAGGAGAGCATTATAGGCCCCCAAATAGTCAGTGGGCAATTGAGAAGCAGACATGTAAACAATTCACAAAGGTGTGTAAATGTAATTACAAAATCATAACATTTTGCAGTACAGAAGAAGGCTATTCAAACCATCGTATCTATACTGGCTCCCGAAAGAGCTACCCAGCCAGTCCCACTCTCCATCCCTATCTCTGTAACCCTCTAACCTCATCCCTTTCAAACACATTCCCAGCTCTCTTCTGAAACCTCCTGTGAAATCCCCCTCCCCCAATCTCTCAGACAGCACATTCCAAATCCTAACCACTCTCTGAGTAATGGAGTTTCTTCCCATCTCACTCCGAACTCTCTCACTGACAATCTTGAAGTTGTGACCCCTAGTTACTGACATACCAACCAGTGGAAACCTGTCAATACTGTTCATCATTTTGAACACCTCAATGAGGTCACCTCTTAATCTTCTCTGTTCCAAGGGGAATAAGCCCAAACTCTCTGATCTTTCCCTGTATTTAAACTCCCTTATTCCAGGCATCATTCCAGGAAATCCCCTTTGAACTCTCTCCAGGGCTTTAATATCCTTCCTTAAATAAGGTGCCCAGATCAGAACACGATGCTCCAAATGTGTAGAGGTGGAACATCACTTCCTTTCTTCTATACTCTGTGCCTCTATTTATAAACCCAAGGATCTGATAAGCTTTCTGAGCAACTGTTCCACCTTGCCCAGCCACATTCAGAGGATCATGTACGTGAACCCTGAGGTCTCTCTGCTCCTGTATCCCCCAGAGTTGGACCACTGAGGCCTGTATTGTCTGTGTTTCTTCTCCCAAAATGCATTCCCTCACATTTCTCTGCATCGAAATCCATCTGCCAGGTATCTGTCCATTTGACCAACCTGTCAATGTCCCTCTGAAGTCGCTCAGCACCATCCTCACAATTTCCTATTCTCCCTGCCTTAGTATCATCTGCACATCTCGAGATTCTGCCCTCAACACCCAACTCCAAATCATTTATATAAACCAGAAAAGGGAAGGGCTCCAACATTAATCCACTTTCAATTCGTCTTCAATCTGAGAAATGTCCATCTGAACCTCCCCTTTGTTTCTGATCCTGTCGCCCTGCTGCCAAGGCCCCATCAATGGGATAAACAGCCTGCCACATGGCAATGTATCAAATGCTTTCTGAAAATCCAAATATACACCACCCACAGCACTACCCTCATCCACTGACTGTGTCACCTTGTCATAGAAGTCAATTAGAATTGTCAGGCATGATCTGCCCTTGACAAAGCCATGTTGATTGTTTAGTATTAACTTATTTTTCTCTCAGTGTATGTTAACCCTCTCCTGTATAATGGCCACCATCAGTTTTCCCACTCAAGATGTCAAGCTGAGAGGCATGTCATGTCCTGGGTTATCCTTGGCCCCTTTCTTACACAACGGTGTGACATTTGCAATCCTCCAGTCACCTCGGACTAATCCTGGAAATTTCTGATAATGGTCCTGCAATTTGTTCCCTCACCTCTCAGTAATCTAGGATGCATCCTATTCAGGTACAAACAATGACTGCAGATGCTGGAAACCAGATTCTGGATCAGTGGTGCTGGAAGAGCACAGCAGTTCAGGCAGCATCCGAGGAGCAGTAAAATCAATGTTTTGGGCAAAAGCCCTTCATCAGGAATAAAGGCAGAGAGCCTGAAGTGTGGAGAGGTAAGCTAGAGGGGGGTGGGGGATGGGGAGAAAGTAGCATAGAGTACAATAGGTGAGTGGGGGAGGGGATGAAGGTGATAGGCCAGGGAGGACGGTGGAGTGAATAAGTGGAAAAGAAGATAGGCAGGTAGGACAAGACATCCATCAAAGTTTTACCTGCACATCCACTAATATCATTTATTGTATCCGTTGCTCCCGATGCGGTCTCCTCTAGCCTCCTAGCAGAGCGCTTTAGGGAACATCTCCGGGACACCCCCACCAATTAACCACACCGTCCTGTGGCCGAACATTTAAACTCCTGGGAGGTCCTGGGCCTCCTTTACTGCCGCTCCCTCACTACCAGACACCTGGAGGAAGAACGCCTCATCTTCTGCCTCAGAACACTTCAACCCCAGGGCATCAATGTGGACTTCAACAGTTTCCTCATTTCCCCTTCCCCCACCTCACCCTAGTTCCAAACTTCCAGCTCATCACTGTCCCCATGACTCGTCCTACCTGCCTATCTCCTTTTCCACCTATCCACTCCACCCTGTCCTCCCTACCTATCACCTTTATCTCCTCCCCCACTCACCTATTGTACTCTATGCTACTTTCTCCCCACCCCCACCCTCCTCTAGCTTATCTCTCCACGCTTCAGGCTCTCTGCCTTTATTCCTGATGAAGGGCTTTTGCCTGAAACGTCAATTTTACTGCTCCTTGGATGCTGCCTGAACTACTGTGCTCTTCCAGCACCTCTAATCCATGCATCCTATTCAGGCCTGGCAACTTCTCTACCAGTCTTTACAGTACCTCTTCTTTATCTATCATCATTCTATTCAGTTGCTGAACACCCATGGTTTCAGTCGGGCCATTGTCGCCATCCTGTAATTTGGTAAAGACAGAGCAAAATATTCATTGAGTACCTCTGCCACATCCTTAGCTTCAGTGAGCAGCTTACCCTGCCTGTTCCTTATGAGCCCCACTCTATCCTTCACTAATCTTTTACTATTAATATGATTGAAGAAGATTTTGCTATTTGTTTTAATACAGCCTGCTATCCTTTCCTCATGCTTCCTCTTAGCCTTCCTTATTCCAGCCTTCGCCTCTTTCCTGTGTTTCAGATACTCTTCCTGATTTCTGTTGCCTTTATCAGTCTGGTGTGCATCGTATAGGTTGTACGAGGATAGGTTGAGAGTGCTAGGCCTTTTCTCATTGGAACGGCGAAGGATGAGGGGTGACTTGATAGAGGTTTATAAGATGATCAGGGGAATAGATAGAGTAGACAGTCAGAGACTTTTTCCCCGGGTACAACAGAATGTTACAAGGGGACATAAATTTAAGGTGAAGGGTGGAAGGTATAGGGGGGATGTCAGGGGTAGGTTCTTTACCCAGAGAGTGGTGGGGCATGGTATGCGCTGCCTGTGGGAGTGGTAGAGTCAGAATCATTGGTGACCTTTAAGTGGCAATTGGATAGGTACATGGATGGGTGCTTAAGCTAGGACAAATGTTCGGCACAACATCGTGGGCCGAAGGGCCTGTTCTGTGCTGTATTGTTCTATGTTCTATGTTCTATGTTCTATATACTTCTTTTCCATTTTTTATTTTCTCATTGATATCCTGAGTCATCCTGGGAATGGTAATCCCACATGGATATTTCACATGGGAATGTATCTAGCTCCCATTTCATGTCCTCTGTTTGATCCAGAAAAATGTGTTTCCAATTAACTTAGAGTCATACAGTCATAGATATGTACAGCACGGAAACAGAATCTTCAGTCCAACTTGTCCATGCCGACCAGTTATCCAAGATAAATCTAGTGCCATTTGCCAGCAACCGGCCCTTGTCCCTCTAAACCCTTTCTATTCAGATACCCATCCAGATGCCTTTTAAATGTTGTAATTGTACCAACCTCCACCATTTCCTCTGGCAGCTCCTTCCATACACCCACCACCCTCTTTGTGAAAAAGTTGTCCCTTAGGTCCCTTTTATATCTTTCCCCTCTCACCTTCAACCTATGCCTTTTGGGCTCCTCCACAATGTGGAAAACACCTTGTCTATTTATCCAATATTTTACTCTCTCAGCCAGCAAATTGATTCAATTTCTATAACATAGAACATTATAGCACAGTACAGGCCCTTCGGCCCTCGATATTGTACCGACCTGTGGAACCAATCTGAAGCCCATCTAACCTACACTATTCCATTCTCATCCATATGTCTATCCAATGACCATTTAAATGCCCTTAAAGTTGGTGAGTCTACTACTGTTACAGGCAGGCCGTTCCACGCCCCCTACTACTCTCTGAGTAAAGAAACATACCTCTGACATCTGCCCTATATCTATCACCCATCGATTTAAAGCTTTGTCCCTTCATGCTAGCCATCTCCATCTGAGGAAAAAGGTTCTCATTGTCCACACTATCTAACCCTCTGATTATCTTATATGTCTCAATTAAGTCACCTCTCATCCTTCTTCTTTCCAATGAAAACAGCCTCAAGTCTCTCAGCCTTTCCTCATAAGACCTCCCCTCCATACCAGGGCAACATCCTGGTAAATCTCCTCTGAACCCTTTCCAAAGCTTCCACATCCTTCCTTTAATGTGGTGACCAGAACTGTACATAATACTCCAAGTGTGGCCGCACCAGAGTTTTGTACAGCTGTAGCATAACCTCATGGTTCCGAAACTCAATCCCTCTACCAAAAACAGCTAACACACTGTATGCCTTCTTAACAACCCTATCAGCCTGGGTGGCAACTTTCTAGGATCTATGTACATGGACACAGAGATCTCTCTGCTCATCTACACTACCAAGAATCTTACCATGAGCCCAGTACTCTGTATTCCTGTTGCTTCTTCCAAAGTGAATCACCTCACACTTTTCTGCATTAAACTCCATTTGCCACTCTCAACCCAGCTCTGCAGCTTATCTATGTCCCTCTGTAACCTGCAACATCCTTCAGCACTATCCACAACTCCACCGACCTTAGTGTCATCCACAAATTTACTAACTCATCCTTCTACACCCTTATCTAGGTCAGTTGTAAAAATGACAAACAGCAGTGGCCCCAAAACAGATTCTTGCAGTACCCCACTAGTAACTGAACTCCACGATCAACATTTCCCATCAACCACCACCCTCTGTCTTCTTTCAGCAATTTCTGATCCAAACCGCTAAATCACCCTCAATCCCATGCCTCCATATTTTGTACAATAGCCTACTGTGGGGAACCTTATCAAACACCTTACTGAAATCCATATACACCACATCAACTGCTTTATCCTCATCCACCTGTTTGGTCACCATCTCAAAGAACTCAATAATGTTTGTGAGGTACAACCTACGCTTCACAAAACTGTGTTGACTATCCCTAATCAAATTATTCCTCTCTAGATGATTGTAAATCCTATCTCTTATAACCCTTTCCAACACTTTACCCACAACCGAAGTGAGGCTCACTGTTCTATAATTACCAGGGTTGTCTCTACTCCCCTTCTTGAACAAGGGGACAACATTTGTTACCCTCCAGTCTTCTGGCTCTATTCCTGTAGACAATGACAACATAAAGATCAAAGCCAAAGGCTCGGCAATCTCCTCCCTGGCTTTCCAGAGAATCCAAGGATAAATCCCATCTGGCCCAGGGGACTTATCTACTTTTACAGTTTGCAGAATTGCTAACACCTCCTCCTTGTGAACCTTAATTCTATTTAATCTAGTAGCCTGTATCTCAGTATTTTCCTCGACAACGTTGTCTTTTTCTCTTGTGAATACTGACAAAAATACTCATTTAGCGCTTCCCCTATCCCCTCTGACTCCACGCACAATTTCCCACTACTGTCCTTGATTGGCCCTAACCTTACTCTTGGCATTCTTTATTTCCAGATAAACCTACAGGGTTTTCATTGATCATATCCGCCAATGACTTCTAATGTCCCCTTCTGGCTCTTCTTAGCTCTCTCTTTCAGTCTTTTTCCTGGCTAACGTGTAACTCTCAAGCTCCCTAACTGAGCCTTCACATCTCATCCTAATATAAGCCATCTTCTTCCTCTTGACAGGAGATACAACTTCTTTAATAAACCACAGCTTCCGCGCTCAACGGCTTCTTCCCTGCCTGACAGGTACATACTTATCAAGGACCTGCAGTAGTTGTTCTTTGAATAAGCTCCACATTTCAATTGTCCCCATCCCCTGCAGTTTCCTTCCCCATCCTATGCATTCAAAATCTTGCCTAATCGCATCATTATTGCCTTTCCCCCAGCTATAACTCTTGTATATACCTGTCCCTTTCCATCGCTAAAGTAAACATAACCAAATTGTGATCACTATCACCAAAGTGCTCACCTAACTCCAAACCTAACACCTGGCTGGGTTCATTACCCAGTACCTAAGCTAATGTGACCTCACCCCTTGTGGGCCTGTCTACATACTGCGTCAGGAAATCCTCCTGCACACATTGGACAAAAACTGACCCATCTAAAGTACTTGAACTATAGTATACCCAGTCAATATTTGGAAAGTTAAAGTCCCCCATAACACCTTCCCTGTCACTCACTCCTATCGAGAATCATCTTTGCTATCCTGTCCTGTACATCTCTGGAACTGTTTGGAGGCCTATAGAAAACTCCCAACAGGGTAATCATTCCATTCCTGTTTCTAACCTCAGCCCATACTACCTTAGTAGAGGAGTCCTCAAACATCCTTTCTGCCACCATAATACTGTCCTTGACTAACAATGCTGCACCTCTCCCTCTTTTACCATCTTCTCTGTTCTTACTGAAACATGTCAGTCCCGGAATCTTCCTGTCCCTGCTCTATCCATGTCTCCAAAATGGCCACAACATCAAAATCCCAGGTATCGACCCATGCTGCAAGGTCACCCACCTTATTCCGATGCTCCTGGCATTGAAGTAGACACACTTCAAACCAACTTCTCACCTGCCGATGCCCTCTTGCGACCTTGAAACCATATTTCTGACCTCATTACCCTCAACCTCCCGTATACTCGAACTACAATTTTGGTTCCCATCCCCCTGCTGGATTAGTTTAAACCCCTAAAGAGCATTAGCAAATCTCTCCCCCAGGATATTGGTATCCTTCTGGTTCAGGTGAAGACTGTCCTGCTTATAGAGGTCCCACCTACCCCAGAAAGAGCCCCGATTATCCACGATACCAAAACTCTCCCTCCTGCACCATCCTTGTAGCCACGTGTTCAAATCCTCTCTCTCCCCCTGTTCCTCACTTCGCTAGCACGTGGCACAGGCAACAAATTGGAGATAGTAACTCTGTTTGTTCTAACTCTAAGCTTCCACAATAGCTTCTTGATTTTCGGCCTTAAATCCCCATGTGTCTTCCTAACTATGTCATTGGCGCCTTTGTGGACCCTGACTCGGGGCTGCTCCCCTTCCCCCTCAAGGATCCTGAAAACACTATCAGAGACATCACAAACCCTGGCACCTGGGAGGCAACACACTAACTGTGAGTCTCTCTCGTCCCCACAGATCCTCCTGTCTGTCCCCCTAACTATGGAGTCCCCAATGACTACTGCTCTGCTCCTCTTCCCCCTTCCCTTCTGAGCTCCAGGAACAGACTCTGCGCCAGAGACCTGTGCCCCACTGCTTACCCCGGTAATTTGTCCCCCCCAACAGTATCCAAAACGGTATACTTGTTGATGAGGGGAATGGCCACATGGGATCCCTGCACTGCCTGTCAGTTCCTCTCCGTCCCCTGACTGTAACCCATCTACCTTCTTTTTTTACCTGATGTGTGACTACCTCCCTGTAACTCCTCTCAATAACCCCCTCCACCTCCCGGATGATCTGAAGTTCATCCAGCTCCAGCTCCAGCTCTAGTTCCCTGACGTGGTTTTCGAGCAGCTGGAGTTGGGTGCACTTCCCACAGATGCGGTTAGCAGGGGCACTGGAAGTGAGCCTTACCTCCCACATTATGCAAGGAGGAACATTCAACTGCCCTAACCTCCATTCCCACTATTCTAAATTCCTAATGAAACGACTGAAAAGTAAAAAAAACTAGTCCACTTACCAATCCGGTGCACAGAACCTTTCTTTTGGTTAGAGGAGGACGACGGGCGGGAGACACTAACTGAGCAGTATTTCGTGTAAAGCAACAGCCCAAATATAAGGCCTCACTTACCCAGCAGCCCTGTGTGTGCTCCTGCTCTGCCTATACACCAGGTAAGTTTATATACTTTAAATTTACCTTCCTGTTGGGCCTCTGGTCCTTGCTGTCACTCCTCCCATTCCAACTGCCTCCCTTTTCTGCTCATGTGAAGTCCATTTTTGGGCCCCGTATCTCAGGATATGTTAAATGAGTATTTCACATTTGTCTTTACTCTGGAGAATGAGGATATAGGCACAGAATCCCAGAGGATGGACTTCCAATTTCTTGGGCAGTTTGACACAAGGAGCGAGGCATATTGGAGGTTTTAGCGGGCTTAAAAATGGACTAATGCCCCAGATGAGTTGTATGTCAGGCTGCTGTGGGAGGAAATTACAGGGGCTCTGACAGAAATGTTTTAACTTTTTTGAGGCCACAGAGGAGGTGCCAGAGGACTGAAAAACAGTGAATGTGATTCCACTTTACAAGAAGGGTTTTAAGAGATAAACCAGGGATTTATAAACCAGGAAGTCTAACCTCAGTGACTGGGAAACTATTGCAGAAAATAGTGAAGGAAAAGATTAACCCCCATTTGAAGAGGGAAGGTTTGATCAGGGATAGTCAGCATGGCTTTGTCAGAGGGAGGTCACACTGAACAAATCTGGTGGAATTTTTTGAGAAGATGACTAAATGTGTAAGTGATGATATGGCAGTTGACATGGATTTTAGCAAAGCTTTTACCAAGGTCCCACATGGGAAACTGATAAAGTAAAAGCTAATGGGATCCAGGGTAACTTGGCAAGTTGGATTCAAAATTGGCTTCGTGACAGGAGACAGAGGGTGGGAGTCGAGGCAAAAACAGAAAATGCTGGCCAAACTCAACAGGTCTGGTAGCACCTGTAGGAAGAAAGCAGGGTTAACATTTCAGAACCAGTGTCTTTTCATCAGAGCAGAACAGGTTGGCACAGACTTGATGGGCTGAAAGGTGTGCTGTATGACGGTATGATTCTGTGATCAGTGGGCTGAAAGGTGTGCTGTATGACAGTATGATTCTGTGATCAATGGGCTGACAGGTCAGTTATAGACAATGTCGTGAACAGACATTCAACAACAAAGCCTCATGTTTTTTGAACGTTTTTCACTTCATAAAAGATCACAGGCCCAATCTGTTCACCTTATTTCTTATTCAGTGTTAAGGTGTGGGCTTAGTGGCAGAACTCCCATTTACTGCCCCTATTCTGGTGAACTGAATGGCTTGTCAGGCCTTTTCAGTCACCTGGTAAGAGTAATACTAAGATCACAAGATGTTGGAACAGAAGTAGGCCATTCAGCCCATCAATTCTGCTCTGATATTTAGTGAGATCATAGTAAATCTTATAACCATCCTGCCTTTTCCCCGTAATCCTTGATTCCCTTTATGATTTAAAAACCTGTCTCTCTCAGCCTTGAATATCCTGAATGACCCAACCTCGACAGCCCTCTGTGGTAAAGAATTCCACAGATTCACTCCCCTCTGAGAGAACAAATTCCTCCCCATCTCTGTCTTCAATGGGGTGACCCCTTACTCTGATATGATGACACTCTGACCCTAGACTCTCCCATAAGAGGAAACAATCTCTCCACATCCCCCATCTCAAGCTCCCCCAGAATCATAGGTGTTTCAATAAGGTTGTCTCATCCTTCTAACCTCCATTGAGTACAGACCCAACCTACTCACCCTCTCCTCATAAGACAGTCCCTCCACACCCGGGATCAGCCGAGTGAACCTTCTCTGGACTGTCCCCAATACCAAAATATGTTTCCCTAGATAAGGGGGACCAAATCTGTTCACAATATTCTAGGTATGATCGAATTAGTGCCTTCTATAGTTTTAGCAAGACTTCCCTATTTTTATCCTCTATCCCCTTTGAAATAAAGGCCAACATTCCACTTACCTCCCCTGTTGAGTCATAGAGTCATAGTTATGTACTATATGGAAACAGACCCTTCAGTCCAACTCGTCCATGCCAACCAGATATCCCAACCTCATCTAGTCCCATTTGCCAGCACTTGGCCCCAATAATTATTACTTTTTTTTCCTATTTTTTCCTATTTCCCGTCACAGTTAATGCCATTTTCAATCCCATTCACACTTCTGGTCACACAGCGCCAGGTTGTGGTCTAGCAGGTATCTTTGGAGGCGCTAGCTTTCAGGACGCTGCTCCTTCATCGGGGGGGGCTGTGGAATGTGGGATTGTGGGACACAGAGTTTGTTGCGGGAGTTTGCAGTGTGATGTGACTGAAGTTGTGTATTGAGGGAGACCTGGATTGTTTGTTGAGTCTCTCATCATTTAGAATGAACATAATTGCAACATTTAAAAGGCATCTGGATAGGTATATGAATAGGAAGGGTTTGGAGGGATATGGGCCAGGTGCTAACGGGTGGGACAAGATTGGGTTGGGATATCTGGTCAGCATGGACGGGTTGGACTGAAGGGTCTGTTTCTGTGCTGTACATCTCTTTGACTCTATATCCCTCTAATCCCTTCCTATTCATATCCCCATCCAGATGCCTTTTAAATATTGCAATTGTACCAGCCTTCACCACATCCTCTGGCAGCTCATTCCATACATGTACCAACCTCTGTGTGAAAAAGTTGCCCCTCAGGTCCCTTTTAAATTTTTCTCCTCTGACCCTGAACCTATGCCCTCTAATTCTGGACTCCCCCATCCCAGGGAAAAGACCTTGACTATTCACTCTATCCATGCCCCTCACGATTTTATAAACCTCTATAAGGTCACCCTTCAGCCTCTGAAGCTCCAGGGAAAACAGCCCCAGCCTGTTCAGCCTATTATCCAATGAACCTAGCTGCTAACCTATTGTGATTTGTGTATGAGGATTCCCAAAGCCCTCTGTCCTGTAGCTTTCTGCAGTTTTTCTCCATTTAAATAATATTCAGGTCCTCTATTCTTCCTGCCAAAGTGCATTATCTCACAGTTCCCCACATTATATTTCATTTGCCAAAATGTATACTCAACCGCTTGCCCTGTCTGTGTCCCTCTGCAGATTTTTTGTGTCATCCATAAACTTGGCTACAGTACATTCACTTTTCTCATCCAAGTGATTCACCTGTGTTGTAGATAAATGTGGTCCCAGCTCTGATCCCTGTGGCACTTGACAAATTACAGGACGCCATCTTGAAAATGCCCTCCTTATTCCAATTTCTCTGTCTTCTATCGGATAGAGCTAACAAAAACCGATGTTGCTGAAAAAGCTCAACAGGTCAGGCACCATCTGTGAAGAGAAACCAAAGTTAACGTTTCGGGTCTGATGACCCTTCCTCAGAAGACCCAAAACATTAACTTTGATTTCTCTCCACAGGTGCTGTGAGATCTGCTGAGCTTTTTCAGCAACTTCTGTTTTTGTTTGTGATTTATAGCATACACAGTCCTTTCAGTTTGTATCCCATATGGAGCTAATATACTACCCTCAGCACCATGGGGTCTTATTAAGTAGTCTGTGTGGTACCTTATCAAATGCCTCCTGAAAATCCAAATGTATTACATTCACTGATTTTCCCTCATCTATGCTCTGTCTTAACTCCTTAAAGAATTCTCCTAAATCTGTCAGGCGTGATTTCCCCGTAATGAAGCCACGCTGACTCTGCGTGATCATATTGTATGTTTCTAAACACTTGGCGATGAGATCCCTTATAATAGACACTAACATTTTCAAAATAACAGATGTTAAGCTAACTGACCTCTCGTGACCTGTCTTCTTCCCTTTTCAGTTAAAGGTGTTCCATTTGCAGTTTTCCAAACCTTTGGGATTTTTCCAGAATTGAAGGATTCCTTCACTATCTCTGTAGCTTCTTCTCCAAATATTCCAGGATGCATCCTGTTTGGATTTATCGGTTTTCAGGCCCATCTGATTCCCAAGTATTTTTTTTCTCCTGTGGTAGTTATTGTATTTATTTCCTGTCTTCCTTTTGCCCCCTGATTAGTTGGTCTTTTTGGAATGCTTTACTGTCCTCTTATTTTTGAAACAATGCATTCACGGGATTAGGATGTCACTATCTCGGCCAGCAATTATTGCCATCCCTAAAGGCAGTTAAGAGTCAACCACATTGCTGTGGGTCTGGAGTCACATGTAGGCGAGACGAGGGTAAAGATGGTAGATTCCTTCCCTAAAGGACATGAATGAATCAAATGGGGTTTTCCAACAATCATTTCATGGTCATCATCAGATTCTTAATTCCGGATTTTAAAATTAAATTCAAATTCCACCATCTGCTGTGTTGGGATTTGAACCTGGGTCCCCAGGGCATTACCTGGTCTCTGGGTTAACAGTCCAGCAGTAATACCACTGGGCCATTGCCTCCCTCTGGCTTTAATAGTCCACTTAGTCAGCTCTGCCCTCCTTCCTTTTTAATTACCCTCTTTTAAGTTTAGCACAGCTGTTTCTGAGCCATGTTTCTCACTCTCCCAGAAAGATTCATTCTACCATGTTATGGTCATGGTTTCCCAGAAGATCTTTTACTTTGAAAGCATTTATTAAACCTACCTCACTGCACATCACCAGATCTAAAATCGCCTGATCCCTGGTCGGAACCACAACATGTTGTTCTATGAAACTGTGCCAAATGTAATTTTTAACTCTTCATCCTGGCTACTTTTGCCAATTTGATTTTCCCGATCGACATGAAGATTAAGGTGCTACCTTGGTTATGTTCCCTCATTGTGCCCTGATTTATTCTCTGTCTCACTAATTGCTGCCATTCTGAGGCCTACAAACCATAGATTCCAGTGTCTTCTCTTCCTGTTATTTCTGATCTCCACCCGTATGGGTTCGATAACTTCCAATTCAAGATTTCTTCTTGCTATAGAACATAGAACATAGAAAAGTACAGCACAGACCAAGCCCTTTGGCACACGATGTTGTGCTGAGTTTTAATCCTAATGTAAAATATAGTAACTTAACCTATGCACCCCTCAATTCAGTGCTGTCCATGTTCATGCCCAGCAGTCACTTAAATGTCCCTAATGACTCTGCTTCCACCACCACATTCCATACATTCACAACTCTCTGCGTAAAGAACCTTCCTCTGACGTTTCCTCTTTACCTTGCTCCTAATATCTTCAAACTATGACTCCTCATACCAGTCAATCCTGCCCTGGGGAAAAGTCTCTGGCTATTGACACTATGTATTCCTCTCATTATCTTGTACACCTCGATCAGGTCTCCTCTCTTCCTCCTTCTCTCCAGAGAGAAAATTCCGAGCTTATTCAACCTCTCTTCATAAGGCAAGCCCTCCAGTCCAGACAGCATCCTGGTAAACCTTCTTTGCACCCTCTCCAAAGCCTCTGTATCTTTCCTATAGTAGGGCAACCAGAACTGGACACAATATTCCAAGTGTGATCTCACCAGGGACTTGTAGAGCTGCAGTAAAACCTCGCGGCTCTTAAACTCGATCCCCCCTGTTAATGAAAGCCAAAACACCATATGCTTTCTTGACAACCCTATCCACTTGGGTGGCAACTTTGACGGATCTATGTACTTGCACACCCAGATCCCTCTGTCCCTCCACACTGCCAAGAATCCTGTCTTTAATCCTATATTCAGCATTCAAGTTCAACCTTCCAAAATGCATCGCTTATCCAGGTTGAACTCCATCTGCCATTTCTCAGCCCAGCTCTGCATCCTGTCTATGTCGCGCTGCAGCCTGCAATAGTCCTCGATACTATCGATGACCCCTCCAATCTTTGTGTCATCGACAAATTTACTAACCCACCCTCAACCTCCTCATCCAAGTCATTTATTAAAAACTACAAAGAGCAGAAGCCCAAGTACAGAGCCCTGCGGGACCCCACTCAACACTGACCTCCAGGCAGAATACTTTCCATCTACAACCACTCTCTGCCTTCTGTCAGCCAGCCAATTCTGAATCCAGATAGCCAAAACTCCCTGTATCCCATACTTCATGACTTTATGAAGGAGCCTACCATGGGGAACCTTATCCCATGTCTTGTTGAAGTCCATATACACCACATTCACGGCTTGATCTTCATCGACCTGTCTCATCACCACCTCAAAGAACTCAATAAAATTTGTGAGGCATGACCTGCCCCTCACAAAGCCATGCTGACTGCCTTTAATCACACTATGTTTTGCCAAATAGTCATAAATCCTATCCCTCAGAATTCTTTCCAAAATCTTGCTGACCACAGACACAAGACTGACTGGTCTGTAATTGCCAAAGATTTCCCTATTCCCTTCTTGAAAAGAGGAACAACATTCGCCTCCTTTCAATCCTCCGGTACGACTCCCGTGGAGAGTGAGGAGGCAAATATCCTCACCAGCGGCTTAGCAACCTCCTTTCTCACTTCCCGGAGCAGCCTGGGATAAATCTGGTCTGGCCCTGGGGACTTACCAATCTTAATGTTTGCCAAAATTTCCAGCACATCAACTTCATCAATCTTGATCTGGTCAAGCCTGTATCCTAGCTCCTCAAAGTTCTCATTCACAACAAGGTCCCTTTCCTTAATGAAAACTGAAGCAAAAAACTCATTTAGGGCTTCCCCTATCTGCTCAGACTCCACGCACAAGTTCCCTCCGCTATCCCTGAGCGGCCCTACCTTCTCCCTGATCATTCTCTTATTCCTCACGTACGAGTAAAATGCTTTTGGGTTCTCCCTAATCCTTCCTGCCAAGCCTTTTTGTGCCCCCTCCTGGCTCTCCTCAGTCCATTTCTGAGCTCCTTTCTAGTAAGCCTGTAATCCTCTAAAGCTGTGCTGATCCTTGCTTCCTCCAACTTACGTAAGCTGCCTTCTTCCTTTTGACAAGAAGCTCCTCTTTTCTTGTCATCCAAGGTTCCTTAATCTTACCCCTTCTTGCCTGTCTCAGAGGGACAAATTCGTGCATCACTCACAACAACTGCCCCTTAACCAGTCTCCACATGTCTGCTGTGCCCTTCCTGTGGAACAATTACTCCCAGTCTGTACTTCCCAACTACTGTCTGATAGCGTCATACTTTCCTTTTCCCCAATTAAATATCTTCCCTCGGTAACACTCCTTTCCCTCTCCAAGGCTGTGGTAAATGTGAAACAGTTGTGGTCACTGTCACCAAAGTGCTCTCCCACCGTGAGATCTGACACCTGTCCTGGCTCATTGCCGAGCACCAAATCCAAAATGGCCTCTCCCCTCTTCGGCCTGTCTACATACTGAGTAAGGAAACCCTCCTGAACACACCTGACAAAAACGGCTCCATCCAAACCATCTGCATTTAGGAGGTTCCAGTCAATATTGGGAAAGTTGAAATCACCCATAACAACAACTCTGCTACACCTGCATTTTTCCAGAATCTGCCCGTCTATGAGATCTTCCATCTCCCTACTTCTATTAGGTGGTCTGTAGAAAACCCCCAATGAGGAGCCTGTTCCCTTGCTGTTCCTAACTTCCACCCAAACTGACTCAGTAGATAAACCTTTCTCAGCAACCTTCATTTCTGTAGCTGTGATGCACTCCCTGATTAGCAATGCTACACCCCCTCCTCTTTTTCCACCCTCCCTGTTCTTTTTAAACATTCTAAACCCTGGAACATTAAGCAACCATTCCTGCCCCTGTGAAACCACATCTCCGTTATCGCCACAACATCGTAGCCCCAAGTACTGATCCATGCTCTAAGTTCGTCACTCTTATTTCGGACACTCCTTGCATTAAAGCAGACACACTTTAACCAATCCCTTTGTTTCATCACATGAGAAACCTTCATGTTGGATTCAATACATCCTGTCATTGCCCCATCTGCAACTGACCCCCTCTCAGACGTGTGGCTCTGATTGCCAGCCTGCTGGTACTTATTTTATCCTGTGCCAGCAATGCTACTCCACCACCTTCCTGTGTGTCCTTTCCAAAAGTCAGATACCGCAGAATATTTAGTTCCCAGCTTTGATCTCCTTGTAACCATGTCTCTGTAATGTAATTAATTAATGGTAATTAATAACCATTAATCTGTTTTTTTTCTTTTAATTCATTTATTTTGTTCCAAATGCTATGTGCATTTCAGTAAAGAGCCCTTAATTTTGTCATTTTACCATTTTCTTCTCCTTTAATCCTATTTACATTTTTTAACATTTGTAAACTCTGTCCCTTTCTATCGTACTCTGGGTATCATTATGCAAATACCTCCCCTATAATATCCCTTTGCCTTATAAATCTATGTATCCTCTCCCCAGAAGCCTTCCCCACTCTCATTAATATAAATCCTCTCTGCAGTCTGAGTTATTTGATTCTCCCGGACACTGGCCTCAGTTCGGTTAAAGTGAAGCCCGTCCCACAGGAACAGCACCCTACTACCTCTTTGGGGTAGCAAAATGCAGGGGATGCAGACAATGGAAATGTGGAGATGGTTTAAGGAACAGATATTACGTGTCCTTGATAGGTATGTCCCTGTCAGGCAGGGAGTAAGTGATAAAGTAAGGGAACCATGGATTACTACAGAAATTGCATCTCTTGTTAAGCAGAAGAAAGAGGCTTATGTGTTGATGAGGCAAGATGGTTCAGATGAGGTGATGGAGAGTTACAGATCAGCTGGGAAGGATTTAGAGAGAGGGTTAAGAAGAGCAAAGAGAGGACACGAGCAGTCTTTAGCAAATAGAATAAAGGAGATCCCTAAAGCTTTCTGTGGTATGTGAGGAATAAAAGGATGATTAGGGTAGGAATAGGGCCAGTCAAAGACAGAAGTGGGAAGTTTAGTGTGGACCCTGTGGAGATCGGAGAGGTGTTAAACGAACATTTCTCATCGGTTTTCACTCAGGAAAAGGAGAATATTGTAGAGGAGAAGAATGAGGTACGAGATATTAGACTAGAAAGGATCGAGGTTAGTTATGAACAGGTGTTATCAATTCTAGAAGGAGTGAAAGTAGACAAGTCCCCTGGGCCGGATGGGAAATTTCTCAAGGATTCTCTGGGAAGCTCGGGAGGAGATAGCAGAGCCTTTGACTTTGATCTTTGAGTCATCATTGTCTACAGGTTTAGTACCAGAGGACTGGAAGAGGGCACAGTCTCAGAGTAAAGGGGTACCAATTTAAGACTGAGATGAGGAGGAATTTGTTCTCTCAGAGGGTTGGGAGTCTTTGGAACTCCTTACCACTGGGAGCTGTGGGGACACAGTCCTTCTGTTTACTAAAGGCTGAGAGAGAGATTCTTGATCAGTCGAGGAATCAAGGGTTACTGGGCGAGGGCAGGAAGGTGGGTGTGAGGAATGTCAGATCAACCATATTCACATTGAATGGTGGAGCAGGACCGATGGGCCGAATGGCCTACACCTGCTCCTAGTTCTGGCCTGCCCTCAATCTGCCCCATTTCCCAGGGATTGGAGAGTCAGTGAGGCAGTACTACAGAAATGTACTGACATCAGACAGTGGATTTTGGTCAGGGGCATTTCCCTCGTGGGATCTCTTGCTGAGCAATGGCAGAGGTGATCCAGTCGATGTGGTTCAAGATGCACTCTTCCCAGGGTCCAAGAGAGAAGGTGACATTCCAAATGGCCCCAGCAGCGTTTACATTCTTGCACGGAGAAAGTGTCTGTTTAAAACCACACGGGAATGAGGTGAGGAAGGGACCAATCACACCAGGCAGCGGGGGAAATTCAGAGTTCTCTGTCTCTCTCGCTCCAATCAGACTTGTGGATGCCAACATTTAATTCAACTGATACAGACTGAGATTCAGCCAGTACAATGGTGAATGGAGGTGACAAACAGATCAGCTGTGGTCTGATTGAATGTTGTACCAGGCTTGGTCTCCTCCTGTTCCTGTGCACGGGGAACGTTGCAGAGCCCACGTGCAATAGGTGGGGAGCTGTTGTACAGCTTTCTGTTCGAGGGCCTCAGAGACGATGATTTGTTGCTTGTCCCGTTGTTGAATTGTTCATTATCTCCCTCCTGTGTACATAAATGATTTGGAGGAAGGTGTAGGTTGCCTCATTAGCAAGTTTGCAGATGGCACTAAGATTGATGGAGTATTGAAGGGGATGGTCAGACAATACAGCAGAATATAGATAGACTGGAGAGATGGGCAGAGAAATGGCAAATGGAGTTCAATCTGGACAAATGCGAGGTGATGCATTTTGGAAGGTGCAATTCAAGTGCGAACTATACTAGTAAATGGAAAAGTCTGGGGAAAATTGATGTACAGAGAGCTCTGGGTGTTCAGGTCCATTGTTCCCTGAAGGTGGCAACGCAGGACAGTAGAGTGTGGTCAAGAAGGCATACAGCATGCTTTCCTTCATTGGACGGTGTATTGAGTACAAGAGCTGGCAGGTCATGTTACAGTTATATATGATTTTGGTTCGGCCACGTTTAGAATACTGTGTACAGTTCTGGTTGCCACATTACCAAAAGGATGTGGATGATTTGGAGAGTGTGCAGGGGAGGTTCACCAGGATGCTGCCTGGTATGGAGGGCACTAGCTATGAAGAGAGGGTTGAGTAGATTAGGATTATTTTCATTCAAAAGACTGGGGTCAAGGGAGACCTGACTGAGGTTTACAACATCATGAGAGGTGTAGACAGGGTGGATAGAAGGAAGCCTTTTCCCCAGAGTGAGGAACTCAATTACTGGGGGTAGTGAGTTCAAAGTGAGAGGGGAATGGTTTAGGGGAGATATGCGTGGAAAGGTCTTTACGCAGATGGTGGTGGGTTCCTGGAATACATTGCCAGCGGAGGTGGTAGAAGCGGGCACAATAGCATCATGTAAGATGTATCTGGGCAGATACATGAATGGGCAGGGAACAGAGGGATACAGATCATTAGAAAAAGGCATCAGGTTTAGATCGAGGATCTGGATCAGTACAGGCTCGGAGGGCCGAAGGGCCTGTTCCTGTGCTGTAATGTTCTTTGTTCTTTTTCCCCTCTGTGGGATCTTGCTGTGCAGGAATCGGTTATTACATTTCTCGAGGTAATAATATTAGTGACAGCAGTTCACTGACGGTGAGGGGGTCAGGTGTAGGGTGTCCGGGACACCCTCAGGGTCGGAGTATCTTCCTTTCATCTGTTTCTGAAGATTGCTTACCAAGTGGATCCCACTCAGTATAAATAGATCATCTGCATTTTCCTTGTCAGAGGGATCCTGAGTCCCCACAGGATTTAGTGAGTCAGTGTTTGGCGCCTCTTCACTGAAGCTGCTCTGTAATCCGCTGCCATCATTAAGTGGTTGTTGGCTTTTAAAGTTGTTGACGTTTTTTTCTGATGCAACAAATTTGTGAAGTGGTTCAGGAAACAAGCCCGGCCAGTGAAGAATAAAGAGCTCCCATCGCCTGCATTGATCTTAAAAAAACTTGACCTTGTCTGAGTAGAGATTTTAAACAAACGTAAACCAAATTCACTCACAACCATCAGGAGAGTCATCCGTCTGAAGGATTAGCTTTGAAAATGTTAGCAGACTCTTAACACTTGCCCTGCTGACTAAAATGATTCCTGAAATTTACAGCAATAGAGAAAGAGAGAGAGAGAGTCCCTCTGTTTTCTCTTTTAATTTCTTTCTTTGATTGAGTCTCTCTCTGTCTCTCTCTCTCTCTAGTGAGGTTTCCTTTCTATGTTTCTATTCAAGGGGAGAATCTCTCAACCTCTCTCTATTTTTCTGTTCTATTTTTCTGTTCAAGGAGAGGTTAACTCTCTCTCTGTTTCTTTATCTCTTTTTCTGTTTGTCTGATGGGTCTCTGTCTCTCTCTCTCTATCTGTTCCTGTATCTCTGTAAGCCGGCAGTCTTCCTCTATCTCTCGCTCTCTGTATCTCTCTGAGTGGAGGGTCTCTCTCTCTCTCTCTCTTTATCTCTGTTTGTGGAGAATCCCTCTGAGCGAGGGGTTTCTCTCTTCCCCCAATTCGTTTCTCACTGTAATTCTGTGCTTGAGATTTGAGTCTCTCCCCTCCCCCTCCCACCGTCCCCGTCCCAGTATCTTTATCGCTGTTTGTGTGGAGGGTCTCTATAACTCTGAGCAGAGGGCCTCTCTCTCTCTCTCTCCCCACTCTCTTTTTCTCTCTCTGTTTATGTGGTGGGTTCCTGATGGGTTTCTCACTCTAACTCTCTGTTTGAGATTTGAGTCTCTCTCTCTGTTTGATGGGAGAGTCAGTCTCATTCTCTCACTGCACCAGAGATGAAGAGAAATGTCATAATGATCTGTATTTGATATTGAACAGTCTCTGAGTGACACGGACTGCTGTCTGCACTGAGAAAGCCCTGAAGCTCTCACTGAGGCAATGAGGAGAGTAGGCCCCTGTAATTGGAGGTTGAATGAGGAGCTGATTAGTAGAAGGCTGGGCAATGCGATGAAAGGGGTGTGATCCAGAATTGGAACACAATGGCTCAGGCTTGTGATCATTGTGATTGAAGTGACCACCTTTGACCAATTAAACCAGGTTCTGTGACAGAGTGGCCCTTGGGGATCACAAACTGGAAACCAGAGGAGACTGGTAATGCTGGGAAAGTGAGTGTAATCAGGACCTAAATAACCTGTTTGTTTATATAGACAAATAGACTTGGAGAAGAAGAGAGAATTGCTTTTGTGAAAGGGTGGATTCATGAAGTTAGGCTTGAATATTCTGTTCTTGTCAGTTTCATTTAACATAGAGTTAGCCTTGATATTTCTGGTACAGATCACACAGCCTTTAGCTTTTAAAGCTAAGTAAATATAAAGCTCTCTTGTCTGTGTCCTTACTCACTGATCTATACTGACCTTTGATCTGCAATTGATCAGTTTTAAAATCTTTATCTTCCTTTTTGAGTCCCTCCATGACTTCCCTCTTCTGTTGTTTTTAAATGCCTCTCGAATTAAAACCCTCTGAGTATCTTTGCTCTTGTTCAGTGAATGGAGTGTACAGGGCGGAAGTGAGGGCTGCAGATGCTGGAGATCACAGCTGAGAGTGTGGTGCTGGAAAAGCGCAGCAGGTCAGGCAGCATCCGAGGAGCAGGAGAGTCGACGTTCTGGGCATAAGGAGTGTAATGGGTTGAATTTGATGGCGTGATTTGCTCCTAAAATCATCATTAAAAAGTGATCCAATGCCATGGAATCCTCCTGTTTCCTGCAGCCAGGTGGCAAGATGAAGCCATGGTAGGATAACATTGAGCTGAGTGGGCATTGTACCTCAGTGAGTTCTGTAAATACTCTTTGGCAATGAGACCAGGAACTTAGAAAATATTTTAGAAAGGTGGTAAGGAGAAATGTCTTCAGCCAGATCTATGGAATTCATTACCACAGAAGGCTGTGGAGGCCAGGTCATTGAGTCTATTTACGACAGAGATAGATGGGTTCTTGAGTATCATGGGTTACAGGGAGAAAGCAGGAGAATGGGGTTGAGAAACCTATCAGCTATGACTGAATGGCAGAGCAGACTCAGTGGGCTGAATGGCCTCATTTCTGCTCCTATGTCTTATGGTCTAACTGGTCATTCCTCACTCTCATTGCTCCACTACTTCGGGCTTTGCCTTTAATCATGTGGGCCCCAAACTCTGAAGTACTCTCCCTTACCCTCTCTCTCCCCCTTCTCTGAATATCTCACTTCCTTGAAAATGCTCCTAAAATCAGATTCTTTGAACCAGTTTTTTGATCATCTCACCTAGTACTTCCCTGGTCAAGTACCATGTGAGGTTAGCTGTTAAGTGCTCCTGTATAGCACTTTGGGCTTCAGTAAAGGTTCTATATAAATGCAGGTTTTTGATGTCTATCTAAGGTCTCAGCAATGGGACCAAAATGAGAGATTCCCATTCAGTAGCAGGTCTCCTGCACCCCCCCCACCCCATGGAGATACACACACTGCCCCTCCCTCATTCCCCCCCATAGAGATACACACACTGCCCCTCCCTCATTCTCCCCATAGAGATACACACACTGCCCCTCCCTCATTCTCCCCATAGAGATACACACACTGCCCCTCCCCCATCCCCCCATGGGGATACACACACTGCCCCTGCCCCATTCCCCACTCCCTCATGGGGATACACACACTGCCCCTCCCCCATTCTCCCACCGTGGGGACACACACACACTGCCCCTTCCCATTCCCCCACCATGGGACACACACTGCCCCTCCCTCATTCCCCCCTTGAGATACACACACTGCCCCTCACCCATTCTCCCACAATGAGGATACACACACTGCCCCTCCCCTATTCCCCATCCCCCCATTGGGGATACACACACTGCTCCCCCCCCCCCATATGGGGATCCACACACTGCCCCTCCCCTATTCCCCACCCCTCCATGGGGATACACACACTGCCCCCCCTCCCCATATGGGGTTACACACACTGCCCCTCCCCCATTCCCCCCATAGAGAGACACACACTTCCCCTCCCTCATTCCCCCCATAGAGATACACACACTGCCCCTCCCCAATTCCCCCCCCCCCATGGGGATACACACACTGCCCCTCCCTCATTCCCCCCTAGCGATACACATACTGTCCCTCCCCCATTCCACCCCCCCATAGAGATACACACACTGCCCCTCCCCTATTCCCCACCCTCCATGGGGGTACACACACTGCCCCTCCCCCATTCCCCACCCCCCATGGGGGTACACACACTGCCTCCCCCCCCCCTATATGGGTATATACACACTGCCCCTCCCCCATTCCCCCCCATGGGGATACACACACTGCCCCCCCCATTCCCCATCCCCTCATGGGGATACACACACTGCCCCCCCCCCCATATGGGGATACACACACTGCCCCTCCCCTATTCTCCACCCCCCCATGGGGATACACACACTGCCCCCCCCCACCATATGGGGCTACACACACTGCCCCCCCCCCCCCCCATATGGGGCTACACACACTGCCCCTCCCCCATTCCGCCCCCCCCCCCCCCTTGGGGATACACATGCTGCCCCTCCCCCATTTTCCTCCCTCCCTCCCCCCCCCATGGACATAAACTGACTGGCCATCCCCCCATATTACCCCCCACTATGCCCACCCTCCACCTCTGACATATCAGCCTGCAGTCTGGGTCTTTCTCACTATTTCCAGGCTCCCTACAGTCAGACCCTGGTTATAGATGGGAACAGTGGGGATGTGGCCAGGGACTGTGTGCTGTTTAGGACAGATAGCCACACATTGTGAGGAGCAGAACAAGCCTGAAAAAGAACTGACAGAAAGATAAGTTATGTGTGTGTGTGCGCGCCACGTGTGAGCGTATATGTGTGCGCGCGCCACGTGTGAGCGTATGTGTGTGTGTGCACGTGTGAGTGTGTGGGCGTGTGTGACGGTGTATGTGTGTGTGCACGTGTGTGTACATATGAGGGTGTGTGTGTATGAGTGTGAGTGTGTGTGTATATGAGTGTAATGATGTGTGTTGAGAGAGTTTGATTTATTGTTGTATGTGAAAGCGTGTTTCATATGGGGGGTTGGGGAGATCGTGGTTGGCTTCCCCACCCTGTGCAGGAGCACCCCATGCCCTGTACCCTGTCACCAAGAAACCCCAGGAGCACAAATTCCCAGACCGGAAGATCCTAGAGCAGTGCCTATTGACGACACATTAGCAACAGCTTGAACATTACTGAGCCAGTAAATCTGGGATGAGAATATCTTTCAATTGGATTTGTGCCCCAAGCGTCTGTTTTTTTCGCTGGAAATGTGGGGATGTTGGGATTGCAGGAATGACCAGTCTGCTTATGATGGAGCAGTTCTGAGGAATGCTCTGGGTGACTGCACATCTGAGGAATTCAGGATTGGCTCACTGGGAGGGCAGGCTGTAAGGAAAACATGCCAGAAGTAGATTCCAGCTTAATCCTCAGGAAAGGAGGGACTGTTGGCTGGGAGCGCAAATCAGGAACTCTGTCTTAGCAGGCAGTGCTTCCTTCTTCCATTCTGGAGTCAGAGTCAATCCCTGAAATGAGACAAATCCCTTACCCCATCCTAACCTGAGGGAGTGCCACACTGTCGGAGGGGTATTGCTGAGGGTGGGCCAAAGCCAATTATATCAAAATTCAGCAAGAGCTGGGAAATGTGGATTGGACACAGCTATTTGAAGGGAAGTCGACATTTGAGATGTGGGAGGCTTTCCAAGATATGTTGAAGACAGTGCAGGATAGGCATGTCCCATTGAAGGCAAAGGATAGGAAGGGCAAGATTCGTGAACCGTGGATGACAGGAGAAATTGTACGACTAGCCAAGAGGAAAAGGGAAGTGTACATAAGGTCCAGGCAGCTAAGAACAGAACGGGCCCTGGAGGAATATCGGGAGAGTAGGACCAGTCTTAAACAAGGAATCAAGCGGGCTAAAAGGGGTCGTGAAATAACTTTACCGAGCATAATTAAGGAAAATCCCAAAGCATTTTATTCATATATAAGAAGCAAGCGGGTAACTAGAGAAAGGATTGGTCCACTAAAGGATAATGAAGGAAGGCTGTGTGTCAAACCTGAGAGAATGGGTGAGATTCTGAATGATTACTTTGTATCAGTGTTCACTGAGGAGAGGGACATGATGGATGGAGAGATTAGAGATAGAAGTTTGATTAGTCTGGATCACGTTGACATACATAGGGAAGATGTGTTGGGTAGGCTAGAGGTTATTAAGGTGGACAAATCCCCAGGACCGGATGGGATCTATCCCAGGTTGCTGAGGGAGGCGAGAGAGGAAATAGCTGGGGCCCTGACAGATATCTTTGTGGCATCCTTAAATACAGGTGAGGTGCTGGAGGACTGGAGGGTTGCTCATGTTGCCTTCCTGTCCAAGAAGGGTAGTAGGGATATTCCGGGTAACTACAGACCAGTGAGCCTGACGTCAGTGGTGGGAAAGTTGCTGGAGAGGATAGGATCTATTTATAGTGTGTCTATTTACAGTGGTGTTTGTGGGCGGCACGGTGGCACAGTGGTTAGCACTGCTGCCTCACAGCGCCAGAGACCCGGGTTCAATTCCTGCCTCAGGTGACTGACTGTGTGGAGTTTGCACATTCTCCCCTCCGGGTGCCCCGGTCTCCTCTCACAGTCCAAAAACGTGTACGTTAGGTGAATTGGCCACGCTAAATTGCCCGTAGTGTTAGGTGAAGGGGTAAAATATAGGGGAATGGGTCTGGGTGGGTTGCGCTTCGGTGGGTTGGTGTGGACTTGTTGGGCCGAAGGGCCTGTTTCCACACTGTAAGTAATCTAATCTAATCTATATTTAGAAAAGAATGGGCGTATCAGTGATAGGCAACATGGTTTTGTGCGGGAGAGATCGTGCCTTACCAACTTAATAGAGTTCTACGAGGAAGTGACCGAGTTGTTAGATGAAGGAAGGGCTGTTGATGTCATATACATGGACTTTAGTAAGGCGTTTCCCCATGGTAAACTAATAGAGAAAGTGATGTCACATGGTGTGCAGGACATTCTAGCAGGTGGATAAAGAACTGGTTGAACAACAGGAAACAGAGAGTAGTAGTTGAAGGGAGTTTCTCAAAATGGAGAAAGGTGACCAGTGGTGTTCCACAGGGATCAGTGCTGGGGCGACTGTTGTTTGTAATATACATAAATGATCTGGAAGAGGGCAAGTTTGCAGATGACACGAAGATTGGTGGAGTAACAGAAAGCATAAGGGACTGTCAGAGAATACAGGAGGATATATAGTATGCTTGGCTTCATCGGACGGGGTATTGAGTAAAACAGCTGGCAAGAGCTGAAAATGTGTTGCTGGAAAAGCGCAGCAGGTCAGGCAGCATCCAGGGAACAGGAGAATCAACGTTTCGGGCATTAGCCCTTCTTCAGGAACATTCCTGAAGAAGGGCTAATGCCCGAAACGTCGATTCTCCTGTTCCCTGGATGCTGCCTGACCTGCTGCGCTTTTCCAGCAACACATTTTCAGCTCTGATCTCCAGCATCTGCAGTCCTCACTTTCTCCTATAACAGCTGGCAAGTCATGTTAAAATTGTACAAGACATTGGTTCAGCCGCACTTAGAATAATATGTACAGGATGTGGACGCTTTGGAGAGGGTGCAGAGAAGGTTTACGAGGATGTTGCCTGGTATGGAAGGTGCTAGCTTATGAAGAGAGGTTGAGTAGGTTAGGTTTATTTTCACTGGAAAAAAGGAGATTGAGGGGGGAACCTGATTGAGGTTTACAAAATCATGAAGGTTATAGACAGGGTGGATAGAGACAAGCTTTTACCCAGGGTGAAGGATTCAGTAATGAGAGGTCACGCTTTCAAGGTAAGAGGTGGAAAGTTTAAGGGGGATACACGCGGCAAGTGCTTCACACAGAGGGTGGTGGGCGTCTGTAACGCGTTACCAGCAGAGGTGGTAGAGGCAGACACGGTAGATTCATTTAAGATGTGACTGGACAGATACATGAGTAGGTGGGGAGCAGAGGGATACAGATGCTTAGGAATTGGCCGACAGGTTTCGACAGTGGATTTGGATTGGCTCAGGCTTGGAGGGCCGAAGGGCTTGTTCCTGGGCTGTAAATTTTCTTTGTTCTGTGTTCTTTGAGGGAGTGCTGCACTGTCAGAGGGTCAGTACTGAGGGAGTGCCGCACTGTCAGAGGGTCAGTACTGAGGGAGTGCTGCACTGTCAGAGGGTCAGTACTGAGGGAGTGCCGGACTGTCAGAGGGTCAGTACTGAGGGAGTGCTGCACTGTCAGAGGGTCAGTACTGAGGGAGTACTGTTACTGAGCGTCGTTGGGGGGGGGAGGGAGGGGATGGTACACACTGCTGTTACTGAGTGTCGGTTGGGGGGAGGGAGTCGATTGTACACACTGTTGTTATTGCGTGTGGGTGGTGGGAGGGAGTGGGTGGTACACACTGCTGTTACTGAGTGTGGGTGGGGGGAGGGAGTGGGTGTTTGAGATAAATTTTGTGTATACAAACCCTGACAGAAGATTCTACAGCCTGAGTATGTGTTTGTTCATGTTGTGTCCATTCTCTGGCTATCCCCATTGGATTGTAACCCTTCACTACTTGCAATAATTTGATTTTATCCATTTTACAGATCCATTGCAAACTATAAGATTTCAGTGTAATCTCACAATGCGACCAATCGCGGTTGTTCTTAGATATGAAATTCCTGATTCTGGGATTATCTGTTTTTCCGCCTTCCTCCCTGGAATGAGAATGTGACTGGAAATCCCTTCTTCAGATTCCAGGTTCATAGCTCCCTGAAAGTGGAGTCGCAGGTAGATAGGATAGTGATGAAGGCATGTGGTATGCTTTCCTTTATTGGTCAGAGTATTGAGTACAGGAGTTGGGAGGTCATGTTGCAGCTGTACAGGACATTGGTTAGGCCACTGTTGGAATATTACGTTCAATTCTAGTCTCCTTCCTATCGGAAAGATGTTGTGAAACTTGAAAAGGTTCAGAAAAGATTTACAAGGATGTTGCCAGGGTTGGAGGATTTGAGCTACAAGAAGAGGATGAACAGGCTGGGGCTGTTTTCCCTGGAGCGTTGGAGGCTGAGGGTTGACCTTATAGAGGTTTACAAAATTATGAGGGGCATAGATAGGATAAATAGACAAAGTCTTTTCCCTGGGGTCGGGGAGTCCAGAACTAGAGGGTATAGGTTTAGGGTGAGAGGGGGAAGATATAAAAGAGACCGAAGGGGCAACTTTTTCACGCAGAGGGTGGTACGTGTATGGAATGAGCTGCCAGAGGAAGTGGTGGAGACTAGTACAATTACAGCATTTAAAAGGCATCTGGATGGGTATATGAAAAGGAAGGGTTTGGAGGGATATGGGCCGGGTGCTGGCAGGTGGGACTAGATTGGGTTGGGATATCTGGTCGGCATGGATGGGTTGGACCGAAGGGTCTGTTTCCATGCTGTACATCTCTATGACTCTGCTGGCTTTGGGATTGGAATGATTTCGATGCTGATTAATGTTGACGTTTGGTGTCTGACCTGAGGCACCATCACACACGCTGTCTCCTTCCAACTCTCTCCCATTTCCTGACTCAGCCCTGCCTCAGGTTATCCACTGTGGAACCCCTCGTCCATCTATGTGACTGCACTCGTCTGGCCCCTGTACCATCTTTGAAGCTGAATGCCATTCTGTCCACGTCCCATTCCCCTGCCAGCCCCTCTGCTCACTGACCTGCACTGGCTGCATTTAGAAATCCTCACCCTGGTTTGCAAATCCCTACCTCACCTCTTCCTTGTTCAGTTTATTAGTGAGCAGAGGTGGTGGGAATATCACTGGATTTAGTAATCCAGAACCCCAGAGGTGTGCATGCAGTTTTGAAACAAATGCAAAGATGATGAAGTTTGAATTTATTAAAATTTTCATTGAACAGCTGTAAAAACCCACCTGGGAAGGAAGGTGCCATCCTTACCTGGTCTGGCCTATACATGACTGCAGACCCACAGCAATGTGGGTGATACTGAACAACCGTAATTGAGGATTGGCAATAAATAATGGTCTAGCCAGTGTTACCCACATCTGTGTAACAGGATTGAGGGGCTGAATGGCCTCCTCCTATTCCTGTGTAACAGCCTCATGGGGCTGAGTGGCCTTCTTGTGTTCCTGTGTAATAGGTTTGAGGGGCTGAATGGCCTCCTCCTGTTCCTGTGTAACAGGTTTGAGGAGCTGAATGGCCTCCTCCTGTTCCTGTGTAACAGGTTTGAGGGGCTGAATGGCCTCCTCCTGTTCCTGTGTAACAGGTTTGAGGGGCTGAATGGCCTCCTCCTGTTCCTGTGTAACAGGTTTGAGGAGCTGAGTTCCTGTGTAATAGGTTTGAGGGGCTGAATGGCCTCCTCCTGTTCCTGTGTAACAGGTTTGAGGGGCTGAATGGCCTCCTCCTGTTCCTGTGTAACAGGTTTGAGGGGCTGAATGGCCTCCTCCTATTCCTGTGTAACAGCCTCATGGGGCTGAGTGGCCTTCTTGTGTTCCTGTGTAACAGGTTTGAGGGGCTGAATGGCCTCCTCCTGTTCCTGTGTAACAGGTTTGAGGGGCTGAATGATGTTGTGCTGTTGTTTTTCTGTCATTATGCCAGGCCTGTGTGAGTCAGGAGCAGCCCAGGGTTTCTGTGTGAGTGAGAGCTGTTTGGTGAACAGGTATCTATCATCAGCTTGTGTTTCACTGGAGAAAGCTGTAATCTGTGGGGGCCTGGGAATTGGAATAATTGCACCATTTTACCACCTCCCCTTCCCCTCGGTGACCACCAAATAAACACTGGACCTTCGGAGGTTACCGACTGGCTCCGAGACACTGTGGCTGAGCCAGGGTTAGATTGAGGAGCTGACATGAGGAGTGATGTAAGTTTCTCCCAGAGACTGACAATGGCTGTGTGTTTAGACAGAGCTTAGATAGTCACCGCTCAGTCAGGAATTGTAAACTACACACCTCACTCAGTCACAGCCATTCTATTATCTTTCCTGTCCTTTTTGATTTCTCTCCCTCTGACGGCCTTTATTTCACTCTCTTCCCCTTTCCCTTTCAGTATCTCTCTAATCTCTGTCCCTTGCTCTCTCTGTTTTCTCTCATTGTCTCTCTCTTTCCCTCTCGCTATCATTTCCTCACTTGCTGTTTCCCCCTCTCTCACTGACATCACTTTCAGGCTGACAAAGAATACTCCCTTTTCTAACGTGCAATAATATTTTTAAACCTCCTGTTTACTGGAGTGACATACCGGATGTGGGGAGTTAGTGAGTGTGTGGGATGAAGAGTTGTTGTTTAGGATGTGAGGATTAGACACTATGCTGATGTGCTGTACAGCCAGCAGGGCACAGATGCTGGTGTTTTGGTTGTGGGCCATTTATTTTCTCAATGAGTTGTAAGTCAAACTTCCCACTGCTTTCGAGGGATTTTCATCCTGTTTCCTTTTTATAGACACAGTGTGTTTCTGAAGAGTCTCTACTTGTCCCTTTTAACAAATATTGGAGAAGGTTTTTGTCAGACTCGTTCTCTCTTTGTTCAGCCTGAGTGTTGTGCTGGGAGCAGCCTCTGGGCAGTGATCAGCTTCAGAGATACAGCTCGACCCACCAGCTTGATGCAGGATGTTGTACAGTCACTCAGAGTCTATGCTCTGCTCACAAGCTCCAGATCACACAGTGAGCTCCCACACAACGGGGTGGGGGGGGGCAATGACCAAGACACAGCAGCCTCCCGGTCAGCCCTGTACTGATTATGCCAAGGGCAGCCAGGTGGACCTCCCAGATTGGGGCTGTTAACCTGGTCCAATCAGGGAGCCCTGGCTGACAGATACAATCAGGGGGTCTGTTCACTCAGAGCTGGCTCTGGGGGAGCTGGGTCACATGGAAATAAAGGGGGACCTGGTGACAGGATACCGGCCTCCGCAGAGTTATTCCACATCCCACATCCACTGGCCAACCAGTCCTACAGGGCCCTGGGGAGGGTGGGGCTGGGGTCAGGGTGCAATAACGCAAGGTTGTGGGGGCTGGGCGGGCGGGGAGGGGGGGGGGGGGAAACGAAATGGATCAAGGGCACAGGGACCCAGGGTTGGTGGGGGGGTGGGTGGGTGGAATGGCATAGTCCCACAGAGCTCTGAGGTTTGGGGGAAGGGGGCAAAGTCCCATAGGGCACCAGCAAGTAAACAGGGCAAGACCCACAAGGCCATGGGAGAGGGTGGGGAGGGATATGGTGGGGGTGCAGTGGTAAAGGGGCCCAATCCCATCGAGTACAGGCAGGGGGTCCCTGAACAATCTTGGAATGGTCCTATGAGCAGCATTAGACTGAGTGACAAACATCTCTGGGTTTCCTGACATTGGAGATCCATAATTCCACCAGGTGCTGCTTGATAGCTCTGTTACTGACCCCTTCCATCACTTTACTGAGGATCGAGAGGAGACTGATGGGGCGGGAATTGGCCGGGTTGGATCTGTCCTGCTTTTTCTGTCCAGGACATACCTGGGCAATTTTCCACATTGTCGGGTAGATGCCGCTGTTGTAACTGGACTGGAACAGCTTGGCTCGGGGAGAGGCAAGTTCTGGAGCACACGTCTTCAGTACTATTGCTGGAATGTTGCCAAGGCCAGTGCAGTATCCAGTGCTGTTGTTTAAGAATATGGGAAATCAAATCAATTTTAATGAGAATGTTTCCGGGGATGAGGAGAGATAGAAGAGGTTGGGACTATTCCCCTTGGGGAGAAGGAAGGCTGAGAGGGCGATCATAGAGTGATTTTCAAAATCAGGTATGGGCTGAGCACAGTAGCTCAGGAGAATCTGTTCCCACCCGTTAAAGGTACGACATTGAAGAGGGCATAGATTAAAAATGATGTGCAGACAAAGCAAATGTGAGACGAGAATATTTGTTCTCACAGTGGGCTGAATGGCCTCCTGGTGCACAGTAACAATTTAGTGTCAGGGAGAGGACGCTTGCTGGAATCTGATGGTTATTTCCTGTCTCTGTCCCTAGCCTGAAGACCATGAGGCTTCAAACTGTCACACCTTCAAAGCAAAGAGTTTCAAAAAACTGAAGGCATGTGCTGTCTGCAAACAGATGATCACTAAGGATGGAACTGCCTGTCGTGGTAAGTCCCTCAGAACGCCACTGAGCTCTGACCATGTTCACACCTGTGTATCTTTCCTACCTGCATTCTCTCTGCCTGACATGTTTCTGTCTCTGTCTGTGTGTGCCATTCCTGTATCTATATACACTTGTGTCTTGTGTTGTCTCTGAGCATCTCTCTTTCCCTCCCCATGTGTCTGCACTCACTCACTGGAATGCAGAACAATGAGAAGTGATCTCATTGAGACAGACAGGATTCTTAAGGGGCTTGACACGGTCAATGCTGAGGGGACGTTCCCCCCTCAAAGGAGGGTCTAGGACCAGAGGGCACAGTCTCAGAATAAGGGGGCACCAACTGAAGACTGAGATGAGGAGGGATTTCTTCTGCCAGACGGTTGTGAGTCTTTGGAACTCCTTCCCACTGGGAGCTGTGGGGGCAGAGTCCGCATGTACGCTGAAGGCTGGGATGGAGAGATTCTTCATCAGTCGGAAATCAAAGGTTTTGGGAAAGTGGCGGGAAAGTGAAGAGGGTTGATCCTATTGAATGGCAAAGCAGGCTCACGGGGCTGAATGGCCTGCTGCTATTCCCATTTCTGTGGTCTCATCTTTAAATGCATTATTTTCTCTCCATATTTTCCTCTCTCTATCTCTGTCTTTATCTCTGTCCCTCCCTCTATTCTTTTTCTGACTCTTTTTCTGTATCTGTTTCTCTCGGTATTTTGGAACAAGCCTGATTCTATAAACGCAAAGCCAAGGCTTTACAAACTTGTTTGTACAGAGAGTGGCGGGCAGACTATAATCTGTGATTAATCATTCTGAATGATGTACTGGGGAAACCTTCTTCCAATAAAATAAAAACAGAAGACTGCAGATGCTGGAAATCTTAAACAGAAATTAGATTACAATCCCTACAGTGTGGAAACAGGCCCTTCGGCCCAACAAGTCCACACCGACCCTCCGAAGAGTAACCCACCCAGACCCATACATTTACCCCTTCACCTAACACTATGGGCAATTTAGCATGGCTAATTCATCTGACCTGCACATCTTTGGACTGTGGGAGGAAACCGGAGCACCCGGAGGAAACCCACGCAGACACCTGGAGAATGTGCAAACTCCACACAGACTGGAAAAACTGGAACTTGCTGGAAAAACTCAGAGGATCAGGCAGTCTCTGTGGAGATAGAGAAAGAGAGTTAATATTTCGAGTCCAGTGACCCTGCAGAACTTTCTCATACTTGGGGTTTTCAGCTGCACTCTATTTGATCTTGGTGCTGAATATTTCTGCCTGTCTTGATCCAGCGGATTCCTTAACACTTGCCCCTGTTCCTCAAGTGAAAGGGGTATTTGCAGTTAGAAAGCTGACTGGCACAGCTCATTCACCATACGACAAGGCAAAGTGGGAGTTAGCAACTGAACGTTATTGGACAAGAATTGTCTGAAAGCTGGTGTTTTGGAGTTTAAAGCAGTATTTAGCAAGCACATTAAATAACGGGAATGTAACTTGACCCCTCCTACCTCCCTCCATTGGCTCGATGGCTGGTTTCCAATGCACAGTGAGGTTACATGAAGGACTATCCTTCTCCACCTCTCTCCTTGCCCTGAGGTATGGTGGCCCTCAGGTTAAACCACCACCAGTTGTCTCTCTAATGAGGCTTACGGTTTGGTCGGACTATGGGTGACTTTACCTTTCACCTACTGCCCCCTCCTTTGCCGGGGTTGACCCACCAATAACATTTGACGGCTTTTGTCCTGAGGACATTGGCCATTTATCGTCGGTGTGTTTGTGTGAATTGTGGTGCAACACTGCCCCTGAGTGGCAGATTCCTGAAATGTCAAGTACAAAAATGAGCAGCTGCAGCCAGTGTGACTCAGGGTGGTAACAGCAAAAATCTTCCAGATGATTAAGGATTACTTAGTGAGAACTTGACACATCACATTATACAAGGGCCAAGTGCTGGAAAATGGGATCAGAGTCGACAGGCCCACGATGACTAGCATGTGCACGATGGGTCCTTTTCCATGTGACTTACCGTTCAGAAAACAGAAATGTTCACAAGGTCTTCGCTGGGCCAGGGTAAACGTCTTCATCTCTCAAAGGGATAAAAGCAAATTACTGCAGATGCTGGAATCTGAAACCAAAAGAGAAAATGATGGAAAATCTCAGCAGTTCTGGCAGCATCTGTAAGGAGAGAAAAGAGCTGAGGTTTCGAGTCTAACTGACCCTTTGTCAAAGCCAGCTTTGAAACCTCAGCTCTTTTCTCTCCTTACAAATGCTGCCAGAGCTGCTGAGATTTTCCAGCATTTTCTCTTTTGGTTTTGTCTCTTAAAGGAGCTGGAAGCTTGACAATTGGTTATTATCTTCCAACATTCCCTTGTTCTTAAACCATCCCAAAGCACTGGAAAACATAGCACCTGTGTTTGAGAAAGCAGAGAGACAGGATTGAATTTAATTGAATTTATTGTCCCGTGTAGCGAGGCACAGTGAAAAGCTTTGTCTTGCGAGCAATCCAGACAGATCACAGAGTTAAGTCGCATAGATAGTAAATAATAGGGAAACAGCGGCAAAAACAAAAATACAGGTACAGGCGAATGTTAAGAGTTTGTGAGGCCATTCAGTATTCTAACAACAGTAGGGTAGAAACTGTTGTGAAACCGGCTGGTGCGTGTGTTCAGGCTTCTGTACCTTCTCCCCAATGGTAGAGGTTGTAGAAAAACATTGCCAGGGTGGGATGGATCTTTGAGAATGCTGGTGGCCTTTCCTTGACAGTGGGCCTGGGAGATGGATTCTATAGATGGGAGGTTGGCCTTTGTGATTGTCCGGGCCAAGTTCACCACTCTCTGTAACCATCTCTGATCTTGAATGGTACAGTTGCCATACCAGGTAGTGGTACATCCAGACAGAATGCTCTCGATGGGGCACCTATAAAAGTTGGCAAGGGTATTCACCGTCATGTCAAATTTCCTCAGCTGCTTGTGGAAGAAGAGACGTTGCTGGGCCTTTGTAACCAGTGAGTTCACATGAAGAGTCCAAGAAAGCTTGTTGTGGATGACCACTCCCAGGAGCTTGCCACTCTCCACTCATTCCCCGTCTGTGCTGTTAATGTGTAGGTGGGGCACGAGTAACATCCCACCGAAAGTGATAAACTAAAGGTCAGTCTGATCTCTGTCTTACATGAAGAACCCATTGCGAAGGAAGTGGCAGCAGGACATTGACACTTTCTAAATTCATTTGTGGGATGTGGGCACCGCTGACTGGTCCCAGCATTTATTACCCCGTCCCTAGTTGCCCCTTGAGAAGGTGGGGGTGAGCTGCCTTCTTGAACCGCTGCAGTCCATGTGCTGTGGGTAGACCCACAATGCCCTTAGGGAGGGAATTCCAGGATTCTGACCCAGCAACACTGAAGGAACGGCGATATATTTCCACGTCAGGATGGTGAGGGGCTGGGAGGGGAACTTGCAGGGGGTGGTGTTCCCATGTATCTGCTGCCCATGTCCTTCGAGAGGCAAGGTTTAATCAGGGATAGTCAGCATGTCTTTGTCAGAGGGAGGTCATGCCTGATAAATCTGATTGCATTTTCCGAGGAGGTGACCAAGTGTGGAGATGAGGGGAGGGCAGTTGATGTAGTCTCTGTGAATTTAAGCAAGGCCTTTGACAAGGTCCCACACCGGAAACTGGTAAAGAAAGTAAAGGCTCATGGGTCTCAGAGTATCTTGGCAAGAAGGATCCCAAATTGGCTTCGTGACAGGAGGTAGAGGGTGGGGCTAGAAGACTGTGTGTTTGATTGATGTACAACAGGAAGTGGTTGTGTGTTTGGAAGGTGCTGTCTGAGGGTCTTTGGTGAATTTCTGCAGCGCATCTTGTAGATGGTACACACTGCTGCTACTGAGTGTGGGTGGGGGGAGGGAGGGAGGGGATGGTACACACTGCTGCTACTGAGTGTGGGTGGGGGGAGGGAGGGGATGGTACACACTGCTGCTACTGAGTGTGGGTGGGGGGAGGGAGGGAATGGTACACACTGCTGCTACTGAGTGTGGGTGGGGGGAGGGAGGGAGGGGATGGTACACACAGCTGCTACTGAGCGTCGGTGGGGGGGAGGGAGGGGATGGTACACACTGCTGTTACTGAGCGTCGGTGGGGGGAGGGAGGGAGGGGATGGTACACACTGCTGCTACTGAGTGTGGGTGGGGGGAGGGAGGGGATGGTACACACTGCTGCTACTGAGTGTGGGTGGGGGGAGGGAGGGAGGGGATGGTACACACAGCTGCTACTGAGTGTCGGTGGGGGGGAGGGAGGGGATGGTACATACTGCTGTTACTGAGTGTGGGTGGGGGGGAGGGAGGGAATGGTACACACTGCTGCTACTGAGTGTGGGTGGGGGGAGGGAGGGGATGGTACACACTGCTGCTACTGAGTGTGGGTGGGGGGAGGGAGGGGATGGTACACACTGCTGCTACTGAGTGTCGGTGGGGGGAGGGAGGGGATGGTACACACTGCTGCTACTGAGTGTGGGTGGGGGGAGGGAGGGGATGGTACACACTGCTGTTACTGAGCGTCGGTGGGGGGAGGGAGGGGATGGTACACACTGCTGCTACTGAGCGTCGGTGGGGGGAGGGAGGGGATGGTACACACTGCTGTTACTGAGCGTCGGTGGGGGGAGGGAGGGGATGGTACACACTGCTGTTACTGAGTGACGGTGGGGTGAGGGAGGGGATGGTACACACTGCTGTTACTGAGTGACGGTGGGGTGAGGGAGGGGATGGTACACACTGCTGTTACTGAGTGTCGGTGGGGGAGGGAGCGGATGGTACACACTGCTGTTACTGAGCGTCGGTGGGGGGGAGGGGGGGATGGTACACACTGCTGTTACTGAGTGTCGGTGGGGGGGAGGGAGGGGATGGTACACACTGCTGTTACTGAGTGTCGGTGGGGGGAGGGAGGGGATGGTACACACTGCTGTTACTGAGTGTCGGTGGGGGAGGGAGGGGATGGTACACACTGCTGTTACTGAGCGTCAGTGGGGGGAGGGAGGGAGGGGATGGTACACACTGCTGCTACTGAGCGTCGGTGGGGGGAGGGAGGGGATGGTACACACTGCTGTTACTGAGCGTCGGTGGGGGGGGGAGGGGATGGTACACACTGCTGTTACTGAGCGTCGGTGGGGGGGAGGGAGGGGATGGTACACACTGCTGTTACTGAGTGACGGTGGGTGGGAGGGAGGGAGGGTACACACTGCTGTTACTGAGCGTCGGTGGGGGAGGGAGGGGATGGTACACACTGCTGTTACTGAGTGTCGGTGGGGGGGGGGAGGGGATGGTACACACTGCTGTTACTGAGCGTCGGTGGGGGGGAGGGAGGGGATGGTACACACTGCTGTTACTGAGTGTCGGTGGGTGGGAGGGAGGGAGGGTACACACTGCTGTTACTGAGTGTCGGTGGGGGGGGGAGGGGATGGTACACACTGCTGTTACTGAGCGTCGGTGGGGGGGAGGGAGGGGATGGTACACACTGCTGTTACTGAGTGACGGTGGGTGGGAGGGAGGGAGGGTACACACTGCTGTTACTGAGTGTCGGTGGGGGGAGGGAGCGAATGGTACACACTGCTGTTACTGAGTGTGGGTGGGGGGAGGGAGGGGATGGTACACACTGCTGCTACTGAGCGTCGGTGGAGGGAGGGGATGGTACACACTGCTGTTACTGAGTGTGGGTGGGGGGAGGGAGGGAGGGGATGGTACACACAGCTGCTACTGAGCGTCGGTGGGGGAGGGAGGGGATGGTACACACTGCTGCTACTGAGTGTCAGTGGGGGGAGGGAGGGGATGGTACACACTGCTGTTACTGAGTGTCGGTGGTGGGAGGGAGGGAGGAGATGGTACATACTGATGTTACTGAGTGTCGGTGAGGGGAGGGAGGGGATGGTACACACTGCTGCTACTGAGTGTCAGTGGGGGGAGGGAGGGGATGGTACACACTGCTGTTACTGAGTGTCGGTGGGGGAGGGAGGGAATGGTACACACTGCTGTTACTGAGTGTCGGTGGTGGGAGGGAGGGAGGAGATGGTACATACTGATGTTACTGAGTGTCGGTGAGGGGAGGGAGGGGATGGTACACACTGCTGCTACTGAGTGTCAGTGGGGGGAGGGAGGGGATGGTACACACTGCTGTTACTGAGTGTCGGTGGGTGGGAGGGAGGGAGGGTACACACTGCTGCTACTGAGTGTCGGTGGGGGAGGGAGGGAATGGTACACACTGCTGTTACTGAGTGTCGGTGGGTGGGAGGGAGGGAATGGTACACACTGATGTTACTGAGTGTCGGTGAGGGGAGGGAGGGGATGGTACACACTGATGTTACTGAGCGTCGGTGAGGGGAGGGAGGGAGGGGGTGGTACACACTGCTGTTACTGAGTGTCGGTGGGTGGGAGGGAGGGAGGTTACACACTGCTGTTACTGAGCGTCGGTGGGGGAGGGAGGGAGGGGATGGTACACACTGCTGTTACTGAGCGTCGGTGGGGGGAGGGAGGGGATGGTACACACTGCTGTTACTGAATGTGGGTGGGGGGAGGGAGGGGATGGTACACACTGCTGTTACTGAGCGTCGGTGGTGGGGAGGGAGGGAGGGGATGGTACACACTGCTGCTAATGAGTGTCGGTGGGGAGGGAGGGAGGGGATGGTACACACTGCTGCTACTGAGTGTCGGTGGGGGAGGGAGGGAATGGTACACACTGCTGTTACTGAGTGTCGGTGGTGGGAGGGAGGGAGGAGATGGTACATACTGATGTTACTGAGTGTCGGTGAGGGGAGGGAGGGGATGGTACACACTGCTGCTACTGAGTGTCAGTGGGGGGAGGGAGGGGATGGTACACACTGCTGTTACTGAGTGTCGGTGGGTGGGAGGGAGGGAGGGTACACACTGCTGCTACTGAGTGTCGGTGGGGGAGGGAGGGAATGGTACACACTGCTGTTACTGAGTGTCGGTGGGTGGGAGGGAGGGAATGGTACACACTGATGTTACTGAGTGTCGGTGAGGGGAGGGAGGGGATGGTACACACTGATGTTACTGAGTGTCGGTGAGGGGAGGGAGGGGATGGTACACACTGCTGTTACTGAGCGTCGGTGGGGGAGGGAGGGAGGGGATGGTACACACTGCTGTTACTGAGCGTCGGTGGGGGGAGGGAGGGGATGGTACACACTGCTGTTACTGAATGTGGGTGGGGGGAGGGAGGGGATGGTACACACTGCTGTTACTGAGCGTCGGTGGTGGGGAGGGAGGGAGGGGATGGTACACACTGCTGCTAATGAGTGTCGGTGGGGGGGAGGGAGGGGATGGTACACACTGCTGTTACTGAGCGTCGGTGGGGGAGGGAGGGAGGGGATGGTACACACTGCTGTTACTGAGCGTCGGTGGGGGGAGGGAGGGGATGGTACACACTGCTGTTACTGAATGTGGGTGGGGGGAGGGAGGGGATGGTACACACTGCTGTTACTGAGCGTCGGTGGTGGGGAGGGAGGGAGGGGATGGTACACACTGCTGCTAATGAGTGTTGGGGGGGGAGGGAGGGGATGGTACACACTGCTGTTACTGAGCGTCGGTGGGGGAGGGAGGGAATGGTACATACTGCTGTTACTGAGCGTCGGTGGGGGGAGGGAGGGGATGGTACACACTGCTGTTACTGAATGTGGGTGGGGGGAGGGAGGGGATGGTACACACTGCTGTTACTGAGCGTCGGTGGTGGGGAGGGAGGGAGGGGATGGTAAACACTGCTGCTAATGAGTGTTGGGGGGGGAGGGAGGGGATGGTACACACTGCTGTTACTGAGCGTCGGTGGGGGGAGGGAGGGGATGGTACACAATGCTGTTACTGAGTGTCGGTGGGGGGGAGGGAGGGAGTGCATGGTACACACTGTTGCTACTGAGCATCGGAGAAGGGGAGGGAGGGGATGGTACACACTGCTGTTACTGAGCGTCGGTGGGGGGAGGGAGGGGATGGTACACACTGCTGCTACTGAGTGTCGGTGGGGGGGAGGGAGGGGATGGTACACACTGCTGTTACTGAGCGTCGGTGGGTGGAGGAGATGGTACACACTGATGTTACTGAGCGTCGGTGAGGGGAGGGAGGGGATTGTACACACTGCTGTTACTGAGTGTCGGTGGGGGAGGGAGGGAATGGTACACACTGCTGTTACTGAGTGTCGGTGGGGGGATGGAGGGGATGGTACACACTGCTGTTACTGAGCGTCGGTGGTGGGAGGGAGGGAGGAGATGGTACACACTGCTGTTACTGAGTGTCGGTGGGGGGAGGGAGGGAGGTTACACACTGCTGCTACTGAGTGTCGGTGGGTGGGAGGGAGGGGATGGTACACACTGCTGTTACTGAGCGTCGGTGAGGGGAGGGAGGGGATTGTACACACTGCTGTTACTGAGTGTCGGTGGGGGAGGGAGGGAATGGTACACACTGCTGTTACTGAGCATCGGTGGGGAGGGAGGGAGGGTACACACTGCTGTTACTGAGTGTCGGTGGGGGGAGTGTGGGGATGGTACACACTGCTGTTACTGAGCGTCAGTGGGGGGAGGGCGGGAGGGGATGGTACACACTGCTGTTACTGAGCGTCGGTGAGGGGAGGGAGGGGATTGTACACACTGCTGTTACTGAGTGTCGGTGGGGGAGGGAGGGAATGGTACACACTGCTGTTACTGAGCGTCGGTGGGGGGGAGGGAGGGAGGGGATGGTACACACTGCTGCTACTAAGCGTCAGTGGGGGGAGGGAGGGAGGGGATGGTACACACTGCTGTTACTGAGCGTCGGTGGGGGGGAGGGAGGGGATGGTACACACTGCTGTTACTGAGTGTCGGTGGAGGGAGGGAGGGGATGGTACACACTGCTGTTACAGAGCGTCGGTGGGGGGAGGGAGGGGATGGTACACACTGCTGTTACTGAGCGTCAGTGGGGGGAGGGAGGGAGGGGATGGTACACACTGCTGCTACTGAGCGTCGGTGGAGGGAGGGGATGGTACACACTGCTGTTACTGAGTGACGGTGGGGTGAGGGAGGGGATGGTACACACTGCTATTACTGAGTGTCGGTGGGGGAGGGAGGGAATGGTACACACTGCTGCTACTGAGCGTCGGTGGGGCGAGGGAGGGGATGGTACACACTGCTATTACTGAGCTTCGGTGGGGGGAGGGAGGGGATGGTACACACTGCTGTTACTGAGTGTCGGTGGGGGGAGGGAGGGGATGGTACACACTGCTGTTACTGAGCATCGGTGGGGAGGGAGGGAGGGTACACACTGCTGTTACTGAGTGTCGGTGGGGGGAGTGTGGGGATGGTACACACTGCTGTTACTGAGCGTCGGTGGGGGAGGGAGGGAGGGGATGGTACACACTGCTGTTACTGAGCGTCGGTGGGGGGAGTGTGGGGATGGTACACACTGCTGTTACTGAGCGTCGGTGGGGGAGGGAGGGAGGGGATGGTACACACTGCTGTTACTGAGCGTCGGTGGGGGGAGGGAGGGGATGGTACACACTGCTGTTACTGATCGTCGGTGGGGAGGAGGAAGGGGATGGTACACACTGCTGTTACTGAGCGTCAGTGGGGGGAGGGAGTGAGGGGATGGTACACACTGCTGTTACTGAGCGTCGGTGGGGGAGGGAGGGAATGGTACATACTGCTGTTACTGAGCGTCGGTGGGGGGAGGGAGGGGATGGTACACACTGCTGTTACTGAATGTGGGTGGGGGGAGGGAGGGGATGGTACACACTGCTGTTACTGAGCGTCGGTGGTGGGGAGGGAGGGAGGGGTTGGTACACACTGCTGCTACTGAGTGTTGGGGGGGGAGGGAGGGGATGGTACACACTGCTGTTACTGAGCGTCGGTGGGGGGAGGGAGGGGATGGTACACAATGCTGTTACTGAGTGTCGGTGGGGGGGAGGGAGGGAGTGCATGGTACACACTGTTGCTACTGAGCATCGGAGAAGGGGAGGGAGGGGATGGTACACACTGCTGTTACTGAGCGTCGGTGGGGGGAGGGAGGGGATGGTACACACTGCTGCTACTGAGTGTCGGTGGGGGGGAGGGAGGGGATGGTACACACTGCTGTTACTGAGCGTCGGTGGGTGGAGGAGATGGTACACACTGATGTTACTGAGCGTCGGTGAGGGGAGGGAGGGGATTGTACACACTGCTGTTACTGAGTGTCGGTGGGGGAGGGAGGGAATGGTACACACTGCTGTTACTGAGTGTCGGTGGGGGGATGGAGGGGATGGTACACACTGCTGTTACTGAGCGTCGGTGGTGGGAGGGAGGGAGGAGATGGTACATACTGATGTTACTGAGCGTCGGTGAGGGGAGGGAGGGAGGGGATGGTACACACTGCTGTTACTGAGCGTCGGTGGGGGGAGGGAGGGAGGAGATGGTACATACTGATGTTACTGAGCGTCGGTGAGGGTGTCATATTGCATTTGGATAGAGTCAACATGGTTTTGAGAATGGTATTCATTTTGGGTCTTTTAGGGAATTAAATGGGTTAATGCTAAGAAGTGCCATAAGCACCACCCACTGTGATGACATCACTTGGATTTGTGAGCAGAGCCGCTCACAATCAGGAAGGAGTGAAACTTACCATCAGGTCCTTGTCAATGTCGCTGTAATAATGCCTTTCATTCCAACTCATTGCTAACAGGTATTAAACCTGATGAAGGAGCAGTGCTCTGAAAGCTGGTGGGCTTCCAATTAAACCTGCTGGACTATAACTTGCGTGATTTTCCACCTTGTACACCCCAATCCAATACCGACATCTCCAAATCAAGGCATTTAACTTGGTCTTTTAACTCCAGGAGACTCTGCTAGTCAGACCTGGAAGTTGTTTTCCTCGACCACGCTGTAGTTTCCTGTGTTTTGAGGATAGTGACATCAAACATAGCCTGAGGTAAAGTGCAGACTGCGTTTTGCTGCATGTACAGCATGGTGAGCTGTGAGATGGCCTCTTACAACATGGTGGCTCAGTGGAGTTCTGAAGATATTTCTGCAGCTGCAGGCTCAGCTCCTGCAGAGTGTCAGAGCTGAATATTAAAGAATCGAAGATGTAAAATGAAGAATCTATTAGAACATAGAACATAGAACGATACAGCACAGAACAGGCCCTTCGGCCCACGATGCTGTGCCGAACAGTTGTCCTAGCTTAAGCACCCATCCATGTACCTATCCAATTTCCGCTTAAAGGTCACCAATGATTCCGACTCTACCACTCCCACAGGCAGCGCATTCCATGCCCCCACCACTCTCTGGGTAAAGAACCCACCCCTGACATCCCCCCTATACCTTCCACCCTTCACCTTAAATTTATGTCCCCTTGTAACACTCTGTTGTACCCGGGGAAAAAGTCTCTGACTGTCTACTCTATCTATTCCTCTGATCATCTTATAAACCTCTATCAAGTCACCCCTCATCCTTCGCCGTTCCAATGAGAAAAGGCCTAGCACTCTCAACCTATCCTCGTACGACCTATTCTCCATTCCAGGCAACATCCTGGTAAATCTTCTCTGCACCCTCTCCAAAGCTTCCACATCTTTCCTGAAGTGAGGCGACCAGAACTGCACACAATACTCCAAATGTGGCCTAACCAAAGTCCTGTACAGTTGCAACATCACTTCACGACTCTTGAATTCAATCCCTCTGCTAATGAACATTAATACACCATAGGCCTTCTTACAAGCTCTATCCACCTGAGTGGCAACTTTCAAAGATCTATGAACATTGACCCCAAGATCCCTCTGTCCCTCCACCTGACTAAGATCCCTACCGTTAACCCTGTATTCCGCATTCTTATTTGTCCTTCCAAAATGGACAACCTCACACTTGGCAGGGTTGAACTCCATCTGCCACTCCTCAGCCCAGCTCTGCATCATATCTAAGTCCCTTTGCAGCCAACAACAGCCCTCCTCACTATCCACAACTCCACCAATCTTCGTATCATCTGCAAATTTACTGACCCACCCTTCGACTCCCTCTTCCAAGTCATTAATAAAAATTACAAACAGCAGAGGACCCAGAACTGATCCCTGCGGAACTCCACTTGTAACTGGGCTCCAGGCTGAATATTTACCATCTACCACCACTCTCTGACTTCGACCGGTTAGCCAGTTCTCTATCCAGTTGGCCAAATTTCCCTCTATCCCATGCCTCCTGACTTTCCGCATAAGCCTACCATGGGGAACCTTATCAAATGCCTTACTAAAATCCATGTACACTACACCCACTGCTCTACCCTCATCCACATGCTTGGTCACCTCCTCAAAGAATTCAATAAGACTTGTAAGGCAAGACCTACCCCTCACAAATCCGTGCTGGCTGTCCCTAATCAAGCAGTGTCTTTCCATTTACTCATAAATCCTATCCCTCAGTACCTTTTCCATTACTTTGCCTTCCACTGAAGTAAGACTAACTGGCCTGTAATTCCCGGGGTTATCCCTATTCCCTTTTTTGAACAGGGGCACAACATTCGCCACTCTCCAGTCCCCTGGTACCACCCCCGTTGACAGTGAAGACGAAAAGGTCATTGCCAACGGTACTGCAATTTCCTCTCTTGCTTCCCACATAATCCTAGGATATATCCCATCAGGCCTGGGTGACTTGTCTATCCTCAAGTTTTTCAAAATGCCCAACACATCTTCCTTCCTAACAAGTATCTCCTCTAGCTTACCAGTCCGTTTCATACTCTCCTCTTCAACAATACGGTTCCTCTCATTCGTAAATACTGAAGAAAAGTACTCATTCAAGACCTCTCCTATCTCTTCCGACTCAATACACAGTCTCCCACTACTGTCCTTGATCGGACCTCCCCTCGTTCTCGTCATTCTCATGTTTCTCACATATGCATAAAAGGCCTTGGGGTTATCCTTGATCCTACCCGCCAAAGATTTTTCATGCCCTCTCTTAGCTCTCCTAATCCCTTTCTTCAGCTCCCTTCTGGCTATCCTGTATCCCTCCAATGCTCTGTCTGAACCTTGTTTCCTCAACCTTATGTAAGCCTCCTTCTTCCTCTTTACAAGACATTCAACCTCCCTCGTCAACCAAGGTTCCCTCACACGACCATCTCTTTCCTGCCTGACAGGTACATACATATCAAGGACACGTCGTATCTGTTCCTTGAAAAAGTTGCACATTTCCACGACATCCTTCCCTGACAGCCTATGCTCCCAACTTATGCTCCTCAGATCCTGTCTTACAGCATCATAATTACCCTTCCCCCAATTGTAAAACCTACCCTGTTGCACGCACCTATCTCTCTCCATAACCAAGGTGAAAGTCACAGAATTGTGGTCACCATCACCAAAATGTTCACCCACTAACAAGCCCATCACTTGTCCCGGTTCATTACCGAGTACCAAATCCAATATGGCCTCCCCTCTGGTCGGTGTTAACGGTGAAAGCATTACAGACCTGGTGAGAGAAACGCTGCAGCAGGGTCATTGGGATCTCGCTGGCGGAGGGATATTTGTCACCTCAGGATCGTTACAGGCTGCACAGGACACCAATGATTTTTCGAAGCAGTCCCTCGGGTTCAGCTGGAGGACAAGAAAACATCAGACACTCCGTGAATCAAGTTCAAATCCTCAGTGGGGACACAAGCAATGGGAAAGCAATGTGCTCTCAGCTCAGATTGAGCAGTGTTGTGGGCTCCATGGGGAGGGAACTCAAAGACACTGAAGTCGCTGAAACCGCGGTCACAGCCCGGGGTGGGGGGTTTCCAAAGCAGCAACCAGGCAGATCTTTCACATTCGAACCAACCATCTTCAAGCACAAAGGCAGATGATCATTCATTAATTAAAATCATGTTAAAGGCTGCATGCATTTATTTAAACAACACAGAGTGAGAAATGTCCAGGTAAAACACCATTAGGACAGTGGGAAACAATAGCAGAAGTTGCTGGAAAAGCTCAGCAGGTCTGGCAGCGGCTGTGGAGAGAAATCAGAGTTAACGTTTCAGGTCTGGTGACCCTTGCTCAGAACTGGACCCGAAACGTTAACTCTGATTTCTCTTCGGGGATGCTGCCAGACCTGCTGAGCTTTTCCAGCAACTTCTGCTTTTGTTAATGATTTACGGCATCCGCAGTTCTTTGCGTTTTTATTAAGACTGGGGGCTTCATCTCTTAGAGTTAAGGATAGTGGGAGACCCTCACTAAACCTGTGCTGAAAGTGGAGATCATTTCATATGGGGGCAGACTGCTGGATATATTCAGTAAAAAAACCAGCCATCATTTATTCCAGCCACAGTCTGTGAGTGGCATTCAGAAACATCACTACCAAACACAAGGGTCGCAGAAGAGGATCTATGGGGGCTGCAAAGAATACTGATAGGTTAGGTGGGCAAATAGGCAGAATAATGTGGGAAAATATGAAATCATCCGTTAAAGTGTAGGTCGGTAAGGTTGTAATGCAGGCATTTGGAATGCTCTCCATCATTGACAGAGGTATGGAATATAAAAGTAGGGATGTAATGATGAAACTGTATAAGACACAGGTCCACACCTGGAGTATTGTGTGCAGTTCTAATCACCACGTTACAGGAAGGACATAGTTACACTGGGGAGAAGGCAAAGGAGATTTGCTGCAATGTCACCCGGGCTGGAGAATTGGAGCTACCAGGAGAGATCGGAGGGTTGGTGTAGTGTTCCCTGTAACAGAGAAGGATAAGGAGTGACATGATTGAGGGATAGAGAATGGTGAGGGTGGAGATGGAGTGGACAGGAGGAACGTGTTTCCCTGAGCAGAGCGTTCAAAAACCAGGGGTCACGGATTCAGGCAAAGTGGCAGAAGGATTAGAAGAGATGTGAGGAAAAACGTTTTTACGCTGGGAGTGGGGGAGGGGTGAGGTTGGGAGGGGTGGAAGTGGAGGGTTATCTAGAACTTTCTGCCTGTGCTGGTAGTGGAGCCAAATGCCTAAAACTCTTAACACGTACCTGCACCTTAAGAGCTGGAAGTTGCAAGGCTATGGGTCGTGTGTAAGAAGATGGGATTAGAAAGGGCACTTGGGTGTCTTTGGGTAGGACTGGACAAGATGGGCCAAATGGGCCACTTCTGTGATATATCAGGAGTGCCACGGTGGCTCAGAGGTTAGCACTGCCCTCTCACATCACCAGGGACCCAGGTTCGATTCCTGCCTCAGGCCACTGTCTGTTTGGAGTTTGCACATTCTCCCCGTGTTTGCGTGGGTTTCCTCCAGGTGCTCCGGTTTCCTCCCACAGTCCAAAGATGTGCGGGTTTTCAATTCAATTCAGGTTAGGATGATTTGGCAGTGGAAAAAGTGTGGTTATGGATATAGGGTGGAAGGGTGAATCTGAGTTGGGTGTTTTTCAGAGGATTGGTCCTGACTCAATGAGCCGAATGGCCTTTATCTGCACTGTAGCGACCCTATGATCGTTTTCACAGTAAATAATGAATAAAGAATCGCTGTATCTAAATAGTGAGAAGTTGCAGAGGTGGGAGACGCAGAGGGTTCTGGGTGTCTGAGTGCATGAATCGGGGGAGGTTAGTCTGCAGTTGCAGCAAGTAGTCAGGGATGCTCAAGGACTGTTCTGTTTTATTGTGAAGGGAACTGAATACACCAGAAGGGAGAGTATGCTTCAGTTATACTTGGAGGAATGTGCTCAATACTGATCTCCTTATTTAAGAAAGGATGTCAATGTGGGGGTGTATGTGGGGTGGGGTGGGGGGGTGGGGATGGGTGGTGGGTGTGGGGGGGTTAGTGAGCCTGAGCTCAGGGGCTCCTGGCACAGTGAGTCACATTCAGCCTCTGATACCCCACCCGGGGATTGGACATAGACAGTCCCTCAGGGTGCCCCCACCAGCCCAGCTCCCCCTACGGTGACCTTTCCTGCTTCAGTGAGGGCTGTTTTCCTCCTGGAATGGGGGAGGGCAGGATTCTGGGTGACGGAAGTGCGTGGTACTGCTGTTAGTGTTGGTGCTGGGGGGGAGGGAGGGGAGGTGTCCCGAGGGGGAGAGTGGGCAGTGCAGAGGGCACGCAGAGTTAGTGGTGATGATGGTTGGCGGTGGGTAAGAGTGAGAGAGGGGAGATGTGGTGATAGTGGGGGAGGGGGATGTACAACATGAGCCTTGGTGGGAGGAGGGTGTAGGAGCAGAGAGAGTGAGTGAGGGTGAGGTATCAGAGAGAGGGTGGTGGCACTGACCCTGGCAGGGTGGGGATGGTTATTCCCACAACACTGGGCATTCCTGCAGACACTGAGCCCACACTGACCCAGGGAGGAGGGTGTCACCTGGGACTGGGCTGGGCACAGTGCCCTCCACTGCTGGTCCTGGGGGAGGGGGAAGTCCTGTCTCTGCATCACCCCATCCAGCAGGACCTCCGGGGGCCTGCCCACAGAGCGGGCATCGATGTCTCCTTCTCTACCACGTCCAGGGTAAATGGTAGGGACGGAATTGGGTATCTCCGGGCTGACAGTGCTCTACCGAGAGCTCATTAGGCTTTTCAAAACTCATCAGGGAAAAAGTCATCTGGACTGGAAACGTTAGCTTGCTCTCTCTCCGTGGATACTGCCTGATTCACTGTGATCTCCGGCATTCCAGCATCTGCAGGAATTTGCTCCTGCATTGTGGATATAGACAGGTTTAATCAGGAGCAAAAAAATCTGACAGATGGAGACTGAAGTGTGACAATGAACATATCCACTTTGGTCGGAAGAATGGAACAGCAGGAAATGATTTAATGGATAGAGTTTGAGGGTTTAGACTCTGATCCAAAACATGGCATTGAATCAGCAGAGATTCCTTCCGGTTCGTTATTCGGAAGGATGAGGCCATGTCTTCAGTCCCTCACTCCAAACCTTGTTCCCAAACTCTGTGCTCCATCCTTCTCCCAGGTGATTGTCTGAGGCTGATCTAAGCTTTGCTCCTGAGCTGACCTTCCACCTGTGTAAGCTCACACCGGCTTCACTCCTGCCTTAATACGCTCATACCGTCATTAACTCTGGGGTCGACCCTTCCAGTGAATTGCAGGCTGCTCCCTCCGATCCACCTGCCGACCTTCGAGAGGTGCTGAGTGGCTTCAATGCCATTGCTGTGATGTGCTTGAGTAAAAAACCTTTTCCCATTGACTGCAACCCTGGCCCCAACCAATGTCCTGTTCACACCCTTGGGAAGTACACTAATGTTTAAACTGAAATATTTCTGCACACTTCAAACTTGAGCTATATCTTATGTTCTTTGCACTGTGTCCTTTGATCATGATCATCACCATATGCTTAGTTAAAAAGTAATCTCTCTCTGGGTAGTTTAAGAAACCATCATCTCACAGGCAGTGTGTTCCAAGGTTACTGACAGTAATCTTTTGTGAAGGCTCTTTCCTCATGTCCGCTAACCAACAACTAACTGGTAAGCAAGAATTCGCAATAACTGATAAGGTTTGAGATATGAGTGATACTAATTGTGTTGTAGTTATTCCTGTTTGCTCTGAAAGCATTAAGAGTTAGTGTCTTTCTGGCCAGATTCTGCAGACCAGAAACCAATTAGAAAAATTTAGGGAGACACTTTGCAGGGACTTTAATCGGGACTGTATAGTTATGATAATACAGAACTTCAGTGGTCTGAATGTAGACTGGGAATGTAATAGTTAAAGAACAGGGAGGGGATCTGCTTCTGAAATAACATGAGAAAATGATGCAAATGCTAAGCAGGTTTGTAAGGCCACAGGAACATGAGATGTAGGAGCAGGAGTAGGCCATTCAGCCCATTGAATCTGCTCTAGCATTCAGCGGGAACATGGCTGATCTGATCATCCTCAACCCCGCTTTCCTGCCTTTCCCCCGACCCTCCATTCCCTTCCTGATTAAACATCCATCTCCCTCAGCCTTGAATATCCTGAATGCCCCAGCCTCAACAGCTCTCTGTGGGAAAGAATTCCATAGATTCACTCTCCTCCGAGAGAGGAAATTCCTCCTCATCTCTGTCTTCAGTGAGTGACCCCTTACTCTGAGATGATGCCCCTCTGGCCCTAGACTCTCACACGGGGAAACAGCTTCACCACATCTCTCATCTCAATGCCCCTCAGAATCTTGTGTATTTCAACAAGGTCGCCTCTCATTATTCTACACTCCAATGAGCCCAAGCCCAACCGACTCCATTTATCCTCATTAGACAGTCCCACGATAATTGGGACAAAAGTAGAAATGAAAATATGTTGCTGGAAAAGCGCAGCAGGTCAATTGCAGGAAAAGCTCAGCAGGTCTGGAAACATCTGTGGAGAGAAATCAGAGTTAGCATTTTGGATCGAGTAACCCTTTCTCCAAACCTGGTATCCATACCTTCATCATACCTCCATCCCCAGGATCAGCCGAGTGAACCTTCTCTGGACTGTCCCCATGGACAATGACTCAAATCCCTCTGCTGTGTGGCTCTCTGCAGTCTTTCTCCATTCAAATAATATTCAGGTCCTGTCAAAATGACTCATCTCATGTTTTGCCATATTATAAATGGTCTGCTGAGTTTTTGCCTGTTCACCCCGTTTGGACAGACGTGAAAGATAAGATTTGACATTCCACTTTCATTAAAACTGAGGGAAAAGTAAAAATGTGAAAGGTTTTGAGCCTGTATAAAAAAAGTGAGAGGAAGAGAAGGCCATTGGGTGGAGAATTAAAATGAGAAGGAAGTGGTTACTCAGGGTTGTCTGTGGCTGAGTGGAGAGGTGTTCCAACGTGACCAGTGCCCAGTGTATGTTTGGTCTCCCTACTGGACAGGACACTAGTAATTACGGTCAACCAATGTATGGAAATTGTGGTTCAAGTTGAGAGGAGGATTTGGAGCAGGGATCGCAGTCGGGAGGGAAGTGGAAAGTTTGAGATCTTCTGGGCTTGGTGTGGAAAAGGTAAGGGATGTTTCTGAGGTACATTCAGGAAGGTTTCCAGTCCAGTGAGGAAAGATCTGGTTCTGGGGAATCGAATGGATCAAGTGATCGAAGTTTACATGATTATGAATCCTGGTAGAAGTTTATAAGATTGTGAATGGCATTGGTAGAGTAGAAAGTATGAGGCTTTTTCCCAGAGTGGAGGGGTCACTTACTAGGGCACACAGCTTCAAGGTGTGAGTCGGGAGGGGGGTTGTTTAAAACAGATGCACGATACAAGGTTTTCACACAAAGGGAGGTGAGGGCCTGGAACGCGCTGCCAGAGGAGGGGGTAGAAACAGACACAACAGCAGCATTCAACAAGCACCTGGACAGATACAGGGATAGGAAGGGAATAGAGGGATACGGATCCTGTATGTGAAGAGAGTTTTAGTGTGGAAGGGCAAAATGTGTCAGCATAGGCTTGGAGGGCCGAAGGGCCTGTTCCTGTGCTGTATTGTTCTTTGTTCTTAAATGTCAGTCATTAGGAAATCTTTCAAGGAACAGTGGTCACAAGGTTGAGGTCAAGCATAGAAAAGGACAAACGTACTCCATTAGGGAAGGGGCATTTTTAGTTGGTTGGGAGTAAGTGTCTCCCCGGTAAATTGGAATCAAAGATTGTCAGGCATTATCACCCCAGTACAAGTGGGATCTGGTTTGGTCAACCATGATCTTCTAAAAGAAAGAGAATCTAAGGAAGAACAAAGGATAAGGTGTCCTCCCCTCCCACCCCACCAGTCTCCACATCTGGCACATCATCCTCAAACACTTCCACCAACTCCAACTAGACACAACCACCAAGAACCACCCAATCCCCCCGAACCCCCCCCCCCCCCCCCCCCGTACCTTCCCCTGCAACCGGAAAAGATGCAAAACCTGCCAGTACCCCCCCCCCCCCCCCCTCACCTCCATCTAGGACCCCAAACAGTCCTTCCAGGTGAGACAGAGGTTCACCAGCCTGTCTTCCAACCTAGTTTACTGCATCAGGTGCTCCCAATGTGGACTTCTCTACATCAGGGAGACCGAATGTTAACTTAGGGAATGGTTCACCGAGCATCACAGCCGGGCCCATAGGGGCTGATCAGAACTCCCAGTCACCACCCACTTTAATTCCCCTTCCCACTCCCCTTCCGACACGACCATCCTTGGCCACAAGGAACCAAAAAACAAATTGGAGGAAAAACACCTCATCTTCTGCCTGCAGCAAGTAACTCACCTCCTGATTCCCCAAAGCCTGTCCACCATCTACAAGGCACAAGTCCGGAGTGTGATGGAATACTCCCCACTTGCCCTGGATGGGGGCAGCTCCAACAACACTCAAGAAGCTCAACACCACCCAGGACAAAGCAGCCGCTTGATTGGCCCCACATCCACAAACACCTACTCCCTCCCCCACCCACACTCAGTAGCAGTAGTGTGTACTAGCTATAAGAAGCACTACAGAAATTAGCAGCATGGTGGCTCAGTGGTTCAATTCTGGCCTCGGGCAACTATCTGTGTGGAGTTTGCACATTCTTCCCGTGTTTGCTTGGGTTTCCTCGGGGTGCTCCGGTTTCCTCCTACAATCCAAAGATGTGAAGGTTAGGTGAATTGGCCATGCTAAATTGTCCCTAATATCCAGGGATGTGTAAGTTAGGTGCATTAGTCAGGGGTAAATGTAGAGTAATAGGGTAGGGAAATGGGTCTGGGTATAGAGCTGTTGGGCCAAAGGGCCTGTTTCCACACTGTAAAAGATCCTCAGACATCACCTTCCAAACCTGCGGCCACTTCCATCTTGAAGGACAAGGGCAGCAGATACATGGGAACACCATCCCCTTCAAATTCCCCTCCCAGCCCCTCACCATCCTGACTTGGAAATATATCGCCGTTCCTTCAGTGTCACTGGGTCAGAATCCTGGAATTCCCTCCCTAAGGGCATTGTGGGTCTACCCACAGCACATGGACTGCAGCGGTTCAAGAAGGCAGCTCACCCCCACCTTACATAGAACATAGAACATAGAAGAATACAGCGCAGTACAGGCCCTTGGGCCCTCGATGTTGCGCCGATCCAAGCCCACCTAAACTACACTAACCCACTATCCTCCATATACCTATCCAATGCCCTCTTAAATGCCCATAAAGAGGGAGAGTCCACCACTGTTACTGGCAGGGCATTCCATGAACTAACGACTCGCTGAGTGAAGAACCTACCCCTAACATCAGTCCTATATCTACCCCCCCTTAATTTAAAGCTATGCCCCCTTGTAATACCCGACTCAATACGCGGGAAAAGGTTCATACTGTCTACCCTATCTAACCCCCTAATCATCTTATACACCTCAATCAAGTCACCCCTAAACCTTCTTTTCTCTAGTGAAAACAGCCCCAAGTGCCTCAGTCTTTCCTCATACGATTTTCCTTCCATACCAGGCAACATCCTGGTAAACCTCCTCTGCACCCGTTCCAATGCCTCCACATCCTTCCTATAGTATGGCGACCAAAACTGCACACAATATTCCAGATGCGGCCGTACCAGAGTCTTATACAACTGCATCATGACCTCAGGACTCCGGAACTCAATTCCTCTACCAATAAAAGCCAGTACGCCATATGCCTTCCTCACCGCACTATTTACCTGGGTGGCAACTTTCAGAGATCTGTGTACATGGACACCAAGATCCCTCTGCTCATCCACACTACCAAGTATCCGACCATTAGCCCAGTACCCCATCTTTTTGTTATTCTTCCCAAAGTGAATCACCTCGCACTTAGCTACATTGAATTCCATCTGCCACCTTTCTGCCCAGCTCTGCAGCTTTTCTATATCCTGCTGTAACCTGCCACATGCTTCCTCACTGTCAACAACTCCTCCGACTTTCGTATCATCCGCAAACTTGCTCACCCAACCTTCTAACCCCTCTTCCAGGTCATTTATAAAAATGACAAACAGCAATGGTCCCAAAACAGATCCTTGCGGAACACCGCTAGTGACGGCACTCCATGAAGAAACTTTGCCATCAACTACTACCCTCTGTCTTCTTCCATCCAGCCAATTCCTAATCCAAACCTCTAACTCACCCTCAATGCCATATCTCCGTATTTTCTGCAGTAGCCTACCATGGGGAACCTTATCAAACGCCTTACTAAAATCCATATATACCACATCTACCGCTTTCCCCTCATCAACCTCCTTCGTCACCTTTTCAAAGAATTCAATAAGGTTTGTGAGGCACGACTTGCCCTTCACAAAACCATGCTGACTATCCTTGATCACATTATTCCTATCGAGATGTGCATAAATCCTATCCCTTACAATTCTCTCTAAGACTTTGCCCACAACAGAAGTGAGACTCACCGGCCTATAGTTACTAGGGCTATCCCTACTCCCCTTTTTGAACAAGGGAACCACATTTGCTATCCTCCAGTCTTCTGGGACTACTCCTGTAGACAAAGAGGACATAAAAATCAAGGCCAATGGCTCTGCAATCTCCTCCCTTGCTTCCCAGAGAATCCTAGGATAAATGCCATCAGGCCCAGGGGACTTATCTATTTTCACCTTTTCCAGGATTTCCAACACCTCTTCTCTACATACCTCAAAGCCATCCATTCTACTTATTTGTGCCTCAGTATTCTCATCGACAACAATGCCCTGTTCCTGAGTGAATACTGAAGAAAAGTATTCATTCAGTGTCTCCCCAATCTCTTCCGCCTCCACACGCAACTTCCCCCTACTATCCTTGACTGGACCTATTCCTACCCTAGTCATTCTTTTATTCCTAACATACCTATAGAAAGCCTTAGGGTTTTCCCTAATCCTATCTACTAAGGACCTTTCATGTCCCCTCCTTGCTGCTTTTAGCTCTCTCTTCAGGTCCTTCCTGGCTACCCTATAACTCTCAATCGCCCCAATTGAACCCTCACGTCTCATCTTGAGATAGGCCGCCCTCTTCCATTTAACAAGGGATTCCAATTCCTTATTAAACCACGGCTCCCTCGCACGACCCTTTCCTTCCTGCCCCATTGCATTTATTACCCCACCTTCTCAAGGGGCAACTAGGGACGGGGTAATAAATGCAATAAGTAAATAAAAAAGAATGTAAAAGTCAGAAATGAGGGACTCTCTGTTCTGCTCTTCATGAGAACTAGCATGGATACAAAGGGATGAATGGCCTCCTGTTGCGTTGCAGCCATTCCCTGATTGTGTGAGTCTGCGGTAATCTGGTCATTATCCATGTGTGTTTCCAGTCACTTGCTGTGTGCAGATGGTCTGTTGTTTCTCCTGTTTTCTGAATGACCTTGGCTCTGAGCTTGTTGTCAAAGCCTTGCTTTGGAGATCCAGGTCTTTCCTCTGTGTGTGAGGAGCTTCCTTGCAGCATGCAATGACTCAGCTTAGGAAATAACCTGAACAGGCCTCAGTACTCTCCGTCTCTTGGGGGTGCGGGAGGGATTTTATTGGTGTTCCTAATGATTGTTCGGGGGTTCCCCATTTATGGATTTGAGGTGAGGGGATGATTGGAGTTGGCTGTGTTTCCTTCTCCCCCAATCTGTCCTCACTCCCGCACTGCCCAACCCCCGACTCTGTCATCCCCCCATTCTGCCCCCTCCCCATTCTTTCCAACCCTCCCGTCTGCCCATCCCCCCACTCTGTCCAGCTGCTCTCATTGGTCAAGTTCCCAATGGGCCTTTCGGGAGAAATGAGTCAGGATCATGGGACAGTCAGTGAGCAGTTATCCCGTATTCCAGCTGGACACAGGTGAGAAAAGAAAGAGTTGCATTTATTAGATTAGATTACTTACAGTGTGGAAACAGGCCCTTCGGCCCAACAAGTCCACACCGACCCTTCGAAGGGCAACCCACCCAGACCCATTCCCCTACATTTACCCCTTCACCTAACACTACGGGCAATTTAGCATGGCCAATTCACCTAACCTGCACATCTTTGGACTGTGGGAGGAAACCGGAGCACCCGGAGGAAACCCACGCAGACACGGGGAGAATGTGCAAACTCCACACAGAGAGTCGCCTGAGGCGGGAATTGAACCTGGGTCCCTGGTGCTGTGAGGCAGCAGTGCTAACCACTGAGCCACCATGCTGCCTTTCACCATCCCTGGATGGCCCAAAGCACCTCATAATCACTGGGTTACTCTCTGGGGTGTAGTATCCATTGTAATGTAATGTAGTTGGCGTAGTGATCACCTTTAATATCGGGGTAAAGGAATGTGGTGGGAACAGACTTGCTTACTTTTTGTTTAACTTTCTCAGAGGAGCTCTGCCTCGACCCAATCTGTCTCCTCCCACCTTGAAATCCGGTTCTGGGACTGGAGCAGATTCCAGTCTCACTCATTTCTCTCCCTCTCCCTCTCTCTCTCTCTCTCTCTCTGTCTGTCGTTCAGTGCCTGAGGCTACAAGATTCTCTCAAAGTGCCTTCACTCTGTGGCTGCGTTGTGGGTTAAACAGAGTGGGTTGCTATTTAAGTCAGGGCAACCACATCATTCACCCTGACATACCTGTCCCAGAGAGAGCTGGCAAATTGCCAGCAATTTCTCGCTCCGGGAGTCAACTTAAGAAACCATTGACTTTACAAGGATTTTTCTGTGTGTGTGTGTGTATGTGTGTGTGGAACAGAGTTTCTATGGAACCAGGAAACGACTGAGGTTAGTCAAAAGCACTTCATCCTGGTGTTGTCTCTTCAATTACGTGTTACTTAACATTTCTTACATTTGTGGATCCCAGTTAATGCTTTTTGTCTCTCTCTCTCTCTCTTTCTCTAACCCCCCCCCACCTTCCCTCCCACTCTTTCTCTTCAGTTTGCAAACTGACATGTCACAAGAAATGTGAAGAGAAGGTAAGACCTGTTTGCTGCATTCCACACTCGTGTTTCTGGTTAGCTGGCACTATGGGCTATTGCTGGGGGGTACTGAATGTCAAGGGGGTGTTGGCAGAGTTGGTGGGGGGGGGGGGGGGGTGGGGGGGGAGTTTGCTGGTGGGAGACGTTAATTGGAGTTGGGTCTTGTCGGACGAATGCTGGGAAGAATCTGTTCGACACCCTGCAGACTCGTTCTTCAGATCATAATTATAACGTTAAAAATATTTGGAGTTGAAAGGGCCCTGACAGAGTTCTGGAAAACTCCCTCGGAGCGTCAGTGCTCCTACTGCATTTCCAAAGTCAGTTAAAAAAATATTGGACGCGGCCAAGTAAACATCCTGAGGCGGTCTGCAGGGTTGGCATATATCTTGCGGATTGGAATACCGCAGACAGGCAGCGATGTCCTGACTAGGGGAAGGTCTCCCATCGAGAGAAGCAGGGCTGAGAGCTGGGCCCCAGCACCCAAGGGAGGGGTTCTTGGCCTTGGAGAGTCTCCTCAGCGGAGACACCAGAAACAAATCCTGGGTTGGAAGGAGTTAATGGAGGAGGCTGGGTTGCAGAGACTTGGCTTGTGTTTCCCTGGATTCAGACGGTTTGTAGAGTCGTCTAATTGAGGTGCTCACGATGATGAAAGGATTTAATACGGTCATTAGAATGAAAGCAATTCCTCGTATTTGGGTAATCAAGACAAGCAGACAGAATCCAGCAATTGGAATCAAAGCATTGAGGAAGCAGGAGAGAAGCAAGGGAACAGTCCCTGGGACAGATAGAATATTTGAGCTTTTAGGATTGAGAGTAATAGATTTTTGGAGGATCAGCCCAGGGAAAGGGAGTTGAAGAGTATATCAGATCTAAAATCTGAACACTGAATGACAGCACAGTCTCAAGGGGCAGAATGGCCTACTCCTGTTGCTATGTTCACTTTCAAACAGGAAACTGCTCTGAACGTTGTCATGGAAATTGGTCCCAGGGAGATGGAGGGGGGAAATACCACAGGGTCCTGGGGCTGACACTGAGTTCACTCGGACTGGGGGCTGCAGTTTCTCAGGAAATATGATTCAAATTCCGCGCAGCTATGCGAAGCTGACAATTTGGTTTAAATAAAAAGAAGACACATCGTGAAACGTTCATCGACGCCTTCGGGATATTTAGAGGAAATGCATTCTTTACAAAACTAGAGTGGGGCGGACCCACTGAAATGTGAGCCGATCCAACTGCCAGGGCAATTGCACTGTCAGAGGGTCAGTGCTGAGGGAGTGCCGCACTGTCGGAGGGTCAGTGCTGAGGGAGTGCCGCACTGTCAGAGGGTCGGTGCTGAGGGAGTGCCACACTGTCGGAGGGTCAGTGCTGAGGGAGTGCCACACTGTCGGAGGGTCAGTGCTGAGGGAGTGCCGCACTGTCAGAGGGTCAGTGCTGAGGGAGTGCTGCACTGTCAGAGGGTCAGTGCTGAGGGAGTGCCACACTGTCAGAGGGTCAGTGCTGAGGGAGTGCCACACTGTCAGAGGGTCAGTACTGCGGGAGTGCCACACTGTCAGAGGGTCAGTGCTGAGGGACTGCCGCACTGTCGGAGGGTCAGTGCTGAGGGAGTGCCACACTGTCAGAGGGTCAGTGCTGAGGGAGTGCCACACTGTCGGAGGGTCAGTACTGCGGGAGTGCCACACTGTCAGAGGGTCAGTACTGAGGGAGTGCCACACTGTCAGAGGGTCAGTGCTGAGGGAGTGCCACACTGTCAGAGGGTCAGTACTGCGGGAGTGCCACACTGTCAGAGGGTCAGTGCTGAGGGACTGCCGCACTGTCGGAGGGTCAGTGCTGAGGGAGTGCTGCACTGTCGGAGGGTCAGTGCTGAGGGAGTGCCGCACTGTCGGAGGGTCAGTGCTGAGGGACTGCCGCACTGTCGGAGGGTCAGTGCTGAGGGAGTGCCGCACTGTCGGAGGGTCAGTGCTGAGGGAGTGCCACACTGTCAGAGGGTCAGTGCTGAGGGACTGCCGCACTGTCGGAGGGTCAGTGCTGAGGGAGTGCCGCACTGTCGGAGGGTCAGTGCTGAGGGAGTGCCGCACTGTCGGAGGGTCAGTACTGAGGGAGTGCCGCACTGTCAGAGGGTCAGTGCTGAGGGAGTGCCGCACTGTCAGAGGGTCAGTGCTGAGGGACTGCCGCACTGTCGGAGGGTCAGTGCTGAGGGAGTGCCGCACTGTCGGAGGGTCAGTGCTGAGGGAGTGCCGCACTGTCAGAGGGTCAGTGCTGAGGGAGTGCCGCACTGTCAGAGGGTCAGTACTGAGGGAGTGCCGCACTGTCAGAGGGTCAGTCCTGAGGGAGTGCCATGCTGTCAGAGGGTCAGTACTGAGGGAGTGCCGCACTGTCAGAGGGTCAGTGCTGAGGGAGTGCCGCACTGTCAGAGGGTCAGTGCTGAGGGACTGCCACACTGTCGGAGGGTCAGTGCTGAGGGAGTGCCGCACTGTCGGAGGGTCAGTGCTGAGGGAGTGTCGCACTGTCGGAGGGTCAGTGCTGAGGGAGTGCCGCACTGTCTGAGGGTCAGTGCTGAGGGAGTGCCGCACTGTCAGAGGGTCAGTGCTGAGGGAGTGCCGCACTGTCAGGGGGTCAGTGCTGAGGGAGTGCCGCACTGTCAGAGGGTTAGTGCTGAGGGACTGCCGCACTGTCGGAGGGTCAGTGCTGAGGGAGTGCCGCACTGTCAGAGGGTCAGTACTGAGGGAGTGCTGCACTGTCAGAGGGTCAGTGCTGAGGGTGTGCCGCACTGTCGGAGGGTCAGTGCTGAGGGAGTGCCGCACTGTCAGAGGGTCAGTGCTGAGGGAGTGCCGCACTGTCAGAGGGTCAGTACAGAGGGAGTGCCGCACTGTCAGAGGGTCAGTGCTGAGGGTGTGTCGCACAGTCGGAGGGTCAGTGCTGAGAGAGTGCCGCACTGTCGGAGGGTCAGTGCTGAGGGACTGCCGCACTGTCGGAGGGTCAGTGCTGAGGGAGTGCCGCACTGTCGGAGGGTCAGTGCTGAGGGAGTGCCGCACTGTCAGAGGGTCAGTGCTGAGGGAGTGCCGCACTGTCAGAGGGTCAGTACTGAGGGAGTGCCGCACTGTCAGAGGGTCAGTCCTGTGGGAGTGCCATGCTGTCAGAGGGTCAGTACTGAGGGAGTGCCGCACTGTCAGAGGGTCAGTGCTGAGGGAGTGCCGCACTGTCAGAGGGTCAGTGCTGAGGGACTGCCACACTGTCGGAGGGTCAGTGCTGAGGGAGTGCCGCACTGTCGGAGGGTCAGTGCTGAGGGAGTGTCGCACTGTCGGAGGGTCAGTGCTGAGGGAGTGCCGCACTGTCTGAGGGTCAGTGCTGAGGGAGTGCCGCACTGTCAGAAGGTCAGTGCTGAGGGAGTGCCGCACTGTCAGGGGGTCAGTGCTGAGGGAGTGCCGCACTGTCAGAGGGTTAGTGCTGAGGGACTGCCGCACTGTCGGAGGGTCAGTGCTGAGGGAGTGCCGCACTGTCAGAGGGTCAGTACTGAGGGAGTGCTGCACTGTCAGAGGGTCAGTGCTGAGGGTGTGCCGCACTGTCGGAGGGTCAGTGCTGAGGGAGTGCCGCACTGTCAGAGGGTCAGTGCTGAGGGAGTGCCGCACTGTCAGAGGGTCAGTACAGAGGGAGTGCCGCACTGTCAGAGGGTCAGTGCTGAGGGTGTGTCGCACAGTCGGAGGGTCAGTGCTGAGAGAGTGCCGCACTGTCGGAGGGTCAGTGCTGAGGGAGTGCCACACTGTCAGAGGGTCAGTGCTGAAGGAGTGCCGCACTGTCAGAGGGTCAGTGCTGAGGGAGTGCCGCACTGTCGGAGGGTCAGTACTGAGGGAGTGCCACACTGTCAGAGGGTCAGCGCTGACACAGTGCCGCACTATCAGAGGGTCAGTACTGTGGGAGTGCCGAACTGTCGGAGGGTCAGTGCTGAGGGAGTGCTGCACTGTCAGAGGGTCAGTGCTGAGGGAGTGCCGCACTGTCGGAGGGTCAGTACTGAGGGAGTGCCGCACTGTCAGAGGGTCAGTACTCGCACTGTCAGAGGGTCAGTACTGAGGGAGTGCCGCACTGTCAGAGGGTCAGTGCTGAGGGAGTGCCGCACTGTCAGAGGGTCAGTACTGCGGGAGTGCCACACTGTCAGAGGGTCAGTGCTGAGGGACTGCCGCACTGTCGGAGGGTCAGTGCTGAGGGAGTGCTGCACTGTCGGAGGGTCAGTGGTGAGGGACTGCCGCACTGTCGGAGGGTCAGTGCTGAGGGAGTGCCGCACTGTCGGAGGGTCAGTGCTGAGGGAGTGCCGCACTGTCAGAGGGTCAGTGCTGAGGGACTGCCGCACTGTCGGAGGGTCAGTGCTGAGGGAGTGCCGCACTGTCGGAGGGTCAGTTCTGAGGGAGTGCCGCACTGTCGGAGGGTCAGTACTGAGGGAGTGCCGCACTGTCAGAGGGTCAGTGCTGAGGGAGTGCCGCACTGTCGGAGGGTCAGTGCTGAGGGAGTGCCGCACTGTCGGAGGGTCAGTGCTGAGGGAGTGCCGCACTGTTGGAGGGTCAGTGCTGAGGGAGTGCCGCACTGTCAGAGGGTCAGTACTGAGGGACTGCCGCACTGTCGGAGGGTCAGTGCTGAGGGAGTGCCGCACTGTCAGAGGGTCAGTGCTGAGGGAGTGCCGCACTGTCAGAGGGTCAGTACTGAGGGAGTGCCGCACTGTCAGAGGGTCAGTACTGAGGGAGTGCCATGCTGTCAGAGGGTCAGTACTGAGGGAGTGCCGCACTGTCAGAGGGTCAGTGCTGAGGGAGTGCCGCACTGTCAGAGGGTCAGTGCTGAGGGACTGCCGCACTGTCGGAGGGTCAGTGCTGAGGGAGTGCCGCACTGTCGGAGGGTCAGTGCTGAGGGAGTGCCGCACTGTCGGAGGGTCAGTGCTGAGGGAGTGCCGCACTGTCAGAGGGTCAGTGCTGAGGGAGTGCCGCACTGTCAGAGGGTCAGTACTGAGGGAGTGCCGCACTGTCAGAGGGTCAGTACTGAGGGAGTGCCATGCTGTCAGAGGGTCAGTACTGAGGGAGTGCCGCACTGTCAGAGGGTCAGTGCTGAGGGAGTGCCGCACTGTCAGAGGGTCAGTGCTGAGGGACTGCCACACTGTCGGAGGGTCAGTGCTGAGGGAGTGCCGCACTGTCGGAGGGTCAGTGCTGAGGGAGTGCCGCACTGTCGGAGGGTCAGTGCTGAGGGAGTGCCGCACTGTCTGAGGGTCAGTGCTGAGGGAGTGCCGCACTGTCAGAGGGTCAGTGCTGAGGGAGTGCCGCACTGTCAGGGGGTCAGTGCTGAGGGAGTGCCGCACTGTCAGAGGGTTAGTGCTGAGGGACTGCCGCACTGTCGGAGGGTCAGTGCTGAGGGAGTGCCGCACTGTCAGAGGGTCAGTACTGAGGGAGTGCTGCACTGTCAGAGGGTCAGTGCTGAGGGAGTGCCGCACTGTCAGAGGGTCAGTGCTGAGGGAGTGCCACACTGTCGGAGGGTCAGTGCTGAGGGAGTGCCGCACTGTCAGAGGGTCAGTGCTGAGGGAGTGCCGCACTGTCGGCGGGTCAGTGCTGAGGGAGTGCCGCACTGTCAGAGGGTCAGTGCTGAGGGAGTGCCACACTGTCGGAGGGTCAGTGCTGAGGGAGTGCCGCACTGTCGGAGGGTCAGTGCTGAGAGAGTGCCGCACTGTCGGAGGGTCAGTGCTGAGGGAGTGCCACACTGTCAGAGGGTCAGTGCTGAAGGAGTGCCGCACTGTCAGAGGGTCAGTGCTGAGGGATGTGCCGCACTGTCGGAGGGTCAGTACTGAGGGAGTGCCACACTGTCAGAGGGTCAGCGCTGACACAGTGCCGCACTATCAGAAGGTCAGTACTGTGGGAGTGCCGAACTGTCGGAGGGTCAGTGCTGAGGGAATGCTGCACTGTCAGAGGGTCAGTGCTGAGGGAGTGCCGCACTGTCGGAGGGTCAGTACTGAGGGAGTGCCGCACTGTCAGAGGGTCAGTACTCGCACTGTCAGAGGGTCAGTACTGAGGGAGTGCCGCACTGTCAGAGGGTCAGTGCTGAGGGAGTGCCGCACTGTCAGAGGGTCAGTACTGAGGGAGTGCCGCACTCTCAGAGGGTCAGTGCTGAGGGTGTGCCGCACTGTCAGAGGGTCAGTGCTGAGGGAGTGCCGCACTGTCGGAGGGTCAGTGCTAAGGGAGTGCCGCACTGTCAGAGGGTCAGTACTGAGGGAGTGCCGCACTGTCAGAGGGTCAGTGCTGAGGGAGTGCCACACTGTCAGAGGGTCAGTACTGAGGGAGTGCCACACTGTCAGATGGTCAGTGCTGAGGGAGTGCCGCACTGTCAGAGGGTCAGTGCTGAGGGAGTGCCACACTGTCAGAGGGTCAGTACTGAGGGAGTGCCATGCTGTCAGAGGGTCAGTACTGAGGGAGTGCCGCACTGTCAGAGGGTCAGTGCTGCGGGTGTGCCGCACTGTCAGAGGGTCAGTGCTGAGGGAGTGCCGCACTGTCGGAGGGTCAGTGCTGAGGGAGTGCCGCACTGTCGGAGGGTCAGCGCTGAGGAATGCTGCTCTGTCAGAGGAAGTGTAATGTTTGAGAAGGTTCTTTGAGAAGGTGACCAAACAGGTAGATGAGAGTAAACTGGTTGATGTGGTGTATATGGATTTCAGCAAGGCGTTCGATAAGGTTCCCCACAGTAGGCTATTGTACAAAATGCAGAGGAATGGGATTGTGGGGCACATAGCAGTTTGGATCAGTAATTGGTTTGCTGAAAGAAAACAGAGGGTGGTGGTTGATGGGAAATGTTCATCCTGGAGTCCAGTTACTAGTGGTGTACCGCAAGGGTCGGTGTTGGGTCTACTGCTGTTTGTCATTTTTATTTACGACCTGTATGAGGGCGTAGAAGGGTGGGTTAGTAAATTTGCAGACGACACTAAGGTTGGTGGAGTTGTGGATAGTGACGAAGGATGTTGTAGTTTACAGAGAGACATAAATAAGCTGCAGAGCTGGGCTGAGAGGTGGCAAATGGAGTTTAATGCGGACAAGTGTGAGGTGATTCACTTTGATCGGAGTAACCGGAATGCAAAGTACTGGGCTAATGGTAAGATTCTTGGTAGTGTAGATGAGCAGAGAGATCTCAGTGTCCATGTACACAGATCCTTGAAAGTTGCCACCCAGGTTGACAGGGTTGTTAAGAAGGCATACAGTGTTTTAGCTTTTAATGGAGGGATCGAGTTCTGGAACCATGAGGTTATGCTGCAGCTGTACAAAACACTGGTGTGGCCACACTTGGAGTATTGTGTACAATTCTGGTCACCACATTATAGGAAGGATGTGGAAGCTTTGGAAAGGGTGTAGAGGAGATTTACTAGGATGTTGCCTGGTATGGAGGGGAGGTCTTATGACGAATGGCTGAGGGAACTGAGTCTGTTTTTGTTGGAGAGAACAAGGTTGAGAGGTGACTTAATAGAGACATATAAGATAATTAGAGGGTTAGATAGAGTGGATAGGGAGAGCCTTTGTCCAATTATGGTGACTGCAAACACAAGGGGGAATAGCTTTAAATTGAGGGGTGATAGATATAGGACAGATATCAGAGGTAGTTTCTTTACTCAGAGAGTAGTAAGGGTATGGAATGCTTTGCCTGCAACGGTAGTAGATTCGCCAACTTTAAGTACATTTAAGTCGTCATTGGACAAGCATATGGACGTACATGGAATAATGTAGGTGAGATGGGCTTCAGATTGGTATGACAGGTCGGCGCAACATCGAGGGCCGAAGGGCCTGTACTGCGCTGTAATGTTCTATATTCTGTGTTTATCTCTGCAATTTGACTGCTGGATCTTCACAGAATCTGAAGCAAAATCAGAAGTTACTGTAAAAACTTAGATTAGATTTAGATTACATTACTTACAGTGTGGAAACAGGCCCTTCGGCCCAACAAGTCCACACCGACCCGCCGAAGCGCAACCCACCCATACCTCTACATTTACCCCTTTAACCTAACACTACGGGCAATTTAGCATGGCCAATTCACCTGACCCGCACATCTTTGGACTGTGGGAGGAAACCAGAGCACCCGGAGGAAACCCACGCAGACACGGGGAGAATGTGCAAACTCCACACAGTCAGTCGCCTGAGGCGGGAATTGAACCCGGGTCTCTGGCGCTGTGAGGCAGCAGTGCTAACCACTGTGCCACCGTGCCGCCCGCTTAGCTGGCCTGCCCCTATTTGTGGAGAGAAAGCTGAGCTAATACTGAGGTTTTCCAGCAATTTCTGATTCCCAGCGTCTGCAGTCTTTGGATTTTTCTCTTTGTTGTTTTATCATCGCAGAGCCTCCCTTTGTGACAGTGCTGATGTTGTTCTCAGGCTAATACTCAAGAAATAAAGTCCTGCAACTCCAGGAGTTGTCACCTAAGTGAAAGATTTTATTAAAAAAATTTCAGATTATCCAGTTTCCTTGTTTTTCGGGCCTAGGTTGATGGAAAGCACAGACCAGGTTTTGGTTTCTCAGAAGAGGAACTATTTAATATAAGTAAAGAGAGTCCAGCTGTGGGTAAATAATGACAACTCGTCAGAATATAATGCTATTAATTAAAACTGTTATCCCGTTTTCAACTCACCCTTACGCACAGATGCACAGGCAGGTGAGGATGGAGCAGTGCTCCAAAAACTTGTGATTTCAAATAAACCTCGTTGACTCTAACCTGGTGTCGTGTGACCTCTGACCTTGTCCAACTCAGACCAACATTGGCATCATCACATCATGAGAACCAATCAGATGGCCATTGACAGGCAGTAGCCCTTTGTCATTGATAATGGGTCACCAGCCCACAGACCAATCCATTACTTGTCCGTTTGTCTTTACTTGAACACAGCCTTGACTCCAGCTCCTTCGCACCCTCTCCTCCTGCTGCTTGAACCAGGAGCTGTGTAAACAGTGCCTGCAATGAGTATCCAGTTACTTGTTTTCAATATCAAACCCTCAGTAAGCCTTGATTTCTAAAACACTTCTCATTTCAGTCCATCTTTAAAAATAATAAGGTATAGCAGCAGCATAATAAGTTGCATTTATGTAGCATGATTTGTGTAACTAAACATGTGACAACTTTGCAGTCATATTAGAATATTGTAACCGATATACAGAGATGTATTTTTCAGTGACAAGAAAAGGTCTGATCAAGGGTATAGTTTAAAAATGTGTCTTAAATGAGGTAAAGGAATTTGAGATGTTTCAGAAGGGAATCTGGAACTGAAGTGTAATTGATTGAACCAGATTGAGAATGGTTCGGTGTTCGCATGGCTGAACCTTGGAGGTTCACAGCTTAACTGATCCTGACTGAGTCTGCAGTGTCACTCTTCCAGCTGTTATTTGATCCCAGACTGAGCGCTGATCAGATACGAGGCTATTCTGACCTGGAGGATGGATTTGGCGGGTTTGACACAGTAATTATCCCCATTGGTGCAGCCCTCCCTCCCTGACACTGACTTACCTGATGAGGAAAGCAAGGCTTTTATGCATTAAAGTTTAGAAGACTGAAAGGTGACCTTATTGAAACATGGTGGATGCTGAAAGGATCTTCCTCCTTGTTCAAGAATATTGGGAGACAGTCCAAGACATTATTTCTCCCAGGAGTCATCAGTTTGGGAACTGATGCTAGGGACGGGGAATAAATGTTGGGCCCAGCCATTTATGCCCATGTCCCATGAAGAATTGAAAAACAATCCCATCAACCATGACCTCTTTGACTGGAGGAGCAGGCTTGAGGGGCTGAATGGCCTTACCTGATCTTTGGGATTTAGTTGCACTGATTTTGTTGAGAGGTATTGCAGGTACAGGAAAACCCCCCTCTGTTATATTTCACTCCCTGAGCAACAAATGACAACATTCACGTTTCCCGTCTGAATCACTTGGTGTAATCGCAGACTCACCGTGTGTGATTGGTGCAGCAGGACATCCAGATGCTTCTGTACCACAGCGTTCGGCTATCCCTCTCTGTTTAAATTCCATGCTGTTGTTCTTATCCTTCCTTCCAAAATGGACAAGTTCACATCTTCCACATTAAAGAATGTGATAGTTTATTGCAAGGGGAATGGAATGTATGAGTGGGGAGGTTTTGCCTCAGTTACACAGGAGCACCGTGCACAGCACAGGTCACTGTACCGACTGAGGGATGGGAATGTGTTGGAAGCTGTTCAGAGAAGGTTTACCAGACTAAACCCTGGACTGAGGGGATCACCATCTGGGGAAAGGCTGGACAGACGAGGCCTGTCTCTGCAGGAGGTTAAAAGAGTCAGAGGGGACTGAAGTGAAACAGATGAGCCCCGGAGGGGAGCTGTCTGGGTGGTTGTGGAAAGGATGGTTCCTCTTGTGAGTAATGTTTTGGAGATGCTGGTGTTGGAATATGGTGTACAAAGTTAAACATTACACAATACCAGGTTATTCCAATTAAACCTGTTGGACAATAACCTGGTGTTGTCCTCTTGTGGGAAAATCTAGAACTAGGGGTCATTGTGTAAATGTAAGGGTTTTCTCATTTAAAACAGAGATGAAGTGCATCAAGTGTTTCCTGCTCCCTCTACACTGTCCCCATTAAACACTCCCAGGACAGGGACAGCACAGGGTTAGATACAGAGTAAAGCTCTCTCTACACTGTCCCCATCAAACACTCCCAGGACAGGGACAGCACGGGGTTAGATACAGAGTAAAGCTCCCTCTACACTGTCCCCATCAAACACTCCCAGGACAGGGACAGCAAAGGGGTAGATACAGAGTAAAGCTCCCTCTACACTGTCCCCATCAAACACTCCCAGGACAGGGACAGCACGGGGTTAGATACAGAGTAAAGCTCCCTCTACACTGTCCCCATCAAACACTCCCAGGACAGGGACAGCAAAGGGGTAGATACAGAGTAAAGCTCCCTCTACACTGTCCCCATCAAACACTCCCAGGACAGGGACAGCACGGGGTTAGATACAGAGTAAAGCTCCCTCTACACTGTCCCCATCAAACACTCCCAGGACAGGGACAGCAAAGGGGTAGATACAGAGTAAAGCTCACCTTACACTGACCCCATCAAACACTCCCAGGACAGGGACAGCACGGGGTTAGATACAGAGTAAAGCTCCCTCTACACTGTCCCCATCAAACACTCCCAGGACAGGGACAGCAAAGGGGTAGATACAGAGTAAAGCTCCCTCTACACTGTCCCCATCAAACACTCCCAGGACAGGGACAGCACGGGGTTAGATACAGAGTAAAGCTCCCTCTACACTGTCCCCATCAAACACTCCCAGGACAGGGACAGCAAAGGGGTAGATACAGAGTAAAGCTCACTCTACACTGTCCCCATCAAACACTCCCAGGATAGGGATAGCACGGGGTTAGATACAGAGTAAAGCTCCCTCTACACTGTCCCCATCAAACACTCCCAGGACAGGGACAGCAAAGGGTTAGATACAGAGTAAGGCTCCCTCTACACTGTCCCCATCAAACACTCCCAGGACAGGGACAGCACGGGGTTAGATACAGAGTAAAGCTCCCTCTACACTGTCCCCCATCAAACACTCCCAGGACAGGGACAGCACGAGGTTAGAGACAGAGTAAAGCTCCCTCTACACTGTCCCCATCAAACACTCCCAGGACAGGGACAGCACGGGGTTAGATACAGAGTAAAGCTCTCTCTACACTGTCCCCATCAAACACTCCCAGGACATAGTCAGCAAAGGGTTAGATACAGAGTAAAGCTCTCTCTTCACTGTCCCCCATCAAACATTCCCAGGACATAGTCAGCATAGGGTTAGATACAGAGTAAAGCTCCCTCTACACTGTCCCCATCAAACACTCCCAAGACAGGGACAGCACAGGGTTAGATACAGAATAAAGCTCTCTCTACACTGTCCCCACTAAACACTCCCAGGACAGGGACAGCACAGGGGTAGATACAGAGTAAAGCTCACTCTACACTGTCCCCATCAAACACTCCCAGGACAAAAACAGCACGGGGTTAGATACAGAGTAAAGCTCCCTCTACACTGTCCCCACCAAACCCTCCCAGGTCAGTGACAGCACGGTGTTAGATACAGAGTAAAGCTTCCTCTACACTGTCCCCCATCAAACACTCCCAGGATAGGGACAGCACAGGGTTAGATACAGAGTAAAGTTCTCTCTACACTCTCCCCATCAATCACTCCCAAGATAGGGACAGCATGGGGTTAGATAGAGTGTAAAGCTTTCTCTACACTGTCCCTGTACAAACACCCCCACTGGTAATCCATTTAAAATATGTTTATCCTTGTGGTGTTGATGATGGGATGTTTGTTACTGTCTTGGCTAGGCATTAACCTCCCTTGTGGCCCTGTTAAAGCTGGGTTTCTGAAAATGGGAAGTGAATTGCTTTGCTGTAGATCTGTGGTCATGTTTGTGCTAAACCCTCTGCCCGTCCTTGTGTTGATATTTGAGATGGAAAGGGCATGGTGTTTGAGGGTGGGTGAGGATGCCACCCCTGAATCCAAGCTCCTTGCTTCACTCCTTGTTGGGCAAGCTCCAGATTGGCCTTCACTGACTGAGACCCTCAGAAACCTTCCCACACCATCCCAGATTAAATCAAAACCTGAACGGAAACTCAACCAACAAACCTGCTGGGAGTTGTGTACAGGCAGTAGTCAGGGTTCGGGGAAGAAAATAACTCAGGAGATAGAAACATAGAAACATGGAAGATCGGAGCAGGAGGAGGCCATTGGGCCCATTGAGCCTGTTCCACCATTCATCATGATCATGCCTGATCGTCCATCTCAATAGCCTGACCCTGCTCTCTCCCCATAACCTTTAATCCTATTCGCACCAAGTGCTATACTAGGATTTGAATACATTCAATGTTTTGGCATCAACTACTTCCTGTGATAATGATTTCCACCGGCTCACCACTTTTTGGTTGAAGAAATGTCTCCTCATCTTCATCCTAAATGGACCATCCCGAATCCTCAGACTGTGACCCCTGGTTCTGGACACACCCACCATCGGGAACGTCCTCCCTGCATCTACTCTGTCTAGTCCTGTTAGAATTTTAAAGGTCTCCAAGAGATTCCCTCCTCACCCGTCTGAACTCCAGCGAAAACAATCCTAACCTCGTCAATCTCTCCTCGTACGTCAGTCCCGCCATCCCCGGAATCAGCCTGGGAAACCTCTGTTGCACTCCCTCGAGAGCAAGAGCATCCTTCCTTAAGATGGAGACCAGAACTGCACACAGTATTCTATGTGTGGCCTCACCAAGGTCCTGTGTAACTGCAACAGCACATCCCTGATCCTGTACTGGAAACCTCTCACAGTGAAGGCTAACAAACCATTTGCCACCTTTACCACCTGCTGCACCTGCATGCCTACTTTTGGCGACTGGTGCACAAGGACATCTTGTCAGGCATAATCTGCAGATAGAAAAGGCAAGTCAGAAAGGGACTATTACAATAATCATGGGGGACTTCAATGTGCAGGTGGACTGGGGAAATCAGGTTGATAGCGGAGTCCAAGGAGAGGAATTTGTGAAATGTCTATGAGACAGTTTTTTGGAGCAGCATGTGGTAGGACTCACGAGGGAACAAGCAGTTCTGGATTTGGTGCTGTGCATCGAGGCAGACTGGCTTAGGGAGCTTAAGGTGAAGGAACCCCAAGGGGCAGTGACCATAAAATGATAGAATTCCCTCTGCATTTTGAGAGGGAGAAGCTGGAAACAGATGTAACAGGATTATAATTGAGTAAAGGGAACAACAAATACATGAGGGAGGAGCTGGCCAGAGTGGATTGGAAGGGGAGCTGAGTGGGGAACATGGTGGAGCAGCAATGGCAGGGGATTCCGCGTTAATTCGGGAGGCAGAGCAGAAATACATCCCAAGGAAGAAGAAATATTCTAAGGGGAGGATGAGGCAGCCATGGCTGACAGGGGAAGTCTAGGCAGCTTAAAAGGAAAAGGAAATGATGTTGTGAGGATAAGTGGGAAGCCAGAGGATTGGGAAACCTTTAAAAACTAGCAGAGGATAACTGAAACTCAATAACAAGGGAGAAGGTGAAATCAAAAGCGAAGTTGACTAGTAATACAAAATAAGATTGCAAGAATGTTTTGAAATCCCTAAAAGGTAGGAGAGAGACAAGAGTGGAAAATGAGGCTGAAGACATAATAATTGAGAAGAAAGAAATGGCAGAGAAACTGAATAGTTACTTACAGTCACAGAGTCATAAAGATGTACAGCAGGGAAACAGACCCTTCGGTCCAACCTGTCCATGCCGATCAGATATCCTAACCCAATCTAGTCCCACCTGCCAGCACCCGGCCTCTGTCCCTCCAAACCCTTCCTATTCATATACCCATCCAGATGCCTTTTAAATGTTGCAATTGTACCAGCCTCCACCACTTCCTCTGGCAGCTCATTCCATACACGTACCACCCTCTGCGTGAAAAAGTTGCCCCATAGGTCTCTTTTATACCTTTCCCCTCTCACCCTAAACCTATGCCCTCTAGTTCTGGACTCCCACACCCCAGGGAAAAGACTTTATCTATTTATCCTATCCATGCCCCTCATAATTTTGTAAACCTCTGTAACGTCACCCTTCAGCCTCTGACGCTCCAGGGAAAACAGCCCCAGCCTGTTCAGCCTCTCCCTGTAGCTCAAATCCTCCAACCCTGGCAACATCCTTGTAAATCTTTTCTGAATCCTTTCAAGTTTCACAACATCTTTCTGATAGGAAGGAGACCAGAATTGCACGCAATATTCCAACAGTGTACAGCCGCAACATGACCTCCCAACTCCTGTACTCAATACTCTGACCAATAAAGGAAAGCATACCAAATGCCTTCTTCTCTATCCCATCTACCTGCGACTCCACTTTCAAGGAACTATGAACCTGCACTCCAAGGTCTCTTTGTTCAGCAACACTCCCTAGGACCTTATCATTAAGTGTATAAGTCCTGCTAAGATTTGCTTTCCCAAAATGCAGCACCTTACATTTACTTGAATTAGATTAGATGCCCTACAGTGTGGAAACAGGCCCTTCAGCCCAACCAGTCCACACCGACCCTCCGAAGAGTAACCCACCCAGACCCATTCCCCTCTGACTACTGCACCTAACACTATGAGCAATGTACCATGGCCAATTCACCTGACCTGCACATCTTTGGACTATGGGAGGAAACTGGAGCACCCGGAGGAAACCCACACAGACTCGGGGAGAATGTGCAAACTCCACACAGACAGTCACCCGAGGCTGGAATTGAACCTGGGTCCCTGGTGCTATGAGGCAGCTGTGCTAACCACTGAGCCACTGTGCCACCCCTAAATTAAACTCCATCTGCCACTTCTCAGCCCATTGGCTCATCCGGTCCAGATCCTGTTGTAATCTGAGGTAACCCTCTTTGCTGTCCACTACACCTCTAATTTTGGTGTCATCTGCAAATTTACTAACTGTACCTCTTATGCTCACATCCAAATCATTTATGTAAATGACAAAAAGTAGAGGACCCAGCACTGATCCTTGTGGCACTCCACTGGTCACAGGCCTCCAGTCTGAAAAACAACCCTCCACCACCACCCTCTGTCTCCTACCTTTGAGCCAGTTCTGTATCCAAATGGCTACTTCTCCCTGTATTCTGTGAGATCTAACCTTGCTAATCAGTCTCCCATGGGGAACCTTGTCGAACGCCTTACTGAAGTCCATATATATCACATCTAACGCTCTGCCCTCATCAATCCTCTTTGTTACTTCTTCAAAAAACTCAATCAAGTTTGTGTTTGTATCAGTTTTCATGGTGGAAGACACCAGCAGAATGTCAGAGCTTCAAGAGTTTCAGAGGGCAGAGCTGAGTCTAGTGGCCATTACTAAGGTGAAGGTGCTGGGAAAGCTGAAAGGTCTGAATGTGGATAAATCACCTGGATCAGATGGACTATACCCCAGGATTCTGAAGGATATAGCTGAGGAGATTGTAGAGGCATTGGTGGTGATCTTTCACGAATCACTGGAATCCGGGAGGGTCCCAGATGATTGGAAAGTGACTTATGTAACACCTCTGTGTAAGAAGGGAGGGAGGCAGAAGACAGGAAATTATAGGCTGGTTAGCCTGACCTCGGTCATTGGTAAGTTACTAGAGTCCATTATTAAGGATGAGATTATGGAGCACTTGGAAGTTTCTGGTAAAATAAGGCGGAGTCAGAACAGCTTTGTCAAGGATGGCCATGCCTGACAAATCTGTTAGAATGCTTTGAGGAGGTAATGAGCAAGCTAGACAAAGGAGAGCCAGTGGACATGATCTATTTAGATTTCCAGAAGGCCTTTGACAGGATGCTGCACAGGAGGCTGTTAAATAAAGTAAGAGCCCATGGTGTTAGTGACAAGGTACTGGCCTGGATAGAGGATTGGCTGACTGGCAGAAGGCAGAGAGTGGGGATAAAGGGGTCTTTTCAGGACGGCAGCTGGTGACTCGTGAAGATCTCTCGGGGTTAGTGTTAGGATCACAACCATTCATGTTATCCATTAACGCTCAGGACAAAGGACCTGAGGACATTGCTGCTAAGTTTGCAGATGACACAAAGATAGGTGGAGGGACTGAGAGTGTTGAGAAAGAGGAGAGGCTGCAAAAGGACTTGGACAGGCTGGGAGAGTGGGCAAAGGAGTGGCAGATGGAATATAATGTGGGAAAGTGTGTGAGGAGGTGTACTTTAGTATGAAGAATAGAGGGGCTCCTAAGGTTAATGTGCAGGTTCAGTTGACCGTTAGGAAGGCAAATGCAATGTTAGCATTCATTTCATGAGGGCTAGAATACAAGAGCAGAGATGTATTGCTGATGCTGCATAAAATTAGATTAGATTAGATTAGATTCCCTACAGTGTAGAAACAGGTCCTTCGGCCCAACAAGTCCACACTGACCCTCCGAAGAATCACCCACCCAGACATGTTTCCCTCTGACTAATGCACCTAACACTGCGGGCAATTTAGCATGGCCAATTCACCTGACCTGCACATCTTTGGACTGCGGGAGGAAACCGGAGCACTTGGAAGAAACCCGCACAGACACGGGGAGAATGTGCAAACTAAGGTTCGTGTCAGACTGCATTTGGAATACTGTGAGCAGTTTTGGGCCCCATTGCTGAGGAAACATGAACAAAGAGACCTTGGAGTGCAGGTTCATAGCTCCTTGAAAGTGGAGTCACAGGTAGATAGGATAGTGAAGAAGGCGTTTGGTATACTTTCTTTTATTGGTCAGAGCATTGAGTACAGGAGTTGGGAGGGCATGTTGCGGCTGTACAGGACATTAGTTTGCCCACTGTTGGAATATTGCGTGCAATTCTGGTCTCCCACCTATAGGAAAGATGTTGTGAAAGTTGTAAGGGTTCAGAAAAGATTTTTAAAGATGTAAAGATGCCAGGGTTGGAGGATTTGAGCTGTAGGGAGAGGCTGAACAGGCTGGGGCTGTTTTCCCTGGAGTGTCGGAGGCTGAGGGGTGACCTTATTAGAGGTTTATAAAATCATGAGGGTTATGGATAGGATAAATAGACAAGGTATTTTCCCTGGGGTCAAGGAGTCCAGAACTAGAGGGCATAGGTTTAGGGTGAGAGCGGAAAGATGTAAAAGAGACCTAAGGGGCAACTTTTTCATGCAGAGGGTGGTACGTGTATGGAATGAGCTGCCAGAGGAAGTGGTGGAGGCTGGTACAATTGCAACATTTAAGAGGCATTTGGATGGGTATATGAATAGGAAGGATTTGGAGGGATATGGGCCGGGTGCTGGCAGATGGGACTAGATTGGGTTGGGATATCTGGTCGACATGGACGGGTTGGACCGAAGGGTCTGTTTCCATGCTGTACATCTCTGTGACTCTGTGACTCTATGACCTTGGAGGGAATTGAGAGGGGGCTTACAAGAATGACCCTCAGGATGAAGGACTTATGAGGACGTATGAGGAGTGGTTCAGATTGCTAATCTGATTTAATTTGATTTATTATTGTCACATGTACCGAGATACGATGAAAATCATACCTTACATAAATACTTCAGGGTAATAGAACAGAATACAGAATATAGAGTTACAGCTATGGGGAAGAAGCAACTTTAATAAATGAGTGGTCCGATCATCAGTCTGATATCAGCAGGGGAGAAGCTGCTTTTAAATCTGTTGGTAGGTATCGTCTGTCCAATGGAAGAGGATGGAAGAGAGTATAACTGGGGTGGGAGGGGTCTTTGATGCTGGCTGATTTCCTGAAGCAGCAGGAAGTGAAGATGGAGGCCATGGCTGGAAGGTTGGTTTTCATGATGGACTGGGCTGTGTTCACAACTCTCTGTTTCTCACGATCTTGAGCAGAGCAGTTGCCACACCGAGCTGTGTTGTGTCTGGATCTGTACTCGATGAGGTTTGGAAGGATTGGAAGGACTCTCCGTGAGAATGCTGAGAGGTCTGGATAGAGTGGACGTGGAAAAGATGTTTCCGCACCTAGGAGAGACTAACAGGTCTCAGGGTGACGGAGATGCTTTCGAGCTGAGATGGGGAGGAATTTCTTCAGGTGAATCTGTGGAACTCATTACCACAGAGGACCATGCCCCAAGTCACTGAGTGTCTTTCTGACAGAGATAGAGATGGTCTTGATTGGTAAAGGGATCAAGGGTTACAGGGAAAAGGCAGGAGGATGGGGTTGAAAAACATATCAGCCATGATCAAATGGCAGAGAAGGTTCGATGGGCTGAATGGCCTAATACTCCTCCTACATCATCTGATCTTAATAAATCGGACCCAAACCCTAACCTTATATTTATCCCTAATCCTAATCCTAGCCTATCCTAATTCTAACACTATGCTCACCCATATCCCTATCCTTATCCAAACCCCTAACCCTAACCCTCTCCCTAACCCTCTCCCTAACTCTATCCCTAAACCTAACCCTAACCCTCTCCCTAAGCCTAACCCTATCCCTACCCCTAACCCTCTCCCTAACCCTAACCCTAACCCTCTCCCTAACCCTAACCCTATCCCTAACCCTAACCCTTTCCCTAACCCTAACCCTCTCCCTAACCCTAACCCTCTCCCTAACCCTAACCCTAACCCTATTCCTAACCCTAACCCTCTCCCTAACCCTAACCCTCTCCCTAACCCTAACTCTCTCCCTAACCCTAAACCTAAACTTAACCCTAACCCTCTCCCTAACCCTAACCCTATCCCTAATCCTAACCTTCTCCCTAACCCTAACCCTCTCTCTAATCCTAAACCTAACCCTAACCCTCTCCCTAACCCTAACCCTCTCCCTAACCCTAACCCTCTCCCTAACCCTAACCCTTTCCCTATCCCTAACCCTCTCCCTAACCCTAACCCTCTCCCTAACCCTAACCCTCTCCCTAACCTGAACCCTCTCCCTAACCCTAACCCTATCCCTATCCCTTACCCTCTCCCTAACCTTAACCCTATCCCTATCCCTAACCCTCTCCCTATCCCTATCCCTAACCCTCTCCCTATCCCTAACCCTAACCCTCTCCCTATCCCTAACACTCTCCCTAACCCTCTCCCTATCCCTCTCCCTAACCCTAACCCTCTCCCTAACCCTAACCTGCTCCCTAACCCTAACCCTCTCCCTAACCCTAACCCTATCCCTATCCCTAACCCTATCCCTAACCCTCTCCCTAACCCTATACTTATTCGTAACTGTATCCCTATGCTTAAGCCTAACCCTATCCCTAACCTCACTATCTGTAATCATTCCCCTATTTTTATCCCTAAACTTATCCCGAACACTATCCCTGACTTGATCCTTGTCGCTAACCATAACCCTATATTTTCCGAAGTTATCCCAAGCCCTCCCCCCCCATCCCTCACTCTCTCCTTATCCCTAACTCTATCCTCATTCCTATCCCAATCTCTAACCCTGTCCTTAATGTGCTCCTTATTCGTATCCTTGAACTCAACTCTATTCTAAATGCTATGCCTATCTTTATCCTGATCTGAAATACCCCTATATGAGCCAGTAATCCGTTACCAGGTCACCCTTTATTTACCTGACACTGATCCAGCTCTCAGAGCTCCCACCTCAATACCTCAGAAAGATATTTTGCGTCAGCCCCAAGTGGATGAAAAAGGCAGGACTCTGTCCCTTGGGGCTGGTCTGAATTGTTTTGCTGACAATTCCACACCCTCATGGTCACTTCTTTTTTTCACTGAGGCCAACTTTTTATGTTCAAATTCAGGAATTCAATTAAACTTTTCCAAATGGCAGAGTAAGATTTGAGCTGGTGTTGACTGGATTGTTAAACCAAGCTTGTATGTCTGAGTGAATATTTGTTCATTGGTTTGTTTTCATTCTTTCACTGGTTGCGGGTGTCACTGGAAGACCAGTATTTGTTGCCCTTCCCGAACGTAATGAATGCCGTTGTGTGTATGCCTGGGCTTGCGCTGTGTGAATGTGGAGATTTGTGTCAATGTGTGTCTCTCTCTCTCTCGCTCTCTGTCTATGTGCAGATCTGGTTTGTGTTGGTGCGTGTTTATATGGAACTGTGTCCACTTTCCAACAGGCTATTTGTCACCTCCCACACTATTGGTAACTGGGTGTGCCTGTCTGTTTGTGTGTGTGCCTGTCTGTGTGCATGCCTATCTGTGTGTATGCCTGTTTGTGTGTGTGCCTGTCTGTGTGTATGCCTGTCTGTGTTGGTCGGGTTTCTATTATGCCATTAGATTGATGGTGTTTAAAAGGGTTCCTGTCTCTGTTGTCTGTGCGTGTGCCTGTGTTTGTATTGGTCTCTGCTTGTGTTTGTGGGGCTCTAGTCTATCTGTCTGTCTGCGTTTCTGGGGTTCCTGTCTGTCCGCCTATCTGTCTGTGTTTTTGGGAGTTCCTGTCTATCTGTCTGTTTGTGTTTCTGGGGGGGGGTTCCTGTTTGCCTGCCTGTCTGTATTTTTGGGGGTCCTGTCTATCTGTCTGCCTGTGTTTCTGGAGGTTGCTGTCTATCTGTCTGCCTGTGTTTACAGGGTTTCCTGTCTATCTGTCTGTGTGACAGTGTTAGCTCAATGTGATGTCTTTCTGGTCTCTAGCCCCTCTCCTCGTTCGCTGACACCTGGGACATTGAGGTGTTGGTTGTGCAGATACAGGGCTCAGTGAGTGCCCTCTGCCCAGGGAGCTGTGATCGAACCTGGTGAATTAGTCAGTCGCAATGGGAAGAGTTAAAGCAGAGAATGGGACTGGTTGACCCAGAGGAGGTAATCTGTCATCCAATTAACGGCCGTCTGCTTCCCGTTTGCTGGTTTGTAAAGTGGAGAAGTGTTTTTTAAACTGATCCCCCACGACCTGTGAGGAATGTGCAGCTATCTCATGTTACAGACCAGAGTCAGACAGGACTCCATGTGAACACGCGTGGACTCCATGTGAACACATGTGAACTCCATGGGAACATGCATGGACTCCATGTGAACACGCGTGGACTCCATGTGAACACGCGTGGACTCCATGTGAACACATGTGATCTCCATGGGAACATGCATGGACTCCATGTGAACACACATGGACTCCATGTGAACACATGTGAACTCCATGGGAACATGCATGGACTCCATGTGAACACGCGTGGACTCCATGTGAACACATGTGAACTCCATGGGAACATGCATGGACTCCATGTGAACACGCATGGACTCCATGTGAACACGCGTGGACTCCATGTGAACACATGTGATCTCCATGGGAACATGCATGGACTCCATGTGAACACACATGGACTCCATGTGAACACATGTGAACTCCATGGGAACATGCATGGACTCCATGTGAACACGCGTGGACTCCATGTGAACACATGTGAACTCCATGGGAACATGCATGGACTCCATGTGAACACGCGTGGACTCCATGTGAACACGTGTGAACTCCATGGGAACATGCATGGACTCCATGTGAACACGCGTGGACTCCATGTGAACACGTGTGAACTCCATGTGAACACATGTGAACTCCATGGGAACATGCATGGACTCCATGTGAACACGCGTGGACTCCATGTGAACACATGTGAACTCCATGGGAACATGCATGGACTCCATGTGAACACGCATGGACTCCATGTGAACACGCGTGGACTCCATGTGAACACATGTGAACTCCATGGGAACATGCATGGACTCCATGTGAACACACATGGACTCCATGTGAACACGTGTGAACTCCATGGGAACATGCATGGACTCCATGTGAACACGCGTGGACTCCATGTGAACACGTGTGAACTCCATGTGAACACATGTGAACTCCATGTGAACACATGTGAACTCCATGGGAACACGCATGGACTCCATGTGAACACGCATGGACTCCATGTGAACATGTGTGAACTCCATGTGAACACATGTGAACTCCATGGGAACATGCATAGACTCCATGTGAACACGCATGGACTCCATGTGAACACATGTGAACTCCATGTGAACACATGTGAACTCCATGGGAACACGCATGGACTCCATGTGAACACGCATGGACTCCATGTGAACATGTGTGAACTCCATGTGAACATGTGTGAACTCCATGGGAACATGCATAGACTCCATGTGAACACGCATGGACTCCATGTGAACACGCATGGACTCCATGTGAACATGTGTGAACTCCATGTGAACATGTGTGAACTCCATGTGAACACCCGTGGACTCCATGTGCAGATATGTGGCTGAAAGGTAGGTGCAGGCATTAAAGAGGGGTTCAGGATTCCATAGTTGGATCAGGAGCTTGTGGATGTGTCTCAGGGTCTGGTGCCTGGGAAGTTGTGATGTTTTCCTTGTGTTTCTCATGCACGTGTTTGCCGCCTGTGATCCGCAAGTGTCTCCCTGATGGATAGAGTCATACAGTGTAGAAACAGGCCCTTCAGCCCACTGTGTCAATGCCGATCCACTAACACCAATCCCATTTCCCTGCCCCTGGTCCACAGCTGACGGTGCCCTGGTGTTTTAAGAGCTCATCCAGATGGGTCTGCAATGTTGGGAGAGTCCCTGCCCCCATCACCCTCTCAGGCAGCACCTTCCCTATTTCTACCATCCTCTGGGTGAGAAAGTGTTTCCTCAGATCCTCTCTAAATCACTCACTCTTCACCTGAGCCCCTCTGGGCTCAGACACGTCTGTGTGGGGAAAAGAACCTCATGATCTACCCTGTCTGTGCCTCTCAGAGTTGTGTGTCTCTCAGTCAGATTCCCCCCTCAGCCTCCTCTGTTCCAGGGAAAACAAACCAATCCAGTCTCTCCTCATGATGGAGACTTTCCATCCCAGGCGACATCTCTGGACCCCCTCCAACACAATCACATCCTTCAGGTAGGGTGGGGACCAGGACGGCACACAGTTCTCCAGTTGTGGCCCAGCCAATGTTTTAGAAAGTTGCAATGAAACTTCTTTGCTCCTTTATTCTATGGCCTAGCTAATGAAGACAAACATCCCATATTCCTTCCTCCCCACCCTGTCTACCTGTGCTGATACCTTCATGGATCTGTGGACTTGTTCACCAAGGTCAATATTCCCTAGGGATTACCATTCATTGTGTATCTCCTTCCCTCATTAGACCTCCCATCACCTTGCACGTTTCAATATTAACTTCCATCTTCTATTGCTGTGCCCAGTGTACCAGATGATCCATATCAGACCGTAAATCTAGCTGCAGAATCTCAATACTCCACATTATCAACTACACCACCACGTTTTGTGTCATCTGCAATCTTACAGCATTCCCCCTCATTGTCCCCTCACCCCCCATAGTTCAGCGTCCCTCAGGTTGTGTAGCCCGTTGTGGTGTTCCTCTCTTTCTTGGGGAGCAGGGTCACAGATCAATGTAAAGGAAAAGCTAGGCATTGGGCTGTTATCTCTCGCCTGGGTCCAGTCTCAGAACCCACTCTACTTCAGGGGTGTTTGCTTGTGGGCTGCATCTATGTAAGAACAGCCAGTCCTCTGGGCTGACACACTCCCACATTGGAAAACCAGAGAGGAATTTGTAATTATTCAATTTCAACGTGGGAACCTCGTTTAAAAACAGTCAGCCAGAACACACCACCCTGAGAGATGTAGCCACAATGATACTGGCTGCAGTCTTTCGGTTACTCAACACAATAATATTTATTAAATCCCAGGCTATTTTTATGCTCCTTTAACTGAAGCTGCCGCCAGAGTCAGACGAGGACCTTGACCTGAACACATTGCAGCTTCTTGCTCTGTTCTGCAGTTTGATTTCCTCCCACATTTACATCACCCCCCCCCACTGACACAACCAAAGCCCTCTGAACAGAATGTTCACCCTGAGACCATCTTCCAGCCTTTCAACAGAACAGTGCAATTCACCTCATCCCCAAACACAGACACACAGAACACACACATACACACACAGAGAATACAGGCGCACACATAAACACAGGCACAGGGACACAGAGACACACATACAGACACACCCACAGGTACACAGACACACACACACATACAGACACACAGCACACAGACACACAGGCACACACACAGACACACAGACACACACAGACACACCCGCAGGCGCACACATGGGCATACACAGTCTCACACACACAGGTACACACACACACATACAGAGACACACACACACAAACACACACACAGGTACACAGACACACACACACACATACAGACACACATACAGACCCACACACAGACACACCTGCAGGCGCACACACAGGCACACACAGGCACACACACAGACACACCCACAGGCGCACACACAGACACACACACACACACACAGACAGTCCTTACCCCGGCCGAAAGACAAGGCAATGTCACTTCATATTGCGATTCCCATCCAGAGCCACAAACAATGGGGAGCCTCCTTTTACCTCTGTCCCCCTTCCAATCTGGGGCAGACTGACTCCTATCACACCCCACCCCCACCCTCACCCCCACCCCTGCCAGGGTCCTATTGTTCTGCTCTCCTCCCCACCCTGGCACCATGTGGGTCTGCCCCCACCCCCCGGGTGAGTTGCTTCTGGCTGAGCTGAGTTGGCTGTGATGAGCTAATTCCTGCTTCTTGTGGCACTTTGCCAAAACCAAATGGTGTTGGGCCTGCAGTCGACTGAATCCTATGGCCTCCACTGGGTGAGAAGGTCAGCTACGGGGGCTGTGTTTCTGGGAACAAGGTGGGTAAGGGGTGGGAGGGGAAAATGTGATGTGGAGGCTTGCTGTCCCAGTGTGTTCCTCCGTGTGAGAGTGTGGATGTTGAGTGCAGCTACGTCAAGTGTGATGACATTCAGAGTTGAAGATTGCATGGTATGGTCACACATGAGAACACTGTGTGATACGTCTAACTGATCCAATGGAGGCAAGATTATTCCCAGCATCAGGAAGAACAGGAATGTGATTCAACATGAGAATGGACGAGAAGGAAAGACAGAAGGAGATGGAGTAAGAATCACAGGGGGAGGGGAGAGTCAGGGGGAATATTAAGGTGGCAATTACAGGAGAGGGGTGTCGGGGGGAGTATTGAGATGGGAATTACTGGAGGGGGATGTCAGGGGGAGTATTGAGGTGGGAATTACAGGAGGGAGTGTCGGGGGAAGTATTGAGGTGGGAATTACAGGAGGGAGTGTCGGGGGAAGTATTGAGGTGGGAATTACAGGAGGGGGGTGTCGGGGGAGTATTGAGGTGGGAATTACAGGAGGGAGTGTCGGGGGAAGTATTGAGATGGGAATTACAGGAGAGGGGAGTCAGGGGGGTATTGAGGTGGGAATTACAGGAGGGGGGTGTCGGGGGAGTATTGAGGTGGGAATTACAGGAGGGGGGTGTCGGGGGGAGTATTGAGGTGGGAATTACAGGAGGGGGGAGTTGGGGGAGTATTGAGTTGGGAATTACAGGAGGGGGGTATCAGGGGAGTATTGAGGTGGGAATTACAGGAGGGGGGTGTCGGGGGGAGTATTGAGATGGGAATTACAGGTGAGGGGTGTCGGGGGAGTATTGAGGTGGGAATTAGAGGAGGGGGTGTCGGGGGGAGTATTGAGGTGGGAATTACAGGAGGAGGGTGTCGGGGGGAGTATTGAGGTGGGAATTACAGGAGAGGGTGTCTGGGGGAGTATTGAGGTGGGAATTACAGGAGGAGGGTGTCGGGGGGAGTATTGAGGTGGGAATTACAGGAAGGGAGTGTTGGGGGAGTATTGGGTGGGAATTACAGGAGGGGGGTGTCGGGGGGAGTATTGAGGTGGGAATTACAGGAGAGGGTGTCTGGGGGAGTATTGAGGTGGGAATTACAGGAGGAGGGTGTCGGGGGGAGTATTGAGGTGGGAATTACAGGAAGGGAGTGTTGGGGGGAGTATTGGGTGGGAATTACAGGAGGGGGGTGTCGGGGGAGTATTGAGCTGGAGTCATGTCAGTGGAAGAGGAAATCAGAGAGGGGAGATATTGGAAGGTTATAGAAGCATAAGTCACTGAGTCATATCAAATAGAAACAGACCATTCGGTCCACCAGACCATGCTGACCATGCTCCCAGGTAAACTAGTCCCACCTGCCAGCATTTGTCACATATCCCTCTGAACCTTTCCTATGCATGGACCTGTTCAAATGTTTTTTAAATGTTGTAACTGGACCTGCATCCACCACTTCCTCTGACCGTTCATTCCACACATGAACCACTCCGTCAAAAGGCTGTCTCTCATATCCTTTTTAAATCTTTCTCCTTTCACCTTAAAAATATGCTCTTAATTTTGAACTCCCACAGTTTAGGGGAAAAGGCCTTTACTATTCACCTTATCTATGCCCCTCATGATTTTATAAACCTCGAGAAGGTCACCCCTCAGCCTCCTATGATCCAGAGAAAAAAGTCCCAGCCTATCCAGCCTCTCCTTATAACTCAAACCTTCATACCGCGTTTCAAAGAACACCTCTGGGACACCCGGACCAACCAACCCAACCACCCCGTGGCTCAACACTTCAATTCCCCCTCCCACTCCACCAAGGATATGCAGGTCCTTGGACTCCTCCATCGCCAGACCACAACAACACGACGGTTGGAGGAAGAACGCCTCATCTTCCGCCTAGGAACTCTCCAACCACAAGGGATGAACTCAGATTTCTCCAGTTTCCTCATTTCCCCTCCCCCTCGAACTCAGCACCGCCTTCCTAACCTGCAATCTTCTTCCTGACCTCTCCGCCCCCACCCCACTCCGGCCACCCTCACCTTAACCTCCTTCCACCTATCGCATTTCCAATGCCTCTCCCCCAAGTCCCTCCTCCCTACCTTTTATCTTAGCCTGCTGGACACACTTTCCTCATTCCTGAAGAAGGGCTTATGCCTGAAACGTCGATTCTCCTGTTCCCTGGATGCTGCCAGACCTGCTGCGCTTCTCCAGCAACACATTTTCATACCTGGTAACACCCTGGTGAATGTCTTCTGAACTCTCTCCGGTTTATAATATCCTTCCTATAACAGGGTGACCAGAACTGTACACAGTATTCCAGAAAAGGCCTCATCAACATCCTGTACAACCTCAACATGATGTCGCAAAGATCTGAGCAATGAAGGCAAATGTGCTGAATGCTTTCTTAACCATCTACCCGTGATGCGCACTGCAAAGAATTATGTAGTTGAACCCATAGGTCTCTCTGTTCTACAGCACTATCCAGGGCACTGCCATTAACTGGATAAGTCATGCCCCTGTTTGTTTTACCAAAATGCAATATCTCACATTTATCCAAATTGAGCTCCATCTGGTTTGGAGAGGGGAGAAGTGGTAGTGAACAGAGTGTAGAATCTGTTCTGAGCCCTAACTGAATGTGTGGTGGGTAAGGGTTGAGGCTGTGGGCTGGGTCAGGGGATCACTTATTAGTGCATTGAGCTAGAGCCAGTTACAAAGTGTGGATAGGTTAAGATAAGTCACAGATTAGAGAAACACATGGACTTACTGGTTAATGAAGCAGACTCAGCTGAGAACTGACAATCTGACTGAGGGCTCCACTCCCTTACTCTGGAGCGTGGCTGCTGCCAGAACTGTGTCTGATTTGGGACAGGGGTTGGGGGTTTTGGATCTGGGTTAGGCTCGACCTGTTGCACACTGTGTGAAGATTGGTGCCGCACTGGGGGAGATCAGTGAACCCATGGCAGGTAGGGACGGCTGTTGGCTGGATACCAGGAGATATTGACTGGTTCAGGTATTCCAACCACACACTCAGCTCCATCAAAAAAAATGTATTAGTTTCCTATGCCTTTGAGCAGCCATCATTAAAGACTGATCTGATCCTGTTTGGAACAAGTCCAGGTTAATTACTGGACATAATGAATGCTTTGAACTGGACGTTTGAGATAACTTACTGCTTCCTACCCTGAGAGTGGGTCTCTCTCTTTCACTGATCTCCTGGTGCACTCATCTCTATTCTTCCACAGAGGGCATCTTCAAACATTTTCAACATGCTTTTTATCATTTACGTAAATGATTTGGATGTGAATATAGGAGTTATGGTTAGTAAATTTGCAGATGACAGCAAAATTGGAGGTGTAGTGGACAGCGAAGAGGGTTACCTCAGATTACAACAGGATCTTGTCAGCCCATTGGCCCATCGGATCAAGTGACAGATGGAGTTTAATTCAGATAAATGTGAGGTGCTGCATTTTCGGAAAGCAAATCTTAGCAGGACTTATACAGGTCCTCGGGAGTGTTGCTGAACAAAGAGACCTTGGAGTGCAGGTTCATAGCTCCTTGAAAATGGAGTCACAGGTAGATAGGATAGTGAAGAAGGCATTTGATATGCTTTCCTTTATTGGTCAGAGTATTGAGTACAGGATTTGGGAGGTCATGTTGCGGCTGTACAGGACATTGGTTAGGCCACTGTTGGAATATTGTGTGCAATTCTGGTCTCCTTCCTATAGAAAGGATGTTGTGAAACTTGAAAGGGTTCAGAAAGATTTACAAGGATGTTGCCAGGGTTGGAGGATTTGAGCTATAGGGAGAGGCTGAACAGGCTGGGGCTGTTTTCCCTGAGCGTTAGATGTTGAGGTTGAGACCTTATAGAGGTTTATAAAATCATGAGGGGCATGGATAGAGTGAATAGACAAGGTCTTTTCCCTGGGGTGGGAGGGTCCAAAACTAGAGGGCATAGGTTTAGGGTGAGAGGGGAAAGATGTAAAAAAGACCTCAGGGGTAACTTTCTCGTGCAGAGGGTGGTACGTGTATGGAATGAGCTGCCAGAGGAAGTGGTGGAGGCTGGTACAATTACAGCATTTAAAAGGCATTGGGATGGGTATATGAATAGGAAGGGTTTGGAGGGATAAGTGCCAAGTGCTGGCAAATGGGACTAGGTTGATTTAGTATATTTGGTCAGCATGGATGAGTTGGACTGAAGGATGTGTTTCCATACTGTATAACCCCAAGACTGTATTTTTCCAACTCCAAGATCTGCTGAGATCAAACTGCACTCGGCAGCAATGTTGTTGAGAGACAATGGGACATAACAGAGAGGGCTGTATCATGGGGAGCTGCACCTGACAGTCTGGGTGTTATAGAGAGGGCTGTATCACGGGGAGCTGTGTCTGACAGTCTGGGTGTTGTAGAGAGGGGGGTGTATCACGGGGAGCTGTGTCTGACAGTCTGAGTGTTATAGAGAGGGCTGTATCAGTTGGATGGGTATCTGATAATCTGGGTATTACAGAGAGGGCTATCTTGCAGGTAGCTGTATTACGGAAGCTGAGTGTCAGAGGGAGCTGTGTCTGACAGTCTGGGTGTTGTAGAGAGGGCTGTATCACAGTGAGCTGTGTCTGACATCTGGGTGTTATAGAGAGGGCTGTATCATGGGGAGCTGTGTCTGACAGTCTGGGTGTTATAGAGAGGGCTGTATCACCGGGAGCTGTGCCTGACAGTCTGGGTGTTATAGAGAGGGCTGTATCATGGGGAGCTGCACCTGACAGTCTGGGTGTTATAGAGAGGGCTGTATCACGGGGAGCTGTGTCTGACAGTCTGGGTGTTGTAGAGAGGGGGGTGTATCACGGGGAGCTGTGTCTGACAGTCTGAGTGTTATAGAGAGGGCTGTATCAGTTGGATGGGTATCTGATAATCTGGGTATTACAGAGAGGGCTATCTTGCAGGTAGCTGTATTACGGAAGCTGAGTGTCAGAGGGAGCTGTGTCTGACAGTCTGGGTGTTGTAGAGAGGGCTGTATCACAGTGAGCTGTGTCTGACATCTGGGTGTTATAGAGAGGGCTGTATCATGGGGAGCTGTGTCTGACAGTCTGGGTGTTATAGAGAGGGCTGTATCACCGGGAGCTGTGCCTGACAGTCTGGGTGTTATAGAGGGGGCTGTATCACGGGGAGCTGTGCCTGACAGTCTGGGTGTTATAGAGAGGGCTGTATCACAGGGAGCTGTGTCTGACAGTCTGGGTGTTATAGAGAGGGCTGTATCATGGGGAGCTGTGTCTGACAGTCTACGTTTTATAGAGAGGGCTGTATCGCGGGGAGCTATGTCTGACAGTCTGGGTGTTATAGAGAGGGCTGTATCACGGGGAGCTGTGTCTGACAGTCTGGGTGTTATAGAGAGGGCTGTATCACGGGGAGCTGTGCCTGACAGTCTGGGTGTTATAGAGAGGGCTGTATCACGGGGAGCTGTGCCTGACTGTCTGGGTTTTATAGAGAGGGCTGTATTACGGGGTGCTGTGCCTGACAGTCTGGGTGTTATAGAGAGGGCTGTATCACGGGGAGCTGTGTCTGACAGTCTGGGTGTTATAGAGAGGGCTGTATCACGGGGAGCTGTGTCTGACAGTCTGGGTGTTATAAAGAGGGCTGTATCACGGGAGCTGTGCCTGACAGTCTGTGTGTTATAGAGTGGGCTGTATTACGGGGTGCTGTGCCTGACTGTCTGGGTGTTATAGAGAGGGCTGTATTACGGGGTGCTGTGCCTGACTGTCAGGCTTGTATAGAGAGGGCTGTATCATGGGGAGCTGTGTCTGACAGTCTGGGTGTTATAAAGAGGGCTGTATCACGGGGAGCTGTGCCTGACAGTTTGAGTGTGATAGAGAGGGCTGTATCAAGGGGAGCTGTGCTTGACAGTCTGGGTGTTGTAGAGAGGGGGCTGTATCACGGGGAGCTGTGTCTGACAGTCTGGGTGTTATAGAGAGGGCTGTATCATGGGGAGCTGTGTCTGACAGTCTGGGTGTTATAAAGAGGGCAGTATCATGGGGAGCTGTGCCTGACAGTCTGGGTGTTATAGAGAGGGCTGTATCACGGGGAGCTGTGTCTGACAGTCTGGGTGTTGTAGAGAGCGGGCTGTATCACGGGGAGCTGTGTCTGACAGTCTGAGTGTTATAGAGAGGGCTGTATCAGTTGGATGGGTATCTGATAATCTGGGTATTACAGAGAGGGCTATCTTGCAGGGAGCTGTATCCCGGAAGCTGAGTGTCAGAGGGAGCTGTGTCTGACAGTCTGGGTGTTGTAGAGAGGGCTGTATCACAGTGAGCTGTGTCTGACATCTGGGTGTTATAGAACATAGAACATAGAAGAATACAGCGCAGTACAGGCCCTTTGGCCCTCGATGTTGCGCCGATCCAAGCCCACCTAACCTACACTAGCCCACTATCCTCCATATACCTATCCAATGCCCGTTTAAATGCCCATAATGAAGGAGAGTCCACCACTGCTACTGGCAGGGCATTCCATGAACTCACGACTCGCTGAGTAAAGAACCTACCCCTAACATCTGTCCTATACCTACCCCCCCCTTAATTTAAAGCTATGCCCCCTTGTAATAGCTGACTCCGTACGTGGAAAAAGATTCTCACTGTCGACCCTATCTAAACCCCTAATCATCTTGTACACCTCTATCAAGTCACCCCTAAACCTTCTTTTCTCCAATGAAAACAGCCCCAAGTGCCTCAGCCTTTCCTCATACGATCTTCCTACCATACCAGGCAACATCCTGGTAAACCTCCTCTGCACCCGTTCCAGTGCCTCCACATCCTTCCTATAGTATGGGGACCAAAACTGCACACAATACTCCAGATGCGGCCGCACCAGAGTCTTATACAACTGCAACATTACCTCAGTACTCCGGAACTCAATTCCTCTACCAATAAAAGCCAGTACGCCATATGCCTTCTTCACAGCACTATTTACCTGGGTGGCAACTTTCAGAGATCTGTGTACATGGACACCAAGATCCCTCTGCTCATCCACACTACCAAGTATCCGACCGTTAGCCCAGTACCCCATCTTTTTATTACTCTTACCAAAATGAATCACCTCACACTTAGCTACATTGAACTCCATTTGCCACCTTTCTGCCCAGTTCTGCAGCTTATCAATATCCCGCTGTAACCTGCCACATCCTTCCTCACTGTCTACCACTCCTCCGACTTTTGTATCCTCCGCAAACTTGCTCACCCAACCTTCTAACCCCTCCTCCAGGTCATTTATAAAAATGACAAACAGCAATGGTCCCAAAACAGATCCTTGCGGAACACCGCTAGTGACAGCACTCCAAGATGAACCTTTGCCATCAACTACTACCCTCTGTCTTCTTCCAGCCAGCCAACTCCTAATCCAAACCTCCAACTCACCCTCAATGCCATACCTCCGTATTTTTTGCAGTAGTCTACCATGGGGAACCTTATCAAACGCCTTACTAAAATCCATATACACCACATCTACTGCTTTCCCCTCGTCCACCTCCTTAGTCACCTTCTCAAAGAATTCAATAAGGTTTGTGAGGCACGACCTGCCCTTCACAAAACCATGCTGACTATCCTTGATCACATTATTCCTATCCAGATGTTCATAAATCCTATCACTTACAATTCTCTCTAAGATTTTACCCACAACAGAAGTGAGACTCACCGGCCTATAGTTACTAGGGTTATCCCTACTCCCCTTCTTAAACAAGGGAACCACATTTGCTAGCCTCCAATCTTCTGGCACTACTCCTGTAGACAACGAGGACATAAAAATTAAGGCCAATGGCTCTGCAATCTCCTCCCTTGCTTCCCAGAGAATCCTAGGATAAATGCCATCAGGCCCAGGGGACTTATCTATTTTCACCCTTTCCAGGATTTCCAACACCTCTTCTCTACATACCTCAAAGCCATCCATTCTACTTAATTGTGACTCGGTACTCACATCGACAACAATGTCCTGTTCCTGAGTGAATACTGACGAAAAGTATTCATTCAGTGTCTCCCCAATCTCTTCAGCCTCCACACGCAACTTCCCACTACTATCCTTGACTGGACCTATTCCTACCCTAGTCATTCTTTTATTCCTGACATACCTATAGAAAGCCTTAGGGTTTTCCCTAATCCTACCAACTAAGGACCTTTCATGTCCCCTCCTTGCTGCTCTTAGCTCTCTCTTCAGGTCCTTCCTGGCTACCTTATAACTCTCAATCGCCCCAATTGAACCTTCACGCCTCATCTTTACATAGGCCGCCCTCTTCCATTTAACAAGGGATTCCAATTCCTTATTAAACCACGGCTCCCTCACACGACCCTTTCCTCCCTGCCTGACGGGTACATACTTATCAAGGACACTCAATAGTTGCTCCTTGAACAAGCTCCACATATCAATTACACCCTTGCCTTGAAGCTTACTTTTCCAGGCCACACATCCTAAGTCATGCCTCACCGCATCATAATTTCCCTGCCCCCAGCTATAACTCTTGCCCTGTAGTGCACACTTATCCCTCTCCATCACTAGAGTAAAAGTCACCGAATTATGGTCACTATCCCCAAAGTGCTCACCTACCTCTAATTCTAACACCTGGCCTGGTTCGTTACCCAGAACCAAATCCAGTATGGCCTCACCTCTTGTTGGCCTGTCTACATATTGTGTCAGGAAACCCTCCTGCACAAATTGGACAAACACTGACCCATCTAACGAACTTGAGCTATAGCTTTCCCAATCAATATCAGGAAAGTTAAAGTCCCCCATAACAACCACCCTATTACTTTCACTCTTCTCTTGAATCATCCTCGCAATCCTTTCTTCTACGTTTCTAGGACTATTAGGGGGCCTGTAAAAAACTCCTAACAGGGTGACCTCACCTTTCCTATTCCTAACCTCAGCCCAAACTACCTCTGATGGCGAGTCTTCATCCATCGTCCTTTCCACCACTGTAATACTATCTTTGACAAGCAATGCCACACCTCCCCCTCTTTTACCCCCACCTCTGACCCTACTAAAACATTTAAATCCTGGAACTTGCAACAGCCAATCCTGTCCCTGTTCTACCCATGTCTCCGTAATAGCCACAACATCGAAGTCCCAGGTCCCAACCCACGCTGCAAGTTCACCTACCTTATTTCGTATACTTCTTGCATTGAAGTATACACACTTCAAGCCACTTTCCTGTTTACAGACACCCTCCTTTGAAATTGATGCCATGTTCCTAACCTCCCTACACTCCAGGTCCTGCACCCTAAAGCTACAATCTGGGTTCCCATGCCCCTGCAGAGTTAGTTTAAACCCCCCCCAAGAGCACTAGCAAACCTCCCACCAAGGATACTGGTGCCCCTCTGGTTCAGGTGCAGACCATCCTGTTTATAGAGGTCCCACCTTCCCCAGAAAGAACCCCAGTTATCCAAAAACCGGAATCCCTCCCTCCTGCACCATCCCTGTAGCCACGCATTTAACTGTTCTCTCTCCCTATTCCTCGACTCTCTATCACGTGGCACGGGTAACAAACCAGAGACAACAACTCTGTTCGTTCTAACTCTGAGCTTCCAACCTAGCTCCCTGAAAGCCTGTCTAACATCCTCAGCGCTCCTCCTAACTATGTCATTGGTGCCAATGTGGACCACGACTTCGGGCTGCTCCCCCTCCCCCTTAAGGACCCGGAAAACACGATCAGAGACGTCACGTACCCTTGCACCTGGGAGGCAACATACCAAACGTGAGTATCTCTCGTTCCCACAAAACCCCCAACTGTGCCCCGAACTATTGAGTCCCCAATTACTATTGCTCTGTTCTTCTCCACCCTTCCCTTCTGAGTAACGGGGACAGGCTCCGTGCCAGAGGCCTGAGCCCCGTTACTTACCCCTGGTAAGTCGTCCCCCCCACAAGTATAGAGAGGGCTGTATCATGGGGAGCTGTGTCTGACAGTCTGGATGTTATAGAGGGGGCTGTATCATGGGGAGCTGTGTCTGATAGTCTGGGTGTTATAGAGACGGCTGTATCACGGGGAGCTGTGCCTGACAGTCTGGGTTTTATAGAGAGGGCTGTATCACGGGGAGCTGTGCCTGACAGTCTGGGTGTTATAGAGAGGGCTATATCACGGGGATCTGTGCCTGACAGTCTGGGTGTTATAGAGAGGGCTGTATCATGGGGAGCTGTGCCTGACTGTCTGGGTGTTATAGAGAGGGCTGTATTACGGGGTGCTGTGCCTGACTGTCAGGGTTGTATAGAGAGGGCTGTATCATGGGGAGCTGTGCCTGACAGTCTGGGTGTTATAGAGGGGGCTGTATCATGGGGAGCTATGTCTGACAGTTTGGGTGTTATAGAGGGGGCTGTATCACGGGGAGCTGTGTCTGACAGTCTGGGTTTTATAGAGAGGGCTGTATCACGGGGAGCTGTGCCTGACAGTCTGGGTGTTATAGAGAGGGCTATATCACGGGGATCTGTGCCTGACAGTCTGGGTGTTATAGAGGGGGCTGTATCATGGGGAGCTATGTCTGACAGTTTGGGTGTTATAGAGGGGGCTGTATTACGGGGTGCTGTGCCTGACTGTCAGGGTTGTATAGAGAGGGCGGTATCATGGGGAGCTGTGTCTGACAGTCTGGGTGTTATAGAGAGGGCTGTATCATGGGGAGCTGTGTCTGACAGTCTGGGTGTTATAAAGAGTGCTATATCACGGGGAGCTGTGTCTGACAGTCTGGGTGTTATAGAGAGGGCTGTATCACGGGGAGCTGTGTCTGACAGTCTGGGTGTTATAAAGAGGGCTGTATCACGGGGAGCTGTACCTGACTGTCTGGGTGTTATAGAGAGGGCTGTATCACGGGGAGCTGTGTCTGACAGTCTGGGTGTTATAGAGAGGGCTGTATCATGGGGAGCTGTGTCTCACAGTCTGGGTGTTATAGAGAGGGCTGTATCACAGGGAGCTGTGTCTGACAGTCTGGGTGTTATAGAGAGGGCTGTATTACGGGGTGCTGTGCCTGACTGTCTGGGTGTTATAGAGAGGGCTGTATCACGGGGAGCTGTGCCTGACAGTCTGGGTGTTATAGAGAGGGCTGTATCACGGGGAGCTGTGCCTGACTGTCTGGGTGTTATAGAGAGGACTGTATCACAGGGAGCTGTGTCTGACAGTCTGGGTGTTATAGAGAGGGCTGTATTACGGGGTGCTGTGCCTGACTGTCTGGGTGTTATAGAGAGGGCTGTATCACGGGGAGCTGTGCCTGACAGTCTGGGTGTTATAGAGAGGGCTGTATCATGGGGAGCTGTGTCTGACAGTCTGGGTGTTATAAAGAGGGCTGTATCACGGGGAGCTGTGCCTGACAGTTTGAGTGTTATAGAGAGGGCTGTATTACGGGGTGCTGTGCCTGACTGTCAGGGTTGTATAGAGAGGGCTGTATCATGGGGAGCTGTGTCTGACAGTCTGGGTGTTATAAAGAGGGCTGTATCACGGGGAGCTGTGCCTGACAGTTTGAGTGTTATAGAGAGGGCTGTTTCACGGGGAGCTGTGCCTGACAGTTTGAGTGTTATAGAGAGGGGGCTGTATCACGGGGAGCTGTGTCTGACAGTCTGGGTGTTGTAGAGAGGGCTGTATCACGGGGAGCTGTGTCTGACAGTCTGGGTGTTATAGAGAGGGCTGTATCACGGGGAGCTGTGCCTGACAGTCTGTGTGTTATAGAGAGGGCTGTATCACGGGGAGCTGTGCCTGACAGTCTGGGTGTTATAGAGAGGGCTGTATCATGGGGAGCTGTGCCTGACAGTCTGGGTGTTATAGAGAGGGCTGTATCACGGGGAGCTGTGCCTGACAGTCTGGGTGTTATAGAGAGGGCTGTATCACGGGGAGCTGTGCCTGACAGTCTGGGTGTTATAGAGAGGGCTGTATCATGGGGAGCTGTGCCTGACAGTCTGGGTGTTATAGAGAGGGCTGTATCACGGGGAGCTGTGCCTGACAGTCTGGGTGTTATAAAGAGGGCTGTATCACGGGGAGCTGTGTCTGACAGTATGTGTGTTATAGAGAGGGCTGTATCATGGGGAGCTGTGCCTGACAGTCTGGGTGTTATAGAGAGGGCTGTATCACGGGGAGCTGTGCCTGACAGTCTGGGTGTTATAGAGAGGGCTGTATCACGGGGAGCTGTGCCTGACAGTCTGGGTGTTATAGAGAGGGCTGTATCATGGGGAGCTGTGTCTGACAGTCTGGGTGTTATAGAGAGGGCTGTATCACGGGGAGCTGTGTCTGACAGTCTGGGTATTATAGAGAGGGCTGTATCATGGGGAGCTGTGTCTGACAGTCTGGGTGTTATAGAGAGGGCTGTATCACGGGGAGCTGTGCCTGACAGTCTGGGTGTTATAGAGAGGGCTGTATCACGGGGAGCTGTGCCTGACAGTCTGGGTGTTATAGAGTGGGCTGTATCACGGGGAGCTGTGCCTGACAGTCTGGATGTTATAGAGAGGGCTGTATCATGGGGAGCTGTGTCTGACAGTCTGGGTGTTATAGAGAGGGCTGTATCACGGGGAGCTGTGCCTGACAGTCTGGGTGTCATAGAGAGGGCTGTATCACGGGGTGCTGTGTCTGACTGTCCCGGTGATAAAATGCTGCTGTTGTGGTGTGTACTTTCCGGTTGGCGTTCCTTTGGAAATCATGTTGATATAACATTTCTCAGACAGAGTTTTTATTACAGGTTTGCTGTTAATTGAGGCTAGAGTTTATATTTTGCAAGAAAATGCTGTTGGACTGTGGAATGTATGGAGTATAAACACATTTTGACGCCCAGGTTATATCAACAATAGTACCATCGGCTCCCAGTGAGGTCTGAGTGCCTTCCTTGTTTTGCAGCGTTGCTTACTACTCGCTCCCAGTACACTGTCCTTTTCTCTGAGCAGCCTCTGAAGGACAGAGACACTGAGTTTAAACTGGTTATTCAACCGGGAGGTGCAGGAGTAGAACCACAAAGTATCCCTGTTTACAACCCACATCAACTTTCCAACTGTGAACAGAATTGCTGGTTAGTTACCACTCCCTGGGAATGCAGGGAAATCCTTAAACAAGATTCAGGGCAGCACGGTGGCTCAGTGGTTAGAGCTGCTGCCTCACAGCGCCAGGGACCTGGGTTCGTTTCCAGCCTCGGGCGACTATCTGTATGGAGTTTGCACATTCTCCCCATGTCTGTGTGGGTTTCCCCCGGGTGCTACGGTTTCCTCCCACAGTCCAAAGGTGGGCAGATCAGGTGAATTGGCCATGCTAAATTGCCCATAGTGTTCAGGGATGTCAGAGTTAAATGTGCCTGGGTGGATTACTCTTTGGAGGGTCAGTGTGGAGTGGTTGGGCCAAAGGGCCTGTTTCTACAATGTAGGGATTTTTTTCTATGTAAGATCCAATCAATAGGTCACTGTTGCCTCAGCCTAAACCCCTGCCATTGACTCGGTACATGCCCAGAAGTGGAAATTCTCCATTCCCCTGTGCACTCTCCATAGACACACATCCTGAATCCACCAAATACAGTTATAGTGAGTCACACCATTGCAATGGATGCAGGTGGGAAACTGAATAACCCTGGAGTAAAGAAATACACTCTCATTTAAACCTGTGTCATTAATCCTGCAAAAATATACTGTTGTCCAATTGAAAAATAATTGATCCATTCAATGAGAAACAGCTATGTATTTAGGAACCCGATCAATACCAGCCTGTGTCAATCTTTTAAAGATGTCAGCGCTGTCCTGAGCAGCTGTGTAACACAGTTGGGCACCTTTATACATTTTGGAAATCAGCCAAGCATTCATAATGGTTGCAGCTATCAAAACATTATCTTTCCAATTCATAACCCCTCTTCCCCTCCCCCCACCCCACCCCCCGCCAGATCTGGGAGAGCTGATGTTGTGTTGTTGTCACTCTTTGAAAGTAGATTACCTGTCAGTCAGTGCAGTGGAGCAGGTTGGTTACTTATTTATTGACTGTTCAACAGCAGAACAAGTGTCATCAATATATAAGATAATGAGACATTTAACTCACTGTATGTCATTCTGCAGTTTTCTCAAAACTCACTAAGTTTTTAATACATCGTAATGACATAACTCCATAGATTTGTATCCCGTCACCAAATCACCCTTCATTCCCACGGGTAGAGTCCTGGACACTGATACAGCTCCCTCAGATCCAGATCTCAGAGTGAACAGAGCCTCTGACACTCCTGTTTGTATCTGATACTTCTGTTTGGATCAGATTAACAGGCCCTCATCGGACCCAAAAAGTTAACTCTGACTTCTCTCTACAGATGCTGCCAGACCTGCTGAGCTTTTTCAGCAATTTCTGTTTTTGTTCGCAATCAGTGCGACTAGTGCTGCCCATTTCACAAACTGGAGTGGTTTGATGGTTCCTTTCCTTTCCAGCCTCCTGATTCCTGCCTCTAGCTTTGTCCATGAGGTAAAAGGCACTGGGCAGGCCCTGCGAAATCAGGGAATTGCTTCCTGGTGAACCTGCAAGGTTGTCTTGGCTCCTTTGGTAGTCCCTGGACCTTCCTGAAAAACTTCCGGGTATTTAATTAGGACTTCACTCAAGGCAACCATTTTCTAATTGAAAGCTGTTGAGCAAGTCGAGGTGAATCTTTCTCAACCAATTCCACCCCATCAGGCTTGGGCCCAAGCCTTTTACTACAATCACTGGGAACTGAACCAGCTGCTTCTCAAAAGAGACTGAAACTGAAGTTGTTCCCTTAATCTGTTGCGGTTCCCCGGTACAGGTTCTCAGTCTGGCCAAGATCTTACACAAGCTTAAGGGTTGGAGTGCAGAGCGAATGTTGGTAAAAACTGGGTCTGTGATCATTGAAACTGCTGCTTGGTGTTGACCTCCATTAGAACCAGGTGACTATTTAACCAGACACATATTTTGATTGAATAATGGAATCCCTACAGTGTGGAAACAGGCCATTTGGCCCAACAAGTCTGCACTGACCCTCTGAAAAGTAACCCACCCAGACCCATTCCCCTATCCTATTACAATACATTTACCCTGACTTATGCACCTAACCTACACATCCCTGAACTCTATGGGCAATTTAGCATGGCCAATTCAGGTGACCTGCACATCTTTGGACTGTGGGAGGAAACCAGAGCACCCGGAGGAAACCCACGCAGACATGGGGAGAAAGTGCAAACTCTACACAGAGTCACCTGAGGCTGGAATTGAACCCAGACGTGAGGTAGCAGTGCCAGCCACCGTGCCACCGTGATTTGGATGTTGCTAAGCGATGTATCTGTTCCAAACCAGATGTAGGTGTGCATTCTCCTGGATATCAGCCTATGAGTTCTCTTACTCATCTTAAGTCTAGTAGGACTCTTTTGGTCTCATGCTTCCACACAGCAGCATCAATGACAATGGCCTGTTGATCCGGATCCTGAAGAAAATATTAACTGCCTGGCTGAGACTTGGCTTTGTTTTGGGGTTTTGCTGTGGGCTGACCGAGGATCCCCCTGTTCAGGATATGACCTGAGTGAGGCTGTGCAATTGCCTTCATTCAGGTAGTGTCCCCTGAGCTCAGTTACCCTGCCAAGGATGTGAACACTTCCATTGCCATACCCTGTCACTCATACGCTCGCTTTGCTGCAGTTTCTCCTGATAAGTTGCTATGCTTGTTTGAAATGCATTTGGGTTTCATCTAGTAGTCGCTTTTGCACGTTTACATCATTAATCCCACATACCAACCAGTCTCTCAGCATCTCATTCAGGGTTAACTCAAAATTAATTGCCTTCACCAGTCTCCTTGACCTCGTCAAAAGCCCTGACATGGATTTGCATGGTTGTCGAACTGCCGAGTAAAATCAATAATATCTTCGAATTAATGGAGACTCGGGGTTGTGATATTCTTTAGATAAATCCATCAACTCTTGAAAAAGATTTAGTATCTGATGCTTCAGGGAAAGTTAGGCTCCTCACACCTGAAAACCTGTGGGTCCGCAAGCTCTCAGGAGAATTACTCGCCACTTTTGATCTGCCCCAATGTCACTTGCTCAGAAAAGATAATGGATTATTTCCATATACTCGGCTCAGTCTTCAACAACATGGTTCAATGAGTCAGGTTTTACAAAGACTGGCATGTTGCCAGTAATGTTTGCCCCAGTTTAAAGATGAACGTTGCCAGTGTATTCCTTCAGGACTGTGCCTTTCTCCCGTTGCCACTGAAATAACTCGACAGAGGCCAGTGTCCTGTCAGTAGTTCCCTCTTCATTTCTACGTGGAAAGTGCCTAATACTGACCCAGCGCCCTCAGAGCCAGCCCTCAGAGTGAACAGAACCCCTGGCCCACCTGATTACACCAACAGCCAGGACTCCCTGATTGCTTCAGGTAAACAGCCCCAATCAGGGAGCCAGATTTTATGAGATCCACCTGGTTGACCTGGTTACGATCATTTAACATAGCACATTCTTGTTTTATAAATAGCCGGCCATATGTTGTCAGGAATACCAGTGGCTGTGTATACTGACTGGAAAAGCAGTCCCTGTGTATATCAGTGGGAACAGCAGTCCCTGTGTATATTGTCAAAAACAGCAGTCCCTGTGTGTATTGTCAGTAACAGCAGTCCCTGTGTAAATTGTCTGGAACAGCAGTCCCTGTGTGTATTGTCAGTAACAGCAGTCCCTGTGAGTATTGTCAGAAACAGCAGTCCCTGTGTATATTGTCAGAAACAGCAGTCCCTGTGTATATTGTCAGAAACAGCAGTCCCTGTGTGTATTGTCAGTAACAGCAGTCCCTGTGTATATTGTCAGAAACAGCAGTCCCTGTGTATATTGTCAAAAACAGCAGTCCCTGTGTGTATTGTCAGTAACAGCAGTCCCTGTGTATATTGTCAGTAACAGCAGTCCCTGTGTAAATTGTCAGAAACAGCAGTCCCTGTGTATATTGTCAGAAACAGCAGTCCCTGTGTGTATTGTCAGTAACAGCAGTCCCTGTGTATATTGTCAGAAACAGCAGTCCCTGTGTATATTGTCAAAAACAGCAGTCCCTGTGTGTATTGTCAGTAACAGCAGTCCCTGTGTATATTGTCAGAAACAGCAGTCCCTGTGTATATTGTCAAAAACAGCAGTCCCTGTGTGTATTGTCAGTAACAGCAGTCCCTGTGTATATTGTCAGAAACAGCAGTCCCTGTGTATATTGTCAAAAACAGCTGTCCCTGTGTGTATTGTCAGTAACAGCAGTCCCTGTGTATATTGTCAGTAACAGCAGTCCCTGTGTATATTGTCAGTAACAGCAGTCCCTGTGTGTATTGTCAGTAACAGCAGTCCCTGTGTGTATTGTCAGTAACAGCAGTCCCTGTGTATATTGTCAGTAACAGCAGTCCCTGTGTGTATTGTCAGTAACAGCAGTCCCTGTGTGTATTGTCAGTAACAGCAGTCCCTGTGTATATTGTCAGTAACAGCAGTCCCTGTGTGTATTGTCAGTAACAGCAGTCCCTGTGTGTATTGTCAGTAACAGCAGTCCCTGTGTATATTGTCAGAAACAGCAGTCCCTGTGTATATTGTCAAAAACAGCAGTCCCTGTGTGTATTGTCAGTAACAGCAGTCCCTGTGTATATTGTCAGTAACAGCAGTCCCTGTGTATATTGTCAAAAACAGCAGTCCCTGTGTGTATTGTCAGTAACAGCAGTCCCTGTGTATATTGTCAGTAACAGCAGTCCCTGTGTATATTGTCAAAAACAGCAGTCCCTGTGTATATTGTCAGTAACAGCAGTCCCTGTGTATATTGTCAGTAACAGCAGTCCCTGTGTATATTGTCAGTAACAGCAGTCCCTGTGTATATTGTCAGAAACAGCAGTCCCTGTGTATATTGTCAAAAACAGCAGTCCCTGTGTGTATTGTCAGTAACAGCAGTCCCTGTGTATATTGTCAGAAACAGCAGTCCCTGTGTATATTGTCAGAAACAGCAGTCCCTGTGTATATTGTCTGGGACAGCAGTCCCTGTGTATATTATCAGAAACAGCAGTCCCTGTGTATATTGTCTGGAACAGCTGTCCCGCTGTATATTGTCAGAAACAGCAGTCCCTGTGTATATTGTCAGAAACAGCAGTCCCTATGTATATTGTCGGGAACAGCAGTCCCTCTGTAAATTGTCAGGAACAGCAGTCCCTGTGTATATTGTCTGGAACAGCAGTCTCTGTGTATATTGTCGGAAACAGCATTCCCTGTGTATATTGTCTGGAACAGGAGACCCTGTGTATATTGTCAGAAACAACAGTCCCTGTGTATATTGTCAGAAACAACAGTCCCTGTGTATATTATCAGGAACAGCAGTCCCTGTGTATATTGTCTGGAACAGCAGTCCCTGTGTATATTGTCAGGAACAGCTGTCTCTGTGTATATTGTCGGGAACAGCATTCCCTGTGTATATTGTCTGGAACAGGAGACCCTGTGTATATTGTCAGAAACAACAGTCCCTGTGTATATTATCAGGAACAGCAGTCCCTGTGTATATTATCAGAAACAGCAGTCCCTGTGTATATTGTCTGGGACAGCAGTCCCTGTGTATATTATCAGGAACAGCAGTCCCTGTGTATATTGTCAGAAACAGCTGTCCCTCTGTATATTGTCAGAAACAGCTGTCTCTGTGTATATTGTCGGGAACAGCAGTCCCTGTGAATATTGTCAGGAACAGCAGTCCCTGTGTATATTGTCTGGGACAGCAGTCCCTGTGTATATTATCAGAAACAGCAGTCCCTGTGTATATTGTCTGGAACAGCTGTCCCGCTGTATATTGTCAGAAACAGCAGTCCCTGTGTATATTGTCAGGAACAGCAGTTTTTGTGTATATTGGGAGAAACAGCAGTCCCTGTGTACATTGTCTGGACCAGCGGTCCCTGTGTACATTGTCTGGAACAGCAGTCCCTGTGTATATTGTCAGGAACAGCAGTCCCTGTGTATATTGTCAGAAATAGCAGTCTCTGTGTATATTGTCAGGAACAGCAGTCTCTGTGTTTATTGTCAAGAACAGAAGACCCTGTGTATATTGTTGGGAACAGCAGTCCCTCTGTGCATATTGTCAGAATGGCAGTCCCTGTACATATATTTTTCAGAACAGCAGTGTGTGTGTGTATATTGTCAGAAACAACAGTGCCTATGTATATTGTCAGGAACAAGTAGTCTTTTTCTGTATTGTCAGAAATAGCACTCCCTGTTTATATTGTCTGGAACAGCAACAGCGTGTTTTTGTGGACTGTTGCACTCCCTGTATTCAGTATTGTGAATTGGATCCCCATGTCAGTTATTCGATTCCCTACAGTGTCGAAACAGGCCCTTCAGCCCAACAAGTCCACACTGACTCTCCAAAGAGTAACCCACCCCGACCCATTTCCCTCTGACGAATGTACCTAACAGTACGGGCAATTTAGCATGGCCAATTCAGGTGACCTGCACATCTTTGGATTGTGGGGGGAAACCGGAGCACCCAGAGGAAACCCACACAGACACGGGGAGAATGTGCAAACTCCACACAGACTGTCGCCCGAGGCTGGAATCGAACCTGGGACCCTGGTGCTGTGAGGCAGCAGTGTTCACCACTGATCCACTGTGCCGCCCTGAACTGCAGTCTCTGTTATATTGAATAGGAGGCGCTGTGGATATTATAGGGACCAGCTTTCCCTGCGTATGTTATGGAGAACAGCACTTCCTGTTGTGTATTGCACTGAAAAGCAGTCTGTGTGCATATTGTCAAGAATAGCTCTCCCTGTCTATCATGTCGAGAATAGCTGTATGTTATGTTTCCAGAATCGCAGTTCCTGTGTATATTATACAGTGATGTGGAGGTGCCGGGGTGTACAAAGTTAAAAATCACACAACACCAGGTTATACTTCAACAGGTTTATTTGGAAGCACTAGCTTTCGGAGCGCTGCTCCTTCATCAGGTAACTGTGGAACAGGAAAATAAGACACAGAATTTATAGCAAAAGATCACAGTGCCATGCAACAGTACAATATATTGACTGCTGTTAAGTCTTTCGTCTTTTAGAATCGATTGCTGGTTCGGGTCATTAATATGTAAATGTAAATCCCAGAACTCCCATGAGAATGGCCTCAACCGGGACCTAGGGTTAATGTCACATTATAGGTGACCCCACTGAACTATACACTGTCTGTCTCTCTCTCTCTCACACACACACACTCGTGCAGCCCCTCTCTCAAACACACACACCACCCCACACTCACATAGGCACTTTACCAAGCATGCACACACGTAAACACACACTCTGTCACGCGCACTCTCACACATACACGTCTATGGGGTGAATTTGCATGTGCAGATTAGATTAGATTCCCTACAGTGTGGAAACAGGCCCTTTGGCCCAACCAGTCCACACTGACCCTCCGAAGAGTAATCCCCCCATACCCATTTCACTCTGACTAACACACCTAGCACTATGGGCCACTTAGCATGGCCAGTTCACCCTACCTACACATCTTTGGACTGTGGGAGGAAACCCGAGCACCCGGAGGAAACCCACGCAGACACGGGGAGAATGTGCAAACTCCACACAGACAGTTGCCCGAGGCTGGAATCAAACCTGGGACCCCGTTGCTGTGAGGCAGCAGTGCTAACCACTGAGCCACAGTGCCACCCCAGTACATTCTATTTTACTTAAAAAGCACACAACCTGCAGGCAGTCAGTCCATGTAACATTTTATAAATTCCTACTTTGGCAATAGAACCAGTCTGACTCGATTGGGATACAGATACACTCTAACCTCACACCCTTAATGCATTGTCTGAGCTGAGATGTCACCATTTTTTGTAAAACCTTAAGTTATCTCGAGAATATGACTTAAAAGCTGGGATTTACGTATTAATGAACCAAAACCTGCAACCCACACTAAAAGGTGGAAGGCTTAACAGCAATCTAGGTTTGTTCAACATATCATTTCAGTTGCAAGACACTGTAACATTTTGCTCTAAATTTTGTGTCTTATGATCCTGTTCTACAACCACCTGATGAAGGAGCAGTGCTCCGAAAGCTAGTGCTTCCAAATAAACCTGTTGGACTATAACCTGGGTGTTTTGTGATTTTTAACTATATTACAGAGATTAGCAGTCCCTGTGTATTTATTTGTTTATTTATTGTCACATGTATTTTGTTACAAAATACAGTGAAACGTTTTGGACAGTGTCGCCAATCTCCAGCGCTATCTTAAAAAATAGAAAAGTAAACCGAAACATAGAACACAAAGCCAGAAAAATAAAGAAATAGTGTTCAACGTTACAGTCCTTTTTGTTAAGTGCTCTGCTACAGACCATCCCCTGCAGAGATGTCCTGGAGCTGAGATGGCTGACCCTCCAACAACCACAACCATCTTCCTCTGTGCCAAGTATGACTCTAACCAGCAGAGAGTTTGCCCCCTGATACCCATTGATCCCAGTTTAGCCAGGGCTCCATGATGCCACACTCGGTCGAATGCAGCCTCGATGTCAAGGGCTGTCCCTCTCCCCTCCCCTCTGGAATTCAGCTCTTTTGTCCATGTTTGACCCAAGGCTGTAATGGGGTCAGGAGCTGAGTGACCCTGGGGGAACCCAAACTGGGCGTCACTGAGCAGGTTATTGCTGAGCAGGTGCTGCTTGATAGCTCTGTTACTGACCCCTTCCATCACTTTCCTGAGGATCGAGAGGAGACTGATCAGGCGGGAATTGGCCGGGTTGGATCTGTCCTGCTTTTTCTGTCCAGGACATACCTGGGCAATTTTCCACATTGTCGGGGAGATGCCAGTGTTGTAACTGTACTGGAACAGCTTGGCTCGGGGAGAGGCAGGTTCTGGAGCACACGTCTTCAGTGCTATTGCTGGAGTGTTGTCAGGGCCCGTAGCCTTTACAGTATCCAGTACCTCCAGCTGTTTCTTGATATCACGTGGAGTGAATCGAATTGGCTGGAGACTGGTGTCTGTGACGCTGGGGACCACTGGAGGAGGCTGAGATGGATCACCCACTCGGCACGTCTGGCTGAAGGTTGCTGGGAAAGCTTCAGCCTTAACCTTTGCCCTGATGTGCTGGGCCCCTCCATCATTGAGAGTGGGGAGATTTGTGGAGCCTCCTGCTCCAGTGAGTTGCTTAATTGTCTATCACCATTCGTGAAGCTGGGCCAATGGGTGAGAGATGGAGTTTAATTTAGATAAATGTGAGATGCTGTATTTTGAAAAGGCAAATCAGGGCAGGATTTATACATTTAATGGTAATGCCTTGGGGGGTGTTGCTGAACAAAGAGACCTTGGAGTGTGGCTTCATAGTTCCTTGAAAGTGGAGTTGCTGGATAGTGAAGAAGGCGTTTAGTATGCTTTCCTTTATTGGTCAGAGCATTGAGTATAGGAGTAGAGACATCATGTTGTGGCTGTACAGGATATTGGTTAGGCCACTTTTTGAATATTACGTACAATTCTAGTTACCCTTCTACAGAAGGATGTTGTAAAACTTGAAAGGGTTCAGAAAAGATTTACAAGGAAGCTGCCAGGGTTGGAGAGTTTAAGCTATAGGGAGAGGCTGGACAGGCTGGGGCTGTTTTCCCTGGAGCGTCGGAGGCTGAGGGGTGACCTTTTAGAGGTTTATAAAATCATGAGGGGCATGGATAGGATAAAGAGACAAGGTCTTTTCCCTGGTGTAGGGGAGTCCCGAACTAGAGGGTATAGGTTTAGGGTGAGAGGGGGAAGATATAGAAGGGCCCTAAGGGGCAACCTTTTCACACAGTGGGTGGTATGTGTATGGAATGAGCTGCCAGAGGATGTGGTGGAGGCTGGTACAATTACAGCATTTAAAAGGCATCTGGATGGGTATATGAATAGGAAGGGTTTGGAGGATATGGGCCGGGTGCTGGCAATGAAACAAAATCAGATTGGGGTGTGTGGTCAGCGTGGATGAGTTGGACCAAAGGGTCCTTCCAGGTGCAAACAACTCCAGGAGTACGCTGCCACACCAATGCCCCACCCATCCCTCCCTGCAACCACCTTTTGCTCCAAGTGTAACAGAGCCTGCGGAAGTTGCATCGATCTCTACAGCCACCTATGGACCTCACCCTGAGAGTGGATGAGTCAGCCTTGTCTGCGTGGGACCGCCAGTGACGATGATGTTCGTTTATGCTGTTTGGCAAGCAGGTCGTCTTGTTTTGCAGCCTCACCAGGTTGACACCTCATTTTCTGGTGTGCCTGGTGCTGCTCCTGGTGTGCTGTCCTGCACTCTCCATTCAACCAGGATCGATCCCAAGGCTTGTTGGTAATGGTTGAGTGAGGGATATAAAGTCATAGAGATGTCCAGCATGGAAATAGACCCTTTTATTCCAACCCATCCATGCCGACGAGATATCCTAAATTTATCTAGTCCCACCTGCCAGCACCCGGCCCATATCCCTCCAAACCCTTCCTATTCATATATCCATCCAGATGCCTTTTAAATGCTGTAATTGTACCAGCCTCCACCACTTCCTCTGGCAGCTCATTCCATACACGCACCACCCACTGTGTGTAAAAGTTGCCCCTTGGGTCATTTTTATATCTTTCCCCTCTCACCCTAAATCCTTTAGTTCTGGACTGCCCCATCCCAGGGAAAAGACATTGCCTTAGCGGGTTTTGAGAAGATTTGTAGCTCAGGTTGAGGTTTTGGATGTAGATTTGTTTGCCGAGCTGAAGGTTCATTTCCAGATGTTTCATTACCTTACTAGGTAACATCTTCAGTGGTGAAAATGTGTTGGTGGAAAAGCGCAGCAGGTCAGGCAGCATCCAGGGAACACGAGAATCGATGTTTCGGGCATAAGCCCTTCCTCAGGAATGAGGAAAGTTTGTCCAGCAGGCTAAGATAAAAGGTAGGGAGGAGGGACTTGGGGGAGGGGCGTGGGAAATGCGATAGGTGGAAGGAGGTCAAGGTGAGGGTGATAGGCCGGAGTGGGGTGGGGGCGGAGAGGTCAGGAAGTTTCCTTTGGGGCCTTGGAGGGAAGTGAGGGGGGAGGTGTGGGCGCAAGTCTTGCACCTCTTGCGGTTGCAGGGGAAGGTGCCGGGAGTGGAGGTTGGGTTGGTGGGGGGTGTGGACCTGATGAGGAAGTCACGGAGGGAGTGGTCATTTCGGAACACTGATAGGGGAGGGGAGGGAAATATATCCCTGGTGGTGGGGTCCGTTTGGAGCTGGCGGAAATGACGATGGACGATACACTGTATAATGAGATTGGTGGGGTGGTAGGTGAGGACCAGTGGGGTTCTGTCCTGGTGGCGGTTGGAGGGGCGGGGCTCAAGGGCGGAGGAGTGGGAAGTGGAAGAGATGCGGTGGAGGGCATCGTCGACCACGTCGGGGGGAAATTGCGGTCTTTGAAGAAGGAGGCCATCTGGGTTGTACGGTTTGGAACTGGTCCTCCTGGGAGCAGATGCAGCGGAGACGAAGGAATTGGGAGAATGGGATGGAGTTTTTACAGGGGGCAGGGTGGGAGGAGGTGTAGTCCAGGTAGCTGTGGGAGTCGGTCGGTTTGTAGTAGATGTCCGTGTTGATTCGGTCGCCTGAGATAGAAATAGAAAGATCGAGGAAGGGGAGGGAGGAATCTGAGACTGTCCAGGTGAATTTGAGGTCGGGGTGGAAGGTGTTGGTGAAGTGGATGAACTGTTCAACCTCCTCGTGGGAACACGAGGCGGCGCCGATACAGTCATCGATGTAGCGAAGAAAAAGGTGGGGGGTGGGGCCAGTGTAGTTGCGGAAGATGGAGTGTTCCACATACCCTACGAAGAGGCAGGCATAGCTGGGGCCCATGCGGGTGCCCATGGCTACTCCTTTTGTTTGGAGAAAGTGGGAGGATTGGAAAGAGAAGTTGTTCAGGGTGAGGACCAGTTCAGTCAGTCGAAGGAGGGTGTCGGTGGAAGGGTACTGGTTGGTACGGCGGGAAAGGAAAAAGCGGAGGGCTTTGAGTCCTTCGTGATGGGGGATGGAGGTGTACAGGGACTGGATGTCCATGGTGAAAATAAGGCGTTGGGGACCGGGGAAGCGAAAATCATGGAGCAGGTGGAGGGCGTGGGTGGTGTCACGGACGTAGGTGGGGAGTTCTTGGACTAATGGGGACAGGACCGTGTCGAGGTTTGCAGAGATGGGTTCGGTGGGGCAGGAGCAGGCTGAGACGATGGGTCGGCCGGGGCAGTCAGGTTTGTGGATTTTGGGCAGGAGGTAGAAGCGGGAGGTGCGGGGTTGTGGGACTATGAGGTTGGAGGCGGTGGATGGGAGATCCCCTGAGGTGATGAGGTTATGGATGGTCTGGGAGATGATCGAATCAACATGGACATCTACTACAAACCGTCCGACTCCCACAGCTACCTGGACTACACCTCCTCCCACCCTGCCCCCTGTAAAAACGCCATCCCATTCTCCCAATTCCTTCGTCTCCACCGCATCTGCTCCCAGGAGGACCAGTTCCAAATCCGTACAACACAGATTGCCTCCTTCATCAAGGACCGCAATTTCCCCCCCGACGTGGTCGACGATGCCCTCCACCGCATCTCTTCCACTTCCCGCTCCTCCGCCCTTGAGCCCCGCCCCTCCAACCGCCACCAGGACAGAACCCCACTGGTCCTCACCTACCAGCCCACCAATCTCCATGTACAGCGCATCATCCGCCGTCATTTCCGCCACCTCCAAACAGACCCCACCACCAAGGATATATTTCCCTCCCCTCCCCTATCAGCGTTCCGTAAAGACCACTCCCTCCGTGACTTCCTCGTCAGATCCACACCCCCCACCAACCCAACCTCCACTCCCAGCACCTTCCCCTGCAACCGCAGGAGGTGCAAGACTTGCGCCCACACCTCCCCCCTCACCTCCCTCCAAGGCCCCAAAGGAAACTTCCATATCCGCCACAGATTCACCTGCACCTCCACACATATCATCTATTGCATCCGCTGCACCCGATGTGGCCTCCTCTATATTGGGGAGACAGGCCGCCTACTTGCAGAGCGTTTCAGAGAACACCTCTGGGACACCCGGACCAACCAACCCAACCACCCTGTGGCTTAACACTTCAACTCCCCCTCCCACTCCACCGAGGATACGCAGGTCTTTGGACTCCTCCATCGCCAGACCACAACAACACGATGGTTGGAGGAAGAACGCCTCATCTTCCGCCTAGGAACCCTCCAACCACAAGGGATGAACTCAGATTTCTCCAGTTTCCTCATTTCCCCTCCCCCCCCCACCTTGTCTCAGTCAAATCCCTCGAACTCAGCACCGCCTTCCTAACCTGCAATCTTCTTCCTGACCTCTCCACCCCCACCCCACTCTGGCCTATCACCCTCACCTTGACCTCCTTCCACCTATCGCATTTCCAATACCCCTCCCCCAAGTCCCTCCTCCCTACCTTTTATCTTAGCCTGCTGGACACACTTTCCTCATTCCTGAAGAAGGGCTCATGCCTGAAACGTCGATTCTCCTGCTCCTTGGATGCTGCCTGACCTGCTGCGCTGTTCCAGCAACACATTATCAGCTCTGATCTCCAGCATCTGCAGTCCTCACTTTTTCCTCGAACATCTTCAGTGGCCCTCAGGCGAAGCAATGCTGAAAGTTCCTGCTTTCTATTCATATGTTTGGGTTTCTTTGGGAGAACACATCCATCCTAGGACAAGTCAAACAAAGACACACACGAGAATTCCCTGAAGCATGGCATTCCAACCGGAACCCTATCAACAAACACATCGAGTTAGACCACATCTACCATCCCCCGAGAAAAAGGAACAGGAAGTGACTTCACCACAGGAAATAAAATCACCACAGGAAACCACATCACCAACCCAAAGAAACCCAAACATATAAATCTAAAGCAGGAACTTTCAGCATTGCTTCGCCTGAGGGCCACTGAAGATGTTACCTAGTAGGGTAATGAAACATCTGGAAATGAACCTCCCAGCTCAGCGAGCACGCCTACATCAAAAAGACTTTGCCTATTTACCCTATTCATGCCCGTCATAATTTTGTAAACCTCTATAAGGTCACCCCTCAGCCTCCAACACTCCAGGTAAAACAGCCCCAGCCTGTTTAGCCTCTCCCTATAGCTCAAATCCTCCAACCCTGGCAACATCCTTGTAAATCTTTTCTGAATCCTTTCAAGTTTCACAACATCTTTCTGATAGGAAGGAGACCAGAATTGCACCCAATATTCCAACAGTGGCCTAACCAATGTCCTGTACAGCCACAACATGACCTCCCAACTCCTGTACTCAATACTCTGACCAATAAAGGAAAGCATACCAAATGCCTTCTTCACTATCCTATCTACCTGCGACTCCACTTTCAAGGACCTATGAACCTGCACTTCAAGGTCTCTTTGTTCAGCAACACTCCCCAGGATCTTACCACGAAGTGCTAAGATTTGCTTTTCTAAAATGCAACACCTCACATTTATCTAAATTAAACTCCATCTGCCACTCCTTAGCCCCATTGGCCCATCTGATCAAATTCCCGTAGCACTTTGAAGTAACCTTCTTCGCTGTCCACTACACCTCCAATTTTGGTGTCATCTGGAAACGTACTAACTCTATCCCCTATGCTCACATCCAAATCATTTATAAAGATGACAAAAAGCAGTGGACACAGCACCAATCCTTGTGGCACTCCACTGGTCACAGGCCTCCAGTCTGAAAAACAACCCTCCACCGCTACCCTCTGTCTTCTACCTTTGTACCAGTTCTGTATCCAAATGGCTAGTTCTCCCTGTATTCTGCCCACTTCTCTGCCCTCATCAACCCTCTTGGTTATTTCTTCAAAAAACCTAATCAAGTGATTTCCCACACACAAAGCCATGTTGACTATCCCTAATCAGTCCTTGCCTTTCCAAATACATGTACCTCCTGTCCCTCAGGATTTCCTCCAACAACTTGCCCACCACCGAGGTCAGTCTCACTGGTCTATAGTTCCCTGGCTTGTCTTTACCACCCTTCTTAAACAGTGGCACCACGTTTGCCAACCTATCCACGGAAACGTGGATAGATGTGGGACAGGAATGGCTGTTGGAGGTTCCTGGTTACAGGTGTTTCAGTAAGATTAGGGAGGGTGGGAAAAAAGGAGGGGGGGTGGCATTGCTAATTAGAAATGGTATAACAGCTGCAGAAAGGAAGTTTGAGGGGGATCTGCCTCTGGAGGTAGTATGGGCTGAAGTCAGAAATAGGAAAGGTGCAGTCACCTTGTTGGGTGTTTACTATAGGCCCCCCAATAGGAGCAGAGATGTGGAGAAACAGATTGGGAAACAGATTTTGGAAAGGTGCAGAAGCCACAGGGTCGTAGTCATGGGCGACTTCAACTTCCCAAATATTGATTGGAAGCTCTTTAGATCAAGTAGATTGGATGGGGTGGTGTTTGTGCAGTGTGTCCAGGAAGCTTTTCTAACTCAGTATGTAGATTGTCCAACCAGAGGGGAGGCCATATTGGATTTGGTACTTGGTAATGAACCGGGACAAGTGGTGGGCTTGTTAGTGGGTGAACATTTTGGTGATGGTGACCACAATTCTGTGACTTTCACCTTGGTTATGGAGAGAGATAGGTGCGCACAACAAGGTAGATTTTATAATTGGGGGAAGGGAAATTACAATGCTGTAAGGCAGGATTTGAGGAGCATACGTTGGGAGCTTAGGCTGTCAGGGAAGGATGTGGTGGAAATGTGGAACTTTTTCAAAGAGCAGATACGACGTGTCCATGATATGTATGTACCTATCAGGCAGGAAAGAAATGGTCGTGTGAGGGAGCCTTGGTTGACGAGAGAGGTTGAATGTCTGGTAAAGAGGAAGAAGGAGGCTTACATAAGGTTGAGGAAACAGGATTCAGACAGAGCAGTGGAGGGATACAGGATAGCCAGAAGGGACCTGAAGAAAGGGATTAGGAGAGCTAAGAGAGGGCATGAAAAATCGTTGGCGGATAGGATCAAGGATAACCCCAAGGCATTTTATGCGTATGTGAGAAACCTGAGAATGACGAGAACGAGGGTAGGTCCGATCAAGGACAGTAGTGGGAGACTGTGTATTGAGTCGGAAGAGATAGGAGAGGTCTTGAACAAGTACTTCTCTTCAGTATTTACGAACGAGAGGGACCGTATTGTAGAAGAGGAGAGTGTGAAATGGACTGGTAAGCTAGAAGAGATACCTGTTAGGAAGGAAGATGTGTTGGACATTTTGAACAACTTGAGGATAGACAAGTCCCCCGGGCCTGACGGGATATATCCTAGGATTATGTGGGAAGCAAGAGAGGAAATTGCAGTACCGTTGGCAATGATCTTCTCGTCTTCACTGGCAACGGGGGTGGTACCAGGGGACTGGAGAGTAGCGAATGTTGTGCCCCTGTTCAAAAAAGGGAATAGGGATAACCCCGGGAATTACAGGCCTGTTAGTCTTACTTCTGTGGTAGGCAAAGTAATGGAAAGGGTACTGAGGGATAGGATTTATGAGTATCTGGAAAGACACTGCTTGATTAGGGACAGCCAGCACGGATTTGTGAAGGGTAGGTCTTGCCTTACAAGTCTTATTGAATTCTTCGAGGAGGTGACCAAGCATGTGGATGAGGGAAGAGCAGTGGATGTAGTGTACATGGATTTTAGTAAGGCATTTGATAAGGTTCCCCATGGTAGGCTTATGCGGAAAGTCAGGAGGCATGGGATAGAGGGAAATTTGGCCAATTGGATAGAAAACTGGCTAACCGGTCGAAGGCAGAGAGTGGTGGTAGATGGTAAATCTTCAGCCTGGAGCCCAGTTACAAGTGGAGTTCCGCAGGGATCAGTTCTGGGTCCTCTGCTGTTTGTAATTTTTATTAATGACTTAGATGAGGGAGTCGAAGGGTGGGTCAGTAAATTTGCAGATGATACGAAGATAGGTGGAGTTGTGGACAGTGAGGAGGGCTGTTGTCGGCTGCAGAGGGACTTAGATATGATGCAGAGCTGGGCTGAGGAGTGGCAGATGGAGTTCAACCCTGCCAAGTGTGAGGTTGTCCATTTTGGAAGAACAAATAAGAATGCGGAATACAGGGTTAATGGTAGGGTTCTTAGTCAGGTGGAGGAACAGAGGGATCTTGGGGTCTATGTACATAGATCTTTGAAGGTTGCCACTCAGGTGGATAGAGTTTGTAAGAAGGCCTATGGAGTATTATCGTTCATTAGCAGAGGGATTGAATTCAAGAGTCGTGAAGTGATGTTGCAGCTGTACAGGACTTTGGTTAGGCCACAGTTGGAGTACTGTGTGCAGTTCTGGTCGCCTCACTTTAGGAAAGATGTGGAAGCTTTGGAGAGGGTGCAGAGAAGATTTACCAGGATGTTGCCTGGAATGGAGAGGAAGTCGTACGAGGATAGGTTGAGAGTTCTCGGCCTTTTCTCGTTGGAACGGCGAAGGATGAGGGGTGACTTGATAGAGGTTTATAAGATGATCAGAGGAATAGATAGAGTAGACAGTCAGAAACTTTTTCCCCGGGTACAACAGAGTGTTACAAGGGGACATAAATTTAAGGTGAAGGGTGGAAGGTATAGGGGAGATGTCAGGGGTGGGTTCTTTACCCAGAGAGTGGTGGGGGCATGGAATGCGCTGCCTGTGGGTGTGGTAGAGTCGGAATCATTGGCGACCTTTAAGCGGCAATTGGATAGGTACATGGATGGGTACTTAATCTAGGTTAGAAGTTCGGCACAACATCGTGGGCCGAAGGGCCTGTTCTGTGCTGTATTGTTCTATGTTCTAACCTCCAGTCTTCAGTCACCTCACCTGTGACTATCGATGATGTAAACATCTCAGCAAAGGGTCCAGCCTTCACTTCCCTAGCTTCCCACAGAGTTCTAGGGTACATCTGATCAGTTCCTGGGGATTTATTCACTTTTATGCATTTTAAGATATCCAGCACCACCCCCGCCGCAATATGGACATTTTTCAAGATGTTGCTATTTATTTCCCCATATTCTCTATCTTCCATGTCCTTCTCCACAGTAAATACTGATGCAAAATACTCGTTTAGTATCTGCCCCATCTCCTGCGGCCTTGCTAATCTTTAAGGGGCCCTATTCTCTCCCCCATTACCACCTTGTCCTTAATTTATTTATAAAATCCCTTTGGATTTTCCTTGAACCTATTTGCCAGAGCTATCTCATGTCCCCTTTCTGCCCTCCTGATTTCCCTCTTAAATATACTCCTACTGCCTTTATACTCTTCTAAGGATTCACCCAATTATTGCTATCTGTACCTAACATATGCTTCCTTCTTTTTACTGAAAACCTCAATTTTTCCCGACATCTCACATTCCGTACACCTACCAGCCTTGCCCTTCACCCTAACAGGAACATACTGACTCTGGACTCTCGTTATGCCAGGCCATGAGCTTACAAATTGTACTGGAGTACAGTTCTGCTGCTGTTGGTGACCCACAGTGCCTCATTGATGCCCAGTCTGTAGTTGCTTGATCTGTTTGAAGTCTGTCCCATTGAGCACGGTGATAGTGCCACACAACCCAATGGAGGGAGTTCTCAATGTGAAGGTGGGACTTTGTCTCCACAAGGACTGTGTGGTGGTCACTCTAACCGATACTGTCAGGGACAGATGCATCCACAGCTGGCAGCTTGGAAAGGATGAGGTCAAGTCTGTTTTTCCCCCTTGTTGGTTCCCTCCCCACCTGTCCCAGACCCAGTCCAACAGCAATGTCCCTATTAGGACCCAACCTAGCTTGATCAGTAATGCTGCTGCCGAGCCACTCTTGATGGTGGACAGTGAAATCCCCCACCCAGAGTACTCTCTGTGACCTTGCCACCCTCAATGCTTCCTCGAAGTTTATTCGACATGGAGGATACCGATTCACCAGCTGAGGGAGGAGTGTACATGGTAATCAGTAGGAGGTTTCCTTGCCCATGTTTTTACCTGAAGCCATGAGCCCCCATGGGGTCCGGAGTCAATGTTAGGGACTCCCAGAGCAACTCCATCCTGACTGGAATCCACTGTGCCGCCCGGTCTGCTGTGTCTGTCCTATCAGTGGGACAGGGCATATTCAGGGATGGTGGTGGTAGGGTCTGAGACATTGTCTGTAAGGTATAATTCTATCAGTATGACTATGTCAAGCTGTTGCTTTTACCCGTCTGTGAGACCGCTTTCTGAATTTTGGCACTAGCTCCCAGATTTTAGTAAGGAGGGCTTTGCAGGGTCTCCAGGTCTATTTTTGGAGTTGTCTTTTCTGGTGCCAAGGTGGATGCTTAGAGGTTGGTCCAGTTACATTTCTTTGAGACGTTGTACTGATTGGTACAACTGAGTGGCTTGAAGGCAACTTCAGAAGGCAATTCAGAGTCAACCTTTTTTGTAACGGTGGGTCTGGAGTCACATGGAGGTCAGACCAGGAAAGGATGTCAGATTTCTGTCCCCGAAGGACATTAGAGAACCAGATGTTGAATTCAAATTCCACTCTCTGCCAAGATGGAATTCGAGTTTCTGGATTAGTAGTTCTAAAGAGAATACCACTTCGCTTCCGCTACGTTATAGAGAACTACAGCCTGTGTATATTATAGAGAACAGCAGTCCCTGGTATATTATAGAGAATAGCAGTCCCTGTGTATATTATAGAGAACAGCAGTCCCTGTGTATATTATAGAGAACAGCAGTCCCTGTGTATATTATAGAGAACAGCAGTCCCTGTGTATATTACAGATAATGACAGCCTGTGTATATCATAGAGAACACCAGTCCCTGTGTATATTGCAGATAATGACAGCCTGTGTATATTATAGAGAACAGCAGTCCCTGTGTATATTATAGAGAATAGCAGTCCCTGTGTATATTATAGAGAATTTCATGTCCCTGTGTATATTATAGAGAATATCAGTTCCTGTGTTTATTATAGAGAATATCAGTCTCTGTGTATATTATAGAGAACAGCAGTCCCTGTGTGTATTATAGAGAACAGCAGTCCCCGTGTATATAAGAAAGAATAGCAGTCCCTGTGTTTATTATAGAGAATATCAGTCTCTGTGTATATTATAGAGAACAGCAGTCCCCGTGTATATTATAAAGAATAGCAGTCCCTGTGTTTATTATAGAGAATATCAGTTCCTGTGTTTATTATAGAGAATATCAGTCTCTGTGTATATTATAGAGAACAGCAGTCCCTGTGTATATTATAGAGAACAGCAGTCCCCGTGTATATTATAGAAAATAGCAGTCCCTGTGTATATTATACAGAACAGCAGTCCCTGTGTATATTATAGAGAACAGCAGTCCCTGTGTATATTATAGAGAATATCAGTCCCTGTGTTTATTATAGAGAATATCAGTTCCTGTGTATATTATAGAGAATAGCAGTCCCTGTGTATATTATAGAGAACAGCAGTCCATGTGTATATTATGGACTGTGTTTATTATAGAGAGTATCAGTCCCTGTGTATATTATAGAGATGAGCAGTCCCTGTGTATATTACAGAGAATAGCAGTCCCTGTGTATATTAAAGAGAATAGCAGTCCCTGTGTATGTTATAGAGAATAGCAGTCCCTGTGTATGTTATAGAGAATATCAGTCCCTGTGTTTATTATAGAGAATATCAGTTCCTGTGTCTATTATAGAGAAAAGCAGTCCCTCTGTATATTATAGAGAATTTCATGTCCCCGTGTTTATTATAGAGAATATCGGTCCCTGTGTATATTATAGAGAATATCAGTTCCTGTGTTTATTATAGAGAACAGCAGTCCCTCTGTGTATTATAGAGAATAGCAGTCCCTGTGTATATTATAGAGAATATCAGTGCCTGTGTTTATTATAGAGAATATCAGTCCCTGTGTATATTACAGAGAACAGCAGTTCCTGTGTATATTATAGAGATGAGCAGTCCCTGTGTATATTACAGAGAATAGCAGTCCCTGTGTATATTAAAGAGAATAGCAGTCCCTGTGTATATTATAGAGAATAGCAGTCCCTGTGTATATTATAGAGAACAGCAGTCCCTGTGTATATTATAGAGAATATCAGTCCCTGTGTTTATTATAGAGAATATCAGTTCCTGTGTATATTATAGAGAATAGCAGTCCCTGTGTATATTATAGAGAACAGCAGTCCCTGTGTATATTATAGAGAATATCAGTCCCTGTGTATATTATAGAGAACAGCAGTCCATGTGTATATTATGGACTGTGTTTATTATAGAGAATAGCAGTCCCTGTGTATATTATAGAGAACAGCAGTCCCTGTGTATATTATAAAGAATATCAGTCCCTGTGTATATTATAGAGAATATCGGTCCCTGTGTATATTATAGAGAATATCAGTTCCTGTGTATATTATAGAGAATATCGGTCCCTCTGTATATTATAAAGAATATCAGTCCCTGTGTATATTATAGAGAATATCGGTCTCTGTGTATATTATAGAGAAAAGCGCTCCCCGTGTATATTATAGAGAATATCAGTCCCTGTGTTTAGTATAGAGAATATCGGTCCCTGTGTATATTATAGAGAACAGCAGTCCCTGTGTATATTATAGAGAACAGCAGTCCCTGTGTATATTATAGAGAATATCTGTCCCTGTGTATATTATAGAGAATATCTGTCCCTGTGTATATTATAGAGAATATCGGTCCCTGTGTATATTATAGAGAAAAGCGCTCCCCGTTTATATTATAGAGAATAGCAGTCCCTCTGTATATTATAGAGAATATCTGTCCCTGTGTGTATTATAGAGAATATCGGTCCCTGTGTATATTATAGAGAACAGCAGTCCCTCTGTATATTATAGAGAATATCAGTCCCTGTGTATATTATAGAGAACAGCAATCCCTGTGTATATTATAGAGAACAGCAGTCCCTGTGTATATTATAGAGAATAGCAGTCACTGTGTATATTATAGAGAACAGCAGTCCCTCTGTATATTATAGAGAATATCGGTCCCTCTGTGTATTATAGAGAATATCTGTCCCCGTGTGTATTATAGAGAATATCGGTCCCTGTGTATATTATAGAGAAAAGCGCTCCCCGTGTATATTATAGAGAATAGCAGTCCCTCTGTATATTATAGAGAATATCTGTCCCTGTGTGTATTATAGAGAATATCTGTCCCTCTGTATATTATAGAGAATATCTGTCCCTGTGTGTATTATAGAGAATATCGGTCCCTGTGTATATTATAGAGAACAGCAGTCCCTCTGTATATTATAGAGAATATCAGTCCCTGTGTATATTATAGAGAACAGCAATCCCTGTGTATATTATAGAGAACAGCAGTCCCTGTGTATATTATAGAGAATAGCAGTCACTGTGTATATTATAGAGAATAGCAGTCACTGTGTATATTATAGAGAATAGCAGTCCCTCTGTATATTATAGAGAATATCGGTCCCTGTTTATATTATAGAGAAAAGCGGTCCCTGTGTATGTTATAGAGACTTGGAGGAGCCGGTGTTGGACTGGGATGTACAAAGTTAAATATCATACAACATCAGGCTATAGCCCAACAGATTTATTTGGAAGCACTAGCTTTCAGCGCGCTGCTCCTTCATCAGGTGGTTGTGGAGAATAAGATAATAAGACACAGAACTTTTAGCCAAATGACCACAGTGCCATGGAGACGTGATGATACATTAAACAATTTTAGATCAAGTCTTTCACATTTTAGAATGGGAAGTGTTGGTTTCAGTTCTTTGATATGTAAATCCCAGAACTTCTTTTAAATTGCAATCTCAAGAAAGGGCCACCTTTTCTAACAATAAGTGCCATCTCAGCTCAGACAACGCATAAAGGTGTGAGGTCTGTCTGTGTCCCAATATTGTGTGAGACTGATTCTATTTCTAAAGTGGGATTTACAGAGTTTTACATGGATTCATGCATTTTTTGAGCAAAATAAAATGTAATTCTGCAAAAACAAGTTCACCCCACAAGCTTATGTATGTGCGCATATAGGCGAGACAGAATGAGCGTGTGCATGTGGGTGTGAGTGCATGTGATAGTCTGTGTATGTATGTGTATGTGCTAGGCTTGGTTAAATGTGTCTGTGAGTGTGATGGGATATATGCCTGTGAAAGAGTTCAAAGTTTGTGCGAAGATTTGTAGCTCGGGTGCTCGTTGTTGTGGTTCTGTTCGCCGAGCTGGAAGTTTTTGTTGCAAACGTTTCGTCCCCTGGCTAGGCGACATCATCAATGCTTGGGAGCCTCCTGCGAAGCGCTTCTTTGATGTTTCCTCCGGTGTTTATAGTGGTCTGTCCCTGCCGCTTCCGGTTGTCAATTTGAGCTGTCCGCTGTAGTGGTTGGTATATTGGGTCCAGGTCGATGTGTTTGTTGATGGAGTTTGTGGATGAATGCCATGCCTCTAGGAATTCCCTGGCTGTTCTCTGTCTGGCTTGCCCTATGATAGTAGTGTTGTCCCAGTCGAATTCATGTTGCTTGTTGTCTGCGTGTGTGGCTACTAGAGATAGCTGGTCGTGTCGTTTCGTGGCTAGTTGATGTTCATGTATGCGGATTGTTAGCTGTCTTCCTGTTTGTCCTATATAGTGTTTTGTGCTATATAGTGAAAGAGTACGTGCTTGGGTATGAGTGTGGGGGGTTATGTGTGTGCGTGTGTATGTGTGTGTGTGTGTGTGAGAGAGAGAGAGCTTGTGTATGAGAGAAGGTCTGCGTGTGTTGTGTGAGTATATAGGATGTGTATGTGTGTGTGTGTTTGTGTGTATGTGTGTGTGTGTGTATGTGTATGTCTGTGTGTGTGTGTGTATGTGTATGTCTGTGTGTGTGTGTGTGTGTGTAGTGTAGTCACCTGTAGTGTGACATGAACCCAAAGTCCTAGTTGAGGCCATCCCCATGGGTATTGAACTTGGCTATCAGCCTCTGCTCGGCCACTTTGCATTGTTGCTTGTCCTGAAGTCCACCTTAGAGAATGGTCACCTGAAGGCCCGAGGCTGAATGTCCCTGACCACTGATGTGTTCCCCGACTGCGAGGGAATATCCCTGCCTGGTGATTGTTGTACCATGACTCAGGGCATGCCATTCTAAAAGGTGAAAGACTTGATCTAAAATTGTTTAATGTATCATCACGTCTCCATGACACTGTGGTCATTTGGCTAAAAGTTCTGTGTCTTATTATCTTATTCTCCACAATCACCTAATGAAGGAGCAACGCTCCAAAAGTTAGTGCTTCCAAATAAACCTGTTGGGCTATAACCTGGTGTTGTGTGATTTTTAACTGGATTATAGAGAATAGCAGTCCCTGTGTATATTATCGAGAAAAGCAATCCTTATGTATGTGATACATAAGAGAATAGATTAGATTCCCCACAGTATGGAAACAGCCCACACTGAATCTCTGAAGGCTAGCTCACCCAGACCCATTCCCCTAATTCTACGGCCAACTTAGCTTGGCCAATTCAGCTGAGCAGCACATCTTTGTGGGAAGAAACTCACACCGACACAAGGAGAATGTGCAAACTTCACACTGACAATCAACTGAGGCAGGAATTGATACAGGTCCCTGGGTTGTGAGGCCGCAGTGTTAACTTCCGAGCCACCGTGCTGCTCCATAGCAGTCCCTGTGAATATTATAAAGAAAATCAGCCTCATGTACACTATAGATAACAGTTGTTCCTTTGTACATTTTGCAAAATAGCAGCCCCTGTGTATATTATCGAGAATGTCAGTCCCTGTGTATATTATATAGAGAAAAGCAGCCCCATGTATAGTATAGATAACAGTTGTCCCTGTGTACATTTTTCAAAATAGCAGTCCCTGTGTATATTATCGAGAACAGCAGCACTTGTGTATATAATAGAGACTAGCAGTCCCTGTGTATATTATAGAGAATAGCAGCATTCTGCGTATACTGGGTCAAGGCCAATTATATCAAAATTCGGCAGGAGCTGGGAAATGTAGGTTGGGAGCAGCTATTTGAAGGAAATGTCCACATTTGATATGTGGGAGGCTTTCAAAGGTAGGTTAAAGATATTGCAGGATCAGCATGTCCCTTTGAAAACAAGGGATAGGAAAGTCAAGATTCGTGAACCGTGGATGACAGGAGAAATTGTACAACTAGCCAAGAGGAAAAGGGAAGTGTACATAAGGTCCAAGCAGCTAAGAACAGAACGGGCCCTGGAGGAATATCGGGAGAGTAGGACCAGTCTTAAACAAGGAATCAAGCGGGCTAAAAGGGGTCATGAAATAGCTTTAGTGAGCAGAATTAAGGAGAATCCCAAAGCCTTTTATTCATATATAAGAAGCAAGAGGGTAACTAGAGGAAGGGTTGGTCCAGAAAAGGATAACGAAGGAAGGCTGTGTGTTGAACCTGAGAGAATGGGTGAGATTCTGAATGATTACTTCGTATCAGTGTTCACTGAGGAGAGGGGACATGATGGATGGTGAGATTAGAGATAGAAGTTTAATTAGTCTGGATCACATTGACATACGTAGGGAAGAAGTGTTGGGTAGGCTAGAGGTTATTAAGGTGGACAAATCCCCAGGACCGGATGGGATCTATCCCAGTTTGCTGAGGGAGGCGAGAGAGGAAATAGCTGGGACCCTGACAGATATCTTTGTGGCATCCTTAAATACAGGTGAGGTGCTGGAGGACTGGAGGGTTGCTCATGTTGTCCCCCTGTCCAAGAAGGATACTAGGGATATTCCGGGTAACTACAGACCAGTGAGCCTGACATCGGTAGTGGGGAAGTTGCTGGAGTAGGTACTGAGGGATAAAATCTATTTATACTCGGAAAAGAACAGGCTTATCAGTGATAGGCAACATGGTTTTGTGCGGGGGAGATTGTGCCTTACCAACTTAATGGAGTTCTACGAGGAAGTGACCAAGTTGATAGATGAAGGAAGGGCTGTTGATGTCACATACATGGACTTTATTAAGGTGTTTCCCCATGGTAAACTAATAGAGAAAGTGAAGTCATGTTGTGTGCAGGGTGTTCTAGCTAGGTGGATAAAGAACTGGTTGAGCAATAGGAGACAAAGAGTAGTAGTTGAAGGGAGTTTCTCGAAATGGAGAAAGGTGACCAGTGGTGTTCCACAGGAGTCAGTGTTGGGGCCACTGTTGTTTGTGATATACATAAATGATCTGAAAGAGGGCACTGTTGGTCTGATCAGCAAGTTTGCAGATGACACAAAGATTGGTGGAGTAGCAGTAAAAGGGACTGTCAGAGAATACAGGAGGATATAGATAGACTGAAGAGTTGGGCGGAAAAGTGGCAGATGGAGTTCAATCCAGACAAATGTGAGGTGATGCACTTTGGGAAGTCTAATTCTAGAGTGGACTATACTGTAAATGGAAGAGCCTTGGGAAAAGTTGATGGGCAGAGAGATCTGGGAGTGCAGGTCCATTGTACCCTGAAGGTTGCTGCACAGGAGGATAGAGTGGTCAAGGCATATAGTATGCTTGCCTTCATTGGATGGGGTATTGAGTATAAGAGCTGGCAGGTCATGTTAACATTGTACAAGACATTGGTTCGACTGCATTTAGAATAATGTGTACAGTTCTGGTTGCCACATTACCAAAAGGATGTGGACGCTTTGGAGAGGGTGCAGAGAAGGTTTACAAGGATGTTGCCTGGTATGGAAGGTGCTCGCTATGAAGAGAGGTTGAGTAGGTTAGGATTGTTTTCATTAGAAAAAAGGAGATTATGGGGGACCTGATTGAGGTTTACAAAATCATGAAGGTTATAGACAGGGTGGATAGAGATGTTTCTTTCCAGGGTGAGGGATTCAATAAGGAGAGGTCAAGCAATCAAGGTGAGAGGCAAAAAGTTTAAGTGGGATACATGTGGAAAGTACTTCACACAGAGGGTGGTGTGTGCCTGGAATGCGTTGCCAGCAGAGGTAGTAGAGGCAGGCACGGGAAATTCATTTATAGTGCATCTGGATAGACGCATGAGTAGGTGGGGAGCAGAGGGATACAGATGCTCAGGAATTTGGTGACAGGTTTAAACTGTGGATTTGCATCGGCTCAGTCTAGGAGGGCTGAAGGACCTGTTCCTGGGCTGTAAATTTTCCTTGTTCTTTGTTTGTAGATAACAGCTGTCCCTGTGTAGATTGTACAAAATAGCAGTCCCTGTGTATATCAAGGAGAAGAGTAGCTCCTGTATATATTATCGAGAACAGCAGCCTTTACGTATATTGTAGAGAATGGCAGCTCCTGTGTATATTATAGAGAATAGCAGTCCCTGTGTACATTATATGGAGGAAATCAGCCCCAGGTATACGATAGATAACAGTTGTCCCTGTGTACATTTTGAAAAATAGCAGTCCCTGTGAATGTTTCAGAGAAAGTTGTCCCTATATATATTACAGAGAATATCAGTCCCTGCGTATATTATCGAGAAAAGCAATTCCACATATGTCATATACAAAAGCAGTCCCTATCTCTATATATCATGGAGAAAAGCAGTCCCTGTGTATATTGTAGAGGATAGGAGTCCCCGTATATTATAGAGAATAGCAGCATTTGTCCATATTATAAAGAACAGCAGTCCCCGTATATTATATAGAATAGCAGTCCCAGTGTATATTATAGAGAACAGCAGACCCTGTGTATATTATAGAGGACAGCAAACCCTGTGCATATTATATAGAATAGCAGTCCCTGTGTATATTATAGAGGACAGCAGGCCCTGTGCATATTATAGAGAAGAGTGGCACCCCATATACTATAGAAAACAGCTGTCGCTGTGTATATTATACAAAATAACAGTGCCTGTGTGTACTACAGAGAATAGCAGTCGCTGTATGTATTATAGACAATAGTAGTCCTTGCGTATATTATAAAGAATAGCAGTCCCTGTTTATATTATGAATCCTTAGAAGAGTATCAAGGAACTTAAGAGGGAAATCAGGAGGGCAAAAAGGGGACATGAGATAACTTTGGCAAATGGAATTAAGGAGAATCCAAAGAGTTTTTGCAAATATATTAAGGACAAAAGGGTAACTAGGGAGAGAATTGGGCCCCTCCAATATCAGCAAGGCGGCCTTTGTGTGGAGCTACAGAAAATGGGGGAGATACTAAATGAGTATTTTGCATCAGTTTTTACTGTGGAAAAGGATTTGGAAGATATAGACTGTAGGGAAATAGATGGTGACATCTTGCAAAATGTCCAGATTACAGAGGAGAAAGTGCTGGATGTCTTGAAACTAGTAAAGGTGGATAAATCCCCAGGACCTGATCAGGTGTGCCCAAGAAGTGATTGCTGGGCCTCTTGCTGAGATATTTGTAACATCGATAGTCACAGGTATATACTTGGAAAAGAATGGGCTTATCAGTGATAGGCAACATGGTTTTGTGTGGGGGAGATCGTGCCTTACCAACTTAATAGAGTTCTATGAGGAAGTGACCGAGTTGATAGATGAAGGAAGGACTGTTGATGTCACATACATGGACTTTATTAAGGCGTTTCCCCATGGTAAACTAATAGAGAAAGTGAAGTCATGTGGTCTGCAGAGTGTTCTAGCTAGGTGGATAAAGAACTGGTTGAGCAACAGGAGACCGAGAGTAGGAGTTGTTGGAGGGAATCCTGAGGGACAGGATGTACATGTATTTGGAAAGGCAAAGACCGATTAGGGACAGTTAACATGGCTTTGTGCGTGGGAAATCATGTCTCACAAACTTGATTGAATTTTTTGAAGAAGTAACAAAGAAGATTGATGAGGGCAGAGAAGTAGATGTGATCTGTATGGACTTCAGTAAGGCGTTCAAAAAGGTTCCCCATGGGAGACTGGTTAGCAAGGTTAGATCTCATGGAATACAGGGAGAACTAGCAATTTGGATACAGAACTAGCCCAAAGGTAGAAGACAGAGGGTGGCGGTGGAGGGTTGTTTTTCAGACTGGAGGCCTGTGACCAGTGGAGTGCCACAAGGATCGGTGCTGGGCCCTCTATTTTTTGTCATTTACACAAATGATTTGGATGTGAGCATAAGAGGTATAGTTAGTAAGTTTGCAGATGACACCAAAATTGGAGGTGTAGTGGATAGCGAAGAGGGTTACCTCAGATTACAACAGAATCTGGACCAGATGGGCCAATGGGCTGAGAAGTGGCAGATGGAGTTTAATTCAGATAGATGCGAGGTGCTGCATCTTGGGAAAGCAAATCTCAGCAGGATTTATACACTTAATGGAGTGTATAAAACCAAAGGAGTAGCCATGGGCACCCGCATTGGCCCTAGCTTTGCCTGCCTCTTCATAGGATATGTGGAACAGTCCATTTCCGCAGCTACACTGGCCCCACCCCCCACCTTTTCCTCCGCTACATCGATGACTGTATCGGCGCTGCCTCGTGCTCCCACGAGGAGGTTGAACAGTTCATTCACTTTACCAACACCTTCCACCCCGACCTCAAACTTACCTGGACCGTCTCAGACTCCTCCCTCCCCTTCCTAGACCTCTCCATTTCTATCTCGGGCGACCGAATCAACACGGACATTTATTATAAACCGACCGACTCCCACATCTACCTAGACTACACCTCCTCCCACCCTGCCCCCTGTAAAAACGCCATCCCATACTCCCAATTCCTTCGCCTCCGCCGCATCTGCTCCCAGGAGGACCAGTTCCAATACCGATGGCCTCCTTCTTCAAAGACCGCAATTTCCCCCCAGACGTGATTGACGATGCCCTCCACCGCATCTCCTCCACTTCCCACTCCTTCGCCCTTGAGCCCCGCCCATCCAATCACCACCAGGACAGAACCCCACTGGTCCTCACCTACCACCCCACCAACCTCCATATACATCGTATCATCCGTCGTCATTTCCGCCACCTCCAAACAGACACCACCACCAGGGATATATTTCCCTCCCCACCCCTATCAGCTTTCCGAAAAGACCACTCCCTCCGTGACGCCCTCGTCAGGTCCACAACCCCCACCAACCCAACCTAACCGGTCGAAGTCAGAGAGTGGTGGTAGATGGTAAATATTCAGCCTGGAGCCCAGTTACAAGTGGAGTTCCGCAGGGATCAGTCCTGGGTCCTCTGGTGTTTGTAATTTTTATCAATGACTTGGATGAGAGAGTCGAAGGGTGGGTCAGTAAATTTGCAGATGATACGAAGATTGGTGGAGTTGTGGATAGTGAGGAGGGCTGTTGTCGGCTGCAAAGGGACTTAGATATGATGCAGAGCTGGGCTGAGGACTGGCAGATGGAGTTCAACCCTGCCAAGTGTGAGGTTGTCCATTTTGGAAAGACAAATAAGAATTCGGAATACAGGGTTAACGGTAGGGTTCTTAGTAAGGTGGAGGAACAGAGGGACCTTGGGGTCTATGTACATAGATCTTTGAAAGTTGCCACTCAGGTGGATAGAGTTTGTAAAAAGGCCTATGGTGTATTATCGTTCATTAGCAGAGGGATTGAATTCAAGAGTCGTGAAGTGATGTTACAGCTGTACAGGACTTTGGTTAGGCCACATTTGGAGTACTGTGTGCAGTTCTGGTCGCCTCACTTCAGGAAAGATGTGGAAGCTTTGGAGAGGGTGCAGAGAAGATTTACCAGGATGTTGCCTGGAATGGAGAGGAAGTCGTACGAGGATAGGTTGAGAGTTCTCGGCCTTTTCTCGTTGGAACGGCGAAGGATGAGGGGTGACTTGATAGAGGTTTATAAGATGATCAGAGGAATAGATAGAGTAGACAGTCAGAAACTTTTTCCCCGGGTACAACAGAGTGTTACAAGGGGACATAAATTTAAGGTGAAGGGTGGAAGGTATGGGGGGGATGTCAGGGGTGGGTTCTTTACCCAGAGAGTGGTGGGGGCATGGAATGCGCTGCCTGTGGGAGTGGCAGAGTCAGAATCATTGGTGACCTTTAAGCGGCAATTGGATAGGTACATGGATGGGTGCTTAAGCTAGGACAAATGTTCGGCACAACATCGTGGGCCGAAGGGTCTGTTCTGTGCTGTATTGTTCTATGTTCTATGTTCTATAGCCTCCACTCCCAGCACCTTCCCCTGCAACCGCAAGAAATGCAAAACTTGCGCCCACACCTCCCCCCTCACTTCCATCCAAGGCACAAGGGATCCTTCCATATCCGCCACAAATTCACCTGCACCTCCACACACATCATTTACTGCATCCGCTGCACCCGATGTGGCCTCCTCTACATTGGGGAGACAGGCCGCCTACTTGCGGAACGTTTCAGAGAACACCTCTGGGACACCCGGACCAACCAACCCAACCACCCCGTGGCTCAACACTTCAACTTCCCCTCCCACTCCACCAAGGGCATGCAGGTCCCTGGACTCCTCCATCGCCAGACCACAACAACACGACGGTTGGAGGAAGAGCGCCTCATCTTCCACCTAGGAACTCTCCAACCACAAGGGATGAACTCAGATTTCTCCAATTTCCTCATTTCCCCTCCCCCCACCTTGTCTCAGTCCCAACCCTCAAACTCAGCACCGCCTTCCTAACCTGCAATCTTCTTCCTGACCTGTCCACCCCCACCCCCTCTCTGCCCCCATCCCCACTCCGGCCTATCGCCCTCACCTTAACCTCCTTCCACCTATCGCATTTCCAATGCCTCTCCCCCAAGTCCGTCCTCCCCACCTTTTATCTTAGCCTGCTTGGCACACCCTCCTCATTCCTGAAGAAGGGTTTATGCCTGAAACGTCGATTCTCCTGCTCCTTGGATGCTGCCTGACCTGCTGCGCTTTTCCAGCAACACATTTTCAGCTCTGATCTCCAGCATCTGCAGTCCTCACTTTCTCCTTAAACACTTAATGGTAAGGTCCTAGGGAGTGTTGCTGAACAGAGACCTTGGAGTGCAGGTTCATAGCTCCTTGAAAGTGGAGTCACAGGTAGATAGGATAGTGAAGAAGGTGTTTGCTATGCTTTCCTTTATTGGTCAGAGTATTGAGTACAGGAGTTGGGAGGTCATGTTGCGGCTGTACAGGACATTGGTTAGGCCACTGTTGGAATATTGCGTGCATTTCTGGTCTCCTCCCTATCGGAAAGATGTTGTGAAACTTGAAAGGGTTCAGAAAAGATTTACAAGGATGTTGCCATGGTTGGAGGACTTGAGCTAGAGGCAGATGCTGAACAGGCTGGTGCTGTTTTCCCTGGAGCGTCGGAGGCTGAGGGGTGACCTTATAGAGGTTTACAAAATTATGAGGGGCATGGATCGGATAAATAGGCAAAGTCTTTTCCCTGGGGTCGGGAGTCCAGAACTAGAGGGCATAGGTTTAGGGTGAGAGGAGAAAGATATAAAAGAGACCTAAGGGGCAACTTTTTCTCACAGTGGGTGGTGCGTGAATAGAATGAGCTGCCAGAGGAAGTGGTGGAGGCTGGTACAATTGCAACATTTAACAGGCATTTGGAAGGGTATATGAATAGGAAGGATTTGGAGGGATATGGGCCAGGTGCTGGAAGGTGGGACTAGATTGGGATGGAATATCTGGTCGGCATGGACGGGTTGGACCGAAGGGTCTGTTTCCATGCTGTACATCTCTATGACTCTATGACTCCATATTATAGAGATCAGCAATCCTTGTGAATATTGTAAAGAACAGTAGACCCTGTGTATGTTATAGAGAACAGCAGCCTCTGTATATATTATTGAGAAAAGCAGCTCCTGTGTAGATTATAGAGAAAAGCTGCCCGCTGAATACTGTAGAAAACAGCTGTCGCTGTGTATATTATACAAAATAGCAGGCATGTGTATACTACATAGAACAGCAGTCACTGTACATATTATAGAGAATAGAAATGCTTGTGTATATTATCGAGAAAAGTAGCCACTGTGTACATTATAGAGGACAGCAGCCTCTGTGTATGTTATAGAGAACAGCAAACCCTCTGCATATTATAGAGAACAGGTCTCCTTGTGTATATTAGAGAGAATACCAGTCCCTGTGTATATTATAGAGAATAGCAGTCCCTCTGTATATTATAGAGAATAGCAGTCCCTCTGTATATTATAGAGAATAGCAGTCCGTGTATATATTATCGAGAAACGCAATCCCTCTGTATATTATAGAGAACAGCAGTCCCTGTGTATATTATAGAGAATAGCAATCCCTCTGTATATGATAGAGAATAGCAGTCCCTGTGGAAATTATAGAGAATAGCAGTCGGTGTATATATTATCGAGAAACGCAATCCCTCTGTATATTATAGAGAACAGCAATCCCTCTGCATATTATAGAGAACAGGTCTCCTTGTGTATATTAGAGAGAATACCAGTCCCTGTGTATATTATAGAAAATAGCAGTCCCTCTGTATATTATAGAGAATAGCAGTCCGTGTATAGATTATCGAGAAACGCAATCCCTCTGTATATTATAGAGAACAGCAGTCCCTGTGTATATTATAGAGAATAGCAATCCCTCTGTATATTATAGAGAATAGCAGTCCCTGTGTATATTATCGAGAATAGCAATCCCTCTGTATAGAACATAGAACATAGAACAATACAGCACAGAACAGGCCCTTCGGCCCACGATGTTGTGCCGAACTTCTAACCTAGATTAAGTACCCATCCATGTACCTATCCAAATGCCGCTTAAAGGTCGCCAATGATTCCAACTCTACCACTCCCACGGGCAGCGCATTCCATGCCCCCACCACTCTCTGGGTAAAGAACCCACCCCTGACATCTCCACTATACCTTCCACCCTTCACCTTAAATTTATGTCCCCTTGTAACACTCTGTTGTACCCGGGGAAAAAGTTTCTGACTGTCTACTCTATCTATTCCTCTGATCATCTTATAAACCTCTATCAAGTCACCCCTCATCCTTCGCCGTTCCAACGAGAAAAGGCCGAGAACTCTCAACCTATCCTCGTACGACTTCCTCTCCATTCCAGGCAACATCCTGGTAAATCTTCTCTGCACCCTCTCCAAAGCTTCCACATCTTTCCGAAAGTGAGGCGACCAGAACTGCACACAGTACTCCAACTGTGGCCTAACCAAAGTCCTGTACAGCTGCAACATCACTTCACGACTCTTGAATTCAATCCCTCTGCTAATGAACGATAATACTCCATAGGCCTTTTTACAAACTCTATCCACCTGAGTGGCAACCTTCAAAGATCTATGTACATAGACCCCAAGATCCCTCTGTTCCTCCACCTGACTAAGAACCCTACCATTAACCCTGTATTCCGCATTCTTATTTGTTCTTCCAAAATGGACAACCTCACACTTGGCAGGGTTGAACTCCATCTGCCACTCCTCAGCCCAGCTCTGCATCATATCTAAGTCCCTCTGCAGCCGACAACAGCCCTCCTCACTATCCACAACTCCACCAATCTTCGTATCATCTGCAAATTTACTGACCCACCCTTCGACTCTCTCATCTAAGTCATTAATAAAAATTACAAACAGCAGAGGACCCAGAACTGATCCCTGCGGAACTCCACTTGTAACTGGGCTCCAGGCTGAATATTTACCATCTACCACCACTCTCTGACTTCGACCGGTTAGCCAGTTTTCTATCCAATTGGCCAAATTTCCCTCTATCCCATGCCTCCTGACTTTCCGCATAAGCCTACCATGGGGAACCTTATCAAATGCCTTACTAAAATCCATGTACACTACATCCACTGCTCTACCCTCATCCACATGCTTGGTCACCTCCTCGAAGAATTCAATAAGACTTGTAAGGCAAGACCTACCCTTCACAAATCCGTGCTGGCTGTCCCTAATCAAGCAGTGTCTTTCCAGATACTCATAAATCCTATCCCTCAGTACCCTTTCCATTACTTTGCCTACCACCGAAGTAAGACTAACTGGCCTGTAATTCCCGGGGTTATCCCTATTCCCTTTTTTGAACAAGGGCACAACATTCGCTACTCTCCAGTCCCCTGGTACCACCCCCGTTGCCAGTGAAGACGAGAAGATCATTGCCAACGGTACTGCAATTTCCTCTCTTGCTTCCCACATAATCCTAGGATATATCCCGTCAGGCCCGGGGGACTTGTCTATCCTCAAGTTGTTCAAAATGTCCAACACATCTTCCTTCCTAACAGGTATCTCTTCTAGCTTACCAGTCCATTTCACACTCTCCTCTTCTACAATACGGTCCCTCTCGTTCGTAAATACTGAAGAGAAGTACTTGTTCAAGATCTCTCCTATCTCTTCCGACTCAATACACAGTCTCCCACTACTGTCCTTGATCGGACCTACCCTCGTTCTCGTCATTCTCAGGTTTCTCACATACGCATAAAATGCCTTGGGGTTATCCTTGATCCTATCCGCCAATGATTTTTCATGCCCTCTCTTAGCTCTCCTAATCCCTTTCTTCAGGTCCCTTCTGGCTATCCTGTATCCCTCCACTGCTCTGTCTGAATCCTGTTTCCTCAACCTTATGTAAGCCTCCTTCTTCCTCTTTACCAGACATTCAACCTCTCTCGTCAACCAAGGCTCCCTCACACGACCATTTCTTTCCTGCCTGATAGGTACATACATATCATGGACACGTCGTATCTGCTCTTTGAAAAAGTTCCACATTTCCACCACATCCTTCCCTGACAGCCTATGCTCCCAACGTATGCTCCTCAAATCCTGCCTTACAGCATCGTAATTTCCCTTCCCCCAATTATAAAATCTACCTTGTTGTGCGCACCTATCTCTCTCCATAACCAAGGTGAAAGTCACAGAATTGTGGTCACCATCACCAAAATGTTCACCCACTAACAAGCCCACCACTTGTCCCGGTTCGTTACCGAGTACCAAATCCAATATGGCCTCCCCTCTGGTTGGACAATCTACATACTGCGTTAGAAAAGCTTCCTGGACACACTGCACAAACACCGCCCCATCCAATCTACTTGATCTAAAGAGCTTCCAATCAATATTTGGGAAGTTGAAATCGCCCATGACTACTACCCTGTGGCTTCTGCACCTTTCCAAAATCTGTTTCCCAATCTGTTTCTCCACATCTCTGCTGCTATTGGGGGGCCTATAGTAAACACCCAACAAGGTGACTGCACCTTTCCTATTTCTGACTTCAGCCCATACTACCTCCAAAGGCAGATCCCCCTCAAACTTCCTTTCTGCAGCCGTTATACCATTTCTAATTAGCAATGCCACCCCCCCCTCCTTTTTTCCCACCCTCCCTAATCTTACTGAAACACCTGTAACCAGGAACCTCCAACAGCCATTCCTGTCCCTCATCTACCCACGTTTCCGTGATGGCCACAACATCGTAGTCCCAGGTACCGATCCACGCCTTAAGCTCACCCACCTTATTTCTGATACTCCTTCTGTTGAAGTATACGCACTTGAGCCTTAAGTTCACCCACCTTATTTCTGATACTCCTTGCGTTGAAGTATACGCACTTGAGCCCATCTCTGTGTCCGCAAGTAGTCCCTGTCAGTGCTACCTTCCCCACAGCCTCCCTACAGTCTTGGGCATCCTGACACACAGCTAGCTTACTTGCTGGACTACAAGTCCGGATCCCATCCCCCTGCCAAATTAGTTTAAACCCCCCCGAAGAGTGCTAGCAAACCTACCCCCCAGGATATTGGTGCCCTTCTGGTTCAGGTGCAACCCGACCTGTTTGTACAGGTCCCACCTTCCCCAGACAATAGAGAATAGCAATAGACAATAGAGAATAGCAATCCCTCTGTATATTATAGAGAATAGCCGTCCCTCTGTATATTATAGAGAATAGCAGTCCCTGTGTATATTATAGAGAATAGCAGTCCCTGTGTATATTATCGAGAAAAGCAATCCCTCTGTATATTATAGAGAATAGCAGTCCCTGTGTATATTATCGAGAAAAGCAATCCCTCTGTATATTATAGAGAAAAGCAGTCCCTGTGTATATTATCGAGAAAAGCAATCCCTCTGTATATTATAGAGAACAGCAGTCCCTGTGTATATTATAGAGAATAGCAGTCCCTGTGTATATTATCGAGAAACGCAGTCCCTGTGTATATAATAGAGAATAGCAATCCCTCTATATATTATTAGAGAATAGCACTCCCTGTGTATATTGTAGAGAATAGCAGTCCCTGTGTATATTATCGAGAAAAGCAATCCCTGTGAATATTATAGAGAATAGCAGTCCCTCTGTATATTATAGAGAATAGCAATCCCTCTGTATATTATAGAGAATAGCAGTCCCTCTGTATATTATAGAGAATAGCTGTCTCTGTGTATATTATTGAGAATAGCACTCCCTGTGTATATTATCGAGAAAAGCAGTCCCTGTGTATATTATCGAGAAACGCAGTCCCTGTGTATATTATAGAGAATAGCAGTCCCTGTGTATATTATAGAGAATAGCAGACCCTGTGTATATTATCGAGAAAAGCAATCCCTGTGTATATTATAGAGAATGGATTCTGGATTGGTGGTGCTGGAAGAGCACAGCAGTTCAAGCGGCACTACTGTGCTCTTCCAGCAACACTAATCCAGAATCTGGTTTCCAGCATCTGCAGTCATTGTTTTTGCCATATTATAGAGAATAGCAGTCCCTGTGTATATAATCGAGAAACGCAATCCCTCTGTGTATTATAGAGAATAGCAGTCCCTGTGTATATTATCGAGAAAAGCAATCCCTGTATATATTATAGAGAAAAGCAATCCCTCTGTATATTATAGAGAATATCAGTCCCTGTGTATATTATCGAGAAAAGCAATCCCTGTGTATATTATAGAGAATAGCAGTCCCTGTGTATATTATAGAGAATAGCAGTCCCTGTGTATATTATCGAGAAAAGCAATCCCTCTGTATATTATAGAGAATAGCAATCCCTGTGTATACTATAGAGAACAGCAGTCACTGTGTATATTATAGAGAACAGCAGTTCCTGTGTATATTATAGAGAACAGCAGTCCTTGTGTGTATTATAGAGAACAGCAGTCCCTGTGTATATTATAGAGAACAGCAGTCCTTTTGTGTATTATAGAGAATAGCAGTCCCTGTGTATATTATAGAGAACAGCAGTCACTGTGTATATTATAGAGAATAACAGTCCCTGTAAATATTATAGAGAACAGCTGTCCCTGTGTTTATTATAAAGAACAGCAGTCCCAGTGTATATTATAGAGAACAGCAGTCACTGTGTATATTATACTGAATAACAGTCCCTGTATATATTATAGAGAACAGCAGTCCCTGTGTTTATTATAGAGAACAGCAGTCCCTGTGTATATTATCGAGAACAGCAGTCACTGTGTATATTATAGAGAATAACAGTCCCTGTAAATATTATAGAGAATAGCTGTCCCTGTGTTTATTATAGAGAATAGCAGTCCCTGTGTATATTATAGAGAACAGCAGTCACTGTGTATATTATACTGAATAACAGTCCCTGTATATATTATAGAGAACAGCAGTCCCTGTGTGTATTATAGAGAACAGCAGTCGTTGTGTGTATTATAGAGAACTGCAGTCCCTGTGTGTATTATAGAGAATAGCAGTCTCTGTGTATGTTATAGAGAACAGCAGTCACTGTGTATTTTATAGAGAATAACTGTCCCTGTATATATTATAGAGGACAGCAGTCCTTGTGTGTATTATAGAGAATAGCAGTCTCTGTGTATATTATAGAGAACAGCAATCACTGTGTATTTTATAGAGAATAACAGTCCCTGTGTATATTATAGAGTATATTATAGAGAACAGCAGTCCTTGTGTGTATTATAGAGAACAGCAGTCTCTGTGTATATTATAGAGAACAGCAGTCACTGTGTATTTTATAGAGAATAACAGTCCCTGTGTATATTATCGAGAAAAGCAGTCCCTGTGTATATTATAGAGAACAGCAGTCCTTGTATGTATTATTGAGAACAGCAGTCCCTGTGTGTATTATAGAGAACAGCAGTCACTGTGTATATTATAGAGAACAGCAGTTCCTGTGTATATTATAGAGAACAGCAGTCCTTGTGTGTATTATAGAGAACAGCAGTCCCTGTGTATATTATAGAGAATAGCAGTCCCTGTGTATATTATAGAGAACAGCAGTCCTTGTATGTATTATTGAGAACAGCAGTCCCTGTGTGTATTATAGAGAACAGCAGTCACTGTGTGTATTATAGAGAACAGCAGTCCCTGTGTATATTATAGAGAACAGCAGTCCTTGTGTGTATTATAGAGAACAGCAGTCCCTGTGTGTATTATAGAGAACAGCAATCCCTGTGTATATTACAGAGAACAGCAGTCCCTGTGTATATTATAGAGAACAGCAGTCCCTGTGTGTATTATAGAGAACAGCAGTCCCTGTGTATATTATAGAGAACAGCAGTCCTTGTGTGTATTATAGAGAACAGCAGTCCCTGTGTGTATTATAGAGAACAGCAATCCCTGTGTATATTACAGAGAACAGCAGTCCCTGTGTATATTATAGAGAACAGCAGTCCCTGTGTATATTACAGAGAACAGCAGTCCCTGTGTGTATTATAGAGAACAGCAATCCCTCTGTATATTACAGAGAACAGCAGTCCCTGTGTATATTATAGTGAACAGCAGTCCCTGTGTGTATTATAGAGAACAGCAGTCCCTGTGTATATTATAGTGAACAGCAGTCCCTGTGTGTATTATAGAGAACAGCAGTCCCTGTGTGTATTATAGAGAACAGCAGTCCCTGTGTATGTTATGTAGGATGAGAAAAACTTCTGGCTGTAACAAGCTCCTCCCTCTTTTGAGGTATTTTAGGTGCTGGAGGTGATTCCCTCGAATTCCAGGAGCAGCAATTACTGTTTATATGCTGTTGCATTGTTATGGAACTTTGGAGAAACAAAAAGTCAAAACAACAGCAGTTTTAAAAGGGAGAGGAACAGACAAAGGAAGCACATGGTGAGGTCAGTGCAGGAGAGAGAGAGAGAGAGAGAGAGAAAGAAACCCACACTGCTAACTGACAGAGTTTGCAGTTACTGCTTTTGCTGTTGAATTTATGTATCGCTGGACATCAGAGAGCATCTGGGAAAATTAAAAAACAGTGAACTTCACAACTGATGTTGGAGGAACCTGTTTGGGAGCAGCCACAGCAGAGAAACAGGTAAGTGGATTTTAAGCACAGCCTTGAAGTAAGTCTGCAGTAGTGAGTAGAGTGGGTTCTTTCTTGATAATGTGTTTTATTGAGCTATATCTTTTGATTAAACTTAAAATATGAGCCATAAGTATTAATTTAACCTGGAACAGTGTTTTGTAGAGGAATAAGAAGGTGTTATTTTCTCGGTCTGTCGATTTTGAAGGAGCAAGAATGGCCCTTAGTAGAGTGATATGTACTTCTTGTCAGATGTGGGAGTTTAAAGAGAGTTTAAGGTTTACTGTGGATTATATCTGCAATAAATGCCATTGGTTGCAAATCCCATCAGATCGAATGGATCGATTGGAGAGGCAGTTAGAGGCAGTGAGGAATTTACAAGAGCAAGGGAATGTGGTGGATGGCAGTTATAGGAAAGGGGGAAAGTCTCAGATACAATCACATACATGGGTTAACTCCAGGAAGGGTAAGAGAGGTAGGCAGAAATCTTCTGTGGCAGTCCTCATTTCAAACAAGTATGCTGTTTTGGAAAATGTAGGGGGTGATGGATTCTCAGGGGAACGTAGCACGAACAGCCAAGTTTCTGGTATTGAGACTGGCTCTAATGTAATGAGAGGTACATCAGGTTCCAAGCGATCGATTGTGTTAGGGGACTCTCTAGTCTGAGGTACAGACGGACATTTCTGTGGCCAGCAGCGAAAAATCAGAATGGCGTGTTGCTTCCCTGGTGCCGGGACTCAGGATATCTCAGAGAGGGTGCGGAATGTTCTCACGCGGGAGAGGGGACATTGGAACCAACGACATAGGAAGGGAAAAGGTTGAGATTCTGAAGGGAGATTATAGAGAGTTAGGCGGGAATTTAATAAAGAAGTACTTGAGAGTAGTGATATCTAGATTACTCCCGGTGCTACGAGCTAGTGAGGGCAGAAATAGGAGGATAGAGCAGATGAATGCATGGCTGAGGAGCTGGTGTACGGGAGAAGGATTCACATTTTTGGATCATTGGAAGCTGTTTTGGGGTAGAAGTGACCTGTACAAGAAGGACGGATTGCACCTAAATTGGAAGGGGACTAAGAAACTGGCAGGGAGATTTGCTAGAACTGCTCAGGAGGATTTAAACTAGGAAGGTGGCGGTGGGGGGGGGGGGGGCTTGCGGGGTGGGACCCATGGAGATAGTGAGGAAAGAGATCAATCTGAGACTGGTACAGTTGAGAACAAAGGCAAGTCAAACAATCAGGGCAGGCAGAGACAAAGCAGAGAACAAGGTAGGACTGATAAATTAAACTGCATTTATTTCAATGCAAGAGGAAGGCAGATGAACCCAGGGCATGGTTAGGAACATGGAACTGGGATATCATAGCAATTACAGAATTGTGACTCAGGGATGGACAGGATTAGCAGCTGAATGTTCCAGGATACAAATGCTACAGGAAGGATAGAAAGGGAGGCAAGAGAGGAGGGGGAGTGGCATTTTTGATAAGGGATAGCGTTACAGCTGTGCTGAGGGAGGATATTTCCGGAAATACATCCAGGGAAGTTATTTGTGTGAAACTGAGAAATAAGAAAGGGATGATCATCTTATTAGGATGGTATTATAGACCTCCTAAAAGTCAGAGGGAAATTGAGAAACAAACTTGTAAGGAGATCTCAGTTATCTGGAAGAATAAGAGGGTGGTTATGGTAGGGGATTTTAACTTTCCAAACATCGACTGGGACTGCCATAGTGTTCAGGGTTTAGATGGAGAGGAATTTGTTAAGTGTGTGCAAGAAAATTTTCTGATTCAGTATGTGGATGTACCGACTAGAGAAGGTGCAAAACTTGACCTTCTCTTGGGAAATAAGGCAGGGCAGGTGACTGAGGTGTCAGCCTGGGAGCACTTTGGGGCCTGCGACCATAATTCTATTAGATTTAAAATAGTGATGGAAAAGGATAGACCAGATCTAAAAGTTGAAGTTTTAAATTGGAGAAAGGCCAGTTTTGACGGCATTAGGCCAGAACTTTCAAAAGCTGATTGGAGGCAGATGTTCACAGGTAAAGTGTGGGCTGGAAAATTGGAAGCCTTCAGAAATGAGATAATGAGAATCCAGAGAAAGTATATTCCTGTTAGGGTGAAAGGAAAAGAAATTGAGGGTTTGGTTGAGAAAAAGAAGGAAGCATATGTCAGGTATAGCCAGGATAGATCGAGTGAATCCTTAGAAGAGTATAAAGGCAGTAGGAGTATACTTAAGAGAGAAATCAGGATGGCAAAAAGGGGATATGAGATAGCTTTGGCAAATAGAGTTATGGAGAATCCAAAGGGTTTTTACAAATACATTAAGGACAAAAAGGTAACTAAGGAGAGAATAGGGCCCCTTATGCCCGAAACGTCAATTTTCCTGTTCCTTGGATGCTGCCTGACCTGCTGCGCTTTTCCAGCAACACATTTTCAGCCCCTCAAAGATCAGCAAGGTGGCCTTTGTGTGGAGCCGTAGAATTGGGGGAGATACTAAATGAGTATTTTGCATCAGTATTGCATCAATGGAAAAGGATATGGAAGATATAGACTGTAGGGAAATAGATGGTGACATCTTGAAAAATGTCCATATTACAGAGGAGGAAGTGCTGGATGTCTTGAAACACACAAAAGTGGATAAATCCCCAGGACCTGATCAGGTGTACCCGAGAACTCTGTGGGAAGCTAGAGAAGTGATTGCTGGGCCTGTTACTGAGATATTTGTATCATCGATAGTCACAGGTGAGGTGCTGGAAGACTGGAGGTTGGCAAACGTGGTGCCACTGTTTAAGAAGGTTGGTAAGGACAAGCCAGGGAACTATAGACCAGTGAGCCTGATGTTGGTGGTGGGCAAGTTGTTGGAGGAAATCCTGAGGGACAGGAGGTACATGTATTTGGAAAGGCAAGGACTGATTAGGGATAGTCAGCATGGCTTTGTGTGTGGGAAATCATTTGATTAGGTTTTTTGAAGAAATAACCAAGAGGGTTGATGAGGGCAGAGAAGTGGGCAGAATACAGGGAGAACTAGCCATTTGGATACAGAACTGGTACAAAGATAGAAGGCAGAGGGTGGTGGGGGAGGGTTGTTTTTCAGACTGGAGGCCTGTGACCAGTGGAGTGCCACAAGGATTGGTGCTGTGTCCACTGCTTTTTGTCATCTTTATAAATGATTTGGATGTGAGCATAGGGGATAGAGTTAGTACGTTTCCAGATGACACCAAAATTGGAGGTGTAGTGGACAGCGAAGAAGGTTACTTCAAAGTGCTATGGGATCTGGACCAGATGGGCCAATGGGCAAAGGAGTGGCAGATGGAGTTTAATTTAGATAAATGTGTGGTGCTGCATTTTAGAAAAGCAAATCTTAGCAGGTCTTACACACTTCGTGGTAAGATTCTGGGGAGTGTTGCTGAACAAAGAGACCTTGAAGTGCAGGTTCATAGGTCCTTGAAAGTGGAGTCGCAGGTAGATAAGATAGTGAAGAAGGCATTTGGTATGCTTTCCTTTATTGGTCAGTGTATTGAGTCTTGGAGCTGGGGGGTCATGTTGTGGCTGTACAGGACATTGGTTAGGCCACTGTTGGAATATTGGGTGCAATTCCGGTCTCCTTCCTATCAGAAGAATGTTGCAAAACTTGAAAGGGTTTAGAAAAGATTTACAAAAATGATGCCAGGGTTGGAGGATTTGAGCTATTGGGAGAGGCTGACCAGGCTGGGTCTGTTTTCCCTGAAGTGTTGGAGGCTGAGGGGTGACCTTATAGGGGTTTACAAAATTATGAGGGGCACAAATAGGGTATTTGGAAAGGCAAAGACTGATTAGGGATAGTCAACATGGCTTTGTGCGTGGGAAATCATGTCTCACAAACTTGATTGAGGTTTTTGAACAAGTAACAAAGAAGATTGATGATCTATATGAACTGCAAACCTTATTGAATTCTTCGAGAAGGTGACTAAGGAGGTGGACGAGGGGAAAGCGGTAGATGTGGTGTATATGGATTTTAGTAAGGCGTTTGATAAGGTTCCCCATGGTAGACTACTGCAAAAAATACAGAGGTATGGCATTGAGGGTGAGTTGGAGGTTTGGATTAGGAGTTGGCTGGCCGGAAGAAGACAGAGGGTAGTAGTTGATGGCAAAGGTTCATCTTGGAGTGCCGTCACTAGCGGTGTTCCGCAAGGATCTGTTTTGGGACCATTGCTGTTTGTCATTTTTATAAATGACCTGGAGGAGGGGCTAGAAGGTTGGGTGAGCAAGTTTGCGGATGATACGAAAGTCGGAGGAGTTGTAGACAGTGAGGAAGGATGTGGCAGGTTACAGCGGGATATAGATAAGCTGCAGAACTGGGCAGAAAGGTGGCAAATGGAATTCAATGTAGCAAAGTGTGAGGTGATTCACTTTGGTAAGAATAACAAAAAGATGGGGTACTGGGCTAATGGTCGGATACTTGGTAGTGTGGATGAGCAGAGGGATCTTGGTGTCCATGTACACAAATCTTTGAAAGTTGCCACCCAGGTAAATAGTGCGGTGAAGAAGGCATATGGCGTACTGGCTTTTATTGGTAGAGGAATTGAGTTCCGGAGTACTGAGGTCATGCTGCAGTTGTATAAGACTCTGGTGCGGCCGCATCTGGAGTATTGTGTGCAGTTTTGGTCGCCATACTATAGGAAGGATGTGGAGGCACTGGAACGGGTGCAGAGGAGGTTTACCGGGATGTTACCTGGTATGGTAGGAAGATCGTATGAGGAAAGGCTGAGGCACTTGGGGTTGTTTTCATTGGAGAAAAGAAGGTTTAGGGGTGACTTGATAGAGGTGTACAAGATGATTAGGGGTTTAGATAGGGTCGACAGTGAGAATCTTTTTCCATGTATGGAGTCAGCTATTACAAGGGGGCATAGCTTTAAATTAAGGGGGGGTAGGTATAGGACAGATGTTAGGGGTAGGTTCTTTACTCAGCGAGTCGTGAGTTCATGGAATGCCCTGCCAGTAGCAGTGGTGGACTCTCCCTCATTATGGGCATTTAAGTGGGCTTTGGATAGGCATATGGAGGATAGTGGGCTAGTGCAGGTTAGGTGGGCTTGGATCGGCGCAACATCGAGGGCCGAAGGGCCTGTACTGCGCTGTATTCTTCTATGTTCTATGTTCTATGTTCTATGCAGTAAGGCGTTCGACAAGTTCCCCATGGGAGACTGGTGAGTAAGGTTAGATGGAAAAGTGCAGCAGGTCAGGCAGCATCCAAGGAGCAGGAGAATCGACGTTTCGGGCATAAGCCCTTCTTCAGGATTCCTGAAGAAGGGCTCATGCCCGAAACGTCGATTCTCGTGCTCCTTGGATGTTGCCTGACCTGCTGCGCTTTTCCAGCAATACATTTTCAGCTCTGATCTCCAGCATCTGCAGCCCTCACTTTCTCCAAGCAAGGTTAGATCCCATGGAATACAGGGAGAACTCGCCATTTGGATACAGAACTGGCTCAAAGGTAGAAGACCAGAGGGTGGTGGTGGAGGGTTGTTTTTCAGACTGGAGGCCTGTGACCAGTGGAGTGCCACAAGGATCGGTGCTGGGTCCACTACTTTTCATCATTTATATAAATGATTTGGATGTGAGCATAAGAGGTTTGATTAGTAAGTTTGCAGATGACACCAAAATTGGAGGTGTAGTGGACAGCGAAGAGGGTTATCTCAGATTACAACAGGATCTTGACCAGATGGGCCAATGGGCTGAGAAGTGGCAGATGGAGTTTAATTCAGATAAATGTGAGGTGCTGCATTTTCGGAAAGCAAACCTTAGCAGGACTTATACACTTAATGGTAAGGTCCTGGGGAGTGTTGCTGAACAAAGAGACCTTGGAGTGCAGGTTCATAGCTCCTTGAAAGTAGAGTCACAGGTAGATAGGATAGTGAAGAAGGCTTTGGTCAGAGTATTGAGTTCAGGAATTGGGAGGTCATGTTGTGGCTGTACAGACATTGGTTAGGCCACTGTTGGAATATTGTGTGCAATTCTGGTCTCCTTCCTATTGGAAAGATGTTGTGAAACTTGAGAGGGTTCAGAAAAGATTTACAAGGATATTGCCAGTAGTTGGAGGATTTGAACTATATGGAGAGGCTGAACAGGCTGGGGCTGTTCTCCCTGGAGCGTCGGAGGCTGAGGGGTGACCTTATAGAGGTTTACAAAATTATATGGGGCATGAATAGGCTAAATAGACAAAGTCTTTTCCCTGGGTTGGGGAGTCCAGAACTAGAGGGCATAGGTTTAGGGTGAGAGGGGAAAGATATAAAAGAGACCTAAGGGGCAACTTTTTCACACAGAGGGTGGTGTGTGTATAGAATGAGCTTCCAGAGGAAGTGGTGGAGGCTGGTACAATTGCGACATTTAAGAGGCATTTGGATGGGTATCTGAATAGGAAGGGTTTGGAGGGATATGGGCCGGGTGCTGGCAGGTGGGACTAGATTGGGTTGCGATATCTCGATGAGTTGGACCGAAGGGTCTGTTTCCATGCTGTACATCTCTATGACTCTATGACTCTAATAGCAGTCCCTGTGTATATTATAGAGAAAAGGACATCCTGTATATATTTTAGAGAATAGCAGTCCCTGTGTATACTATAGATATCAGCTGTCCCTGTGTAGATGATACAAAATAGCAGCCCTTGTGTATACTATAACGAACAGTAACCACTGTATATGTTATAGATAATAATAGTGCTTAAAAATGTGTTGCTGGAAAAACGCAGCAGGTCAGGCAGCATCCAAGGAGCAGGAGAATCGACGTTTCGGGCATAAGCCCTTCTTCAGGAATGAGGAAAGTGTGTCCAGCAGGCTAAGATAAAAGGTAGGGAGGAGGGACTTGGGGGAGGGGCGTTGGAAATGCGATAGGTGGAAGGAGGTTAAGGTGAGGGTGATAGGCCGGAGAGGGGATGGGGGCGGAGAGGTCAGGAAGAAGATTGCAGGTCAAGAGGGCGATGCTGAATCTGGGTGTTGGGACTGAGATAAGGTGGGGGGAGGGCAAATGAGGAAGCTGGAGAAATCTGCATTCATCCCTTGTGGTCGGAGGGTTCCTAGGCAGAAGATGAGGCGCTCTTCCTCCAGGCGTCGTGTTGCCATGGTCTGGTGATGGAGGAGGCCAAGGACTTGCATGTCCTTGGTGGAGTGGGAGGGGGAGTTAAAGTGTTGAGCCACGGGATGGTTGGGTTGGTTGGTGCGGGTGCCCCAGAGGTGTTCTCTGAAACGTTCCGCAAGTAGGCGGCCTGTCTCCCCAATGTATAGGAGGCCACATCGGGTGCAGAGGATGCAGTAAATGATGTGTGTGGAGGTGCAGGTGAATTTGTGATGGATATTGAAGGATCCCTTGGGGCCTTGGAGGGAAGTAAGGGGGGGGGTGTGGGCGCAAGTTTTGCATTTCTTGCGGTTGCAGGGGAAGGTGCCGGGAGTGGAGGTTGGGTTGGTGGGGACCTGACGAGGGAGTCGCGGAGGGAATGGTCTTTTCGGAATGCTGATGGTGAGGGGAGGGAAATATATCCCTGGTGGTGGGGTCCGTTTGGAGGTGGCGGAAATGACGACGGATGATACGCTGTATATGGAGGTTGGTGGGGTGGTAGGTGATGACCAGTGGGGTTCTGTCCTGGTGGTGATTGGAGGGGTGGGGCTCAAGGGCGGAGAAGTGGGAAGTGGAGGAGATGCGGTGGAGGGCATCGTCGATCACGTCTGGGGGGAAATTGCGGTCTTTGAAGAAGGAGGCCATCTAGTTTGTTCGGTATTGGAACTGGTCCTCCTGGGAGCAGATGCGGCGAAGGCGAAGGAATTGGGAGAATGGGATGGCGTTTTTGCAGGGGGCAGGGTGGGAGGAGGTGTAGTCTAGGTAACTGTGGGAGTCGGTCAGTTTATAGTAAATGTCCGTGTTGATTCGGTTGCCCGAGATAGAAATGGAGAGGTCTAGGAAGGGGAGGGAGGAGTCTGAGACGGTCCAGGTAAATTTGAGGTCGGGGTGGAAGGTGTTGGTAAAGTGGATGAACTGTTCAACCTCCTCGTGGGAGCATGAGGTAGCGCCAATACAGTCATCGATGTAGCAGAGGAAAAGGTGGGGGGTGGTGTCAGTGTAGTTGCAGAAGATGGACTGTTCCACATATCCTACGAAGAGGCAGGCATAGCTGGAGCCCATGCGGGTGCCCATGGCTACTCCTTTTGTTTAGAGTAAGTGAGAGGATTGGAAAGAGAAGTTGTTCAGAGTGAGGACCAGTTCAGTCAGTCAAAGGAGGGTGTCAGTGGAAGGGTACTGGTTGGTATAGCGGGAAAGGATGAAGCGGAGGGCTTTCAGTCCTTCGTGATGGGGGATGGAGGTGTACAGGGACTGGATGTCCATGGTGAAGATAAGGCGTTGGGGGCCGGCGAAGCGAAAATCATGGAGGAGGTGAAGGGCATGGGTGGTGTCCCGAACGTAGGTGGGGAGTTCTTGGACTAAGGGGGACAGGACCGTGTCGAGGTATGCAGAGATGAGTTCGGTGGGGCAGGAGCAGGCTGAGACAATGGGTCGGCCGGGGCAGTCAGGTTTGTGGATTTTGGGCAGGAGGTAGAAATGGGCGGTGCGGGGTTGTAGGATTATGACGTTGGAGGCGGTGGATGGGAGGTCTCCTGAGGTGATGAGGTTATGGATGGTCTGGGAGATGATGGTTTGGTGGTGGGAGGTGGGGTCATGGTCAAGTGGGCAGTAGGAGGAGGTGTTCGCGAGCTGGTGTTTAGCCTCAGTGGTGTAAAGATCAATGTGCCAAATTACTACCGCACCTCCCTTGATTGTCGGTTTGATAGTGAGGTTGGGGTTGGAACGGAGGGAGTGGAGGGCTACACATTCCGAGGGCGAGAGGTTGGAGTGGGTGAGAGGGGTGGAGAGGTTGAGGCGGTTAATGTCGCGGTGGCAGTTGGCTATGAAGAGATTGAGGGCGGGTAAGAGGCCAGCACAGGGTGTCCAGGTGGATGGGGTGTGTTGGAGGTGGGAGAAGGGGCTGTCAGAGGGTGGGCGAGAATCCTGGTTGAAGAAGTAGGCACGGAGGCGAAGGGGGCGGAAGAAATGCTCGATGTCTCACTCTGTGTTGAATTTGTTAATCCGGGAGCATAGGGGGATGAAGGTGAGGCCTCAGCAGAGATAATAATAATCCCTGTGTATATTATCAAGAATAGCAGTCGCTCTGTATATTGTAGAGAACAGCAGTCTCTGTGTATATTATAGAGAACAGCAGTCTCTGTGTATATTATAGAGAACAGCAGTCCCTGTGTATATTATAGAGAAAAGCAGTCCCTGTGTATATCATAGAGAACAGCAGTCACTGTGTATATTATAGAGAACAGCAGTCCCTGTGTATATTATAGAGAACAGCAGTCTCTGTGTATATTATAGAGAACAGCAGTCTCTGTGTATATTATAGAGAACAGCAGTCCCTGTGTATATTATAGAGAACAGCAGTCACTGTGTATATTATAGAGAACAGCAGTCCCTGTGTATATTATAGAGAAAAGCAGTCCCTGTGTATATTATAGAGAAAAGCAGTCCCTGTGTATATTATAGAGAACAGCAGTCCCTGTGTATATTATGTAGAATTGTGGCCCCTGTGTATATTATAGAGGATAGCAGTGCCTATGTATATCATAGAGAATAGTGGCACCTGTGCAATGGAAATAGAACCAGTCTAACACAAGATCGGAATACACACATACTCTAATCTCACACGTCGAATGCATTGTTTGATCTGAGATGTCCCCTTATTTTGATAAAACCGTTAGTTGTCTCAGGAATGTGACTCGAAAGAAGTTCTGGGCTTTACGTATTAATGAATCATAACCTGCAGCCCATTCTAAAAGTTGAAAGACTAAACAGCAATCTAGCTTTGTTCAATATATTGGATCAGTCTTTGACATAATGATAATTTGCTATAAATCCTGTGTCCTATGATCTCACCCCACTAGCTACCTGACAAAGGAGCAGCGCTCCCAAAGCTGATGCTTCCAAATAAACCGGTTCGACTATAATCTAGTGTTGAGTGATGTTTAACTTTGTACATCCCAGTCCAACACCAGCACCCCCACATGATGGCAGTATTATAGAGGACAGCAGTCCCTGTGTGTATTATAGAGGACAGCAGTCCCTGTGTGTATTATAGAGGACAGCAGCCCCTTGTGTATATTATAGAGGACAGCAGCCCCTTGTGTATATTATAGAGGACAGCAGTCCCTGTGTATATTATAGAGGACAGCAGCCCCTTGTGTATATTATAGAGGACAGCAGTCCCTGTGTGTATTATAGAGAATAGCAATCCCTGTTTATATTATAGAGAACAGCAGTCCCTGTGTGTATTATAGAGAATAGCAGTCCCTGTGTATATTATAGATAACAGCAGCCCCTTGTGTATATTATAGAGAACAGCAGTCCTTGTGTGTATTATAGAGAACAGCAGTCCCTGTGTGTATTATAGAGAATAGCAATCCCTGTGTATATTACAGAGAACTGCAGTCCCTGTGTGTATTATAGAGAATAGCAGTCCCTGTGTTTATTATAGAGAATAGCAGTCCCTGTGTGTATTATAGAGAACAGCAGTCCCTCTGTATATTATAGAGAATAGCAGTCCCTGTGTATATTATAGAGAACAGCAGTCCCTCTGTATATTATAGAGAATAGCAGTCCCTGTGTATATTATAGAGAATAGCAGTCCCTGTGTGTATTATAGAGAACAGCAGTCCCTGTGTATATTATAGAGAAGAGCAGTCCCTGTGTATATTATAGAGAATAGCAGTCCCTGTGTATATTATAGAGAACAGCAGTCCCTGTGTATATTATAGAGAGTAGTAGTCCCTGTATGTATTGCAGAGTATAGCAGTTCCTGTGTGTATTATAGAGAATAGCAGTCCCCATGAATATTACGGAGAATAGCAACCCCTGGCTGTACAATAAAGAATAGCAGTCCCTATCTCTGTCAGAGGGAATAGCAGTCTCTGTGTGTGCTATGCGAATAGCAGTCCCTGTGTATATTATAGAGATTTGCTGTCCCAATCTGTATTATAGAATATAACAGCCCCTATTTTTATTATAGCAAACAGCAGCACCGATGAAATTGCAAATTACAGCAGTTCCTGTGTATATTATAAAGAATTTCTGTGTACCTTCTGGAGAATAGCAGCACCTATAAATATGATTGGGCAAACAACTCCTGTGTATATTGTAGAGAACAGCCATCTATGTAAATATTGTAAAGAATATTAACCCTGGTGTACATTGTAGAGTTTCGCAGCCACTCTGTATATTCTGGGGTAAAACAGGGCTGAGTGCATGCAGTGCAGAAAGGGAGCCCCGAGTGTATTTTAGTATCTGCGACATTAAGAATGTGGAGAGTTAATTACCACAAGGAATTTGGAAAAAAATAACAGCAAAGTGACGGATGTTGTTTTGGGATTTTGGCTTGGTGTTAGACTGTGGAACATAGCCATATAGGGGCAGTCTGTAAATGTCAAACCATGTGGTGTGGAGCTTGGTGTGCTGGCTTGGGGCACAGCTGGAAGCTGCATTGACCTGTGCTGCAAAACTATGTGAAGGAAAGCAGAGGGACAGAGGCAGAATCTATTCCAGTGAGGGGTGGGAGGTTTATCAGAGTGTCACAGTGAGGAGTGGGAGGTTTATCAGAGTGTTACAGTGAGGAGTGGGAGGTTTATCAGAGTGTCACAGTGAGGAGTGGGAGGTTTATCAGAGTGTTACAATGAGGAGTGGGAGGTTTATCAGAGTGTTACAATGAGGGATGGGAGGTTTATCAGAGTGTCACAGTGACGGGTGGGAGGTTTATCAGAGTGTTACAGTGAGGAGTGGGAGGTTTATCAGAGTGTCACAGTGAGGAGTGGGAGGTTTATCAGAGTGTTACAATGAGGAGTGGGAGGTTTATCAGAGTGTTACAGTGAAGAGTGGGAGGTTTATCAGAGTGTTACAGTGAGGGGTGGGAGGTTTATCAGAGTGTTACAGTGAGAAGTGGGAGGTTTATCAGAGTGTTACAATGAGGGATGGGAGGTTTATCAGAGTGTCACAGTGACGGGTGGGAGGTTTATCAGAGTGTTACAGTGAGGAGTGGGAGGTTTATCAGAGTGTCACAGTGAGGGGTGGGAGGTTTATCAGAGTGTTACAATGAGGGATGGGAGGTTTATCAGAGTGTTACAGTGAGGAGTGGGAGGTTTATCAGAGTGTCACAGTGACGGGTGGGAGGTTTATCAGAGTGTTACAGTGATGGGTGGGAGGTTTATCAGAGTGTTACAGTGAGGAGTGGGAGGTTTATCAGAGTGTCACAGTGAGGGGTGGGAGGTTTATCAGAGTGTTACAGTGAGGAGTGGGAGGTTTATCAGAGTGTTACAATGAGGGGTGGGAGGTTTATCAGAGTGTCACAGTGAGGAGTGGGAGGTTTATCAGAGTGTTACAGTGGGGAGTGGGAGGTTTATCAGAGTGTCACAGTGACGGGTGGGAGGTTTATCAGAGTGTTACAATGAGGAGTGGGAGGTTTATCAGAGTGTCACAGTGAGGAGTGGGAGGTTTATCAGAGCGTTACAGTGGGGAGTAGGAGGTTTATCAGAGTGTTACAGTGACGGGTGGGAGGTTTATCAGAGCGTTACAGTGAGGAGTGGGAGGTTTATCAGAGTGTTACAGTGAGGAGTGGGAGGTTTATCAGAGTGTTACAGTGAGGAGTGGGAGGTTTATCAGAGTGTCACAGTGACGGGTGGGAGGTTTATAGAGTGTCACAGTGGGGAGTGGGAGGTTTATCAGAGTGTTACAATGAGGAGTGGGAGGTTTATCAGAGTGTTACAGTGAGGAGTGGGAGGTTTATCAGAGTGTTACAGTGAGGAGTGGGAGGTTTATCAGAGTGTCACAGTGACGGGTGGGAGGTTTATCAGAGTGTCACAGTGGGGAGTGGGAGGTTTATCAGAGTGTTACAATGAGGAGTGGGAGGTTTATCAGAGTGTTACAGTGAGGAGTGGGAGGTTTATCAGAGTGTTACAGTGAGGAGTGGGAGGTTTATCAGAGTGTTACAGTGAGGAGTGGGAGGTTTATCAGAGTGTTACAGTGAGGAGTGGGAGGTTTATCAGAGTGTCACAGTGAGGAGTGGGAGGTTTATCAGAGTGTCACAGTGACGGGTGGGAGGTTTATCAGAGTGTTACAGTGAGGAGTGGGAGGTTTATCAGAGTGTCACAGTGACGGGTGGGAGGTTTATCAGAGTGTCACAGTGAGGCGTGGGAGGTTTATCAGAGTGTCACAGTGACGGGTGGGAGGTTTATCAGAGTGTTACAGTGAGGAGTGGGAGGTTTATCAGAGTGTCACAGTGAGGCGTGGGAGGTTTATCAGAGTGTTACAGTGAGGAGTGGGAGGTTTATCAGAGTGTTACAATGAGGGGTGGGAGGTTTATCAGAGTGTTACAGTGAGGAGTGGGAGGTTTATCAGAGTGTCACAGTGACGGGTGGGAGGTTTATCAGAGTGTTACAGTGATGGGTGGGAGGTTTATCAGAGTGTTACAGTGAGGAGTGGGAGGTTTATCAGAGTGTTACAGTGGGGAGTGGGAGGTTTTTCAGAGTGTTACAGTGGGGAGTGGGAGGTTTATCAGAGTGTCACAGTGAGGGGTGGGAGGTTTATCAGAGTGTCACAGTGAGGAGTGGGAGGTTTATCAGAGTGTTACAGTGAGGAGTGGGAGGTTTATCAGAGTGTTACAATGAGGGGTGGGAGGTTTATCAGAGTGTCACAGTGAGGAGTGGGAGGTTTATCAGAGTGTTACAGTGAGGGGTGGGAGGTTTATCAGAGTGTCACAGTGAGGAGTGGGAGGTTTATCAGAGTGTTACAGTGACGGGTGGGAGGTTTATCAGAGTGTTACAGTGAGGAGTGGGAGGTTTATCAGAGTGTTACAGTGAGGAGTGGGAGGTTTATCAGAGTGTTACAATGAGGGATGGGCGGTTTATCAGAGTGTCACAGTGAGGAGTGGGAGGTTTATCAGAGTGTCACAGTGACGGGTGGGAGGTTTATCAGAGTGTTACAGTGAGGAGTGGGAGGTTTATCAGAGTGTCACAGTGACGGGTGGGAGGTTTATCAGAGTGTCACAGTGAGGCGTGGGAGGTCTATCAGAGTGTCACAGTGACGGGTGGGAGGTTTATCAGAGTGTTACAGTGAGGAGTGGGAGGTTTATCAGAGTGTCACAGTGAGGCGTGGGAGGTTTATCAGAGTGTCACAGTGAGGAGTGGGAGGTTTATCAGAGTGTTACAGTGAGGAGTGGGAGGTTTATCAGAGTGTTACAGTGAGGAGTGGGAGGTTTATCAGAGTGTTACAATGAGGGGTGGGAGGTTTATCAGAGTGTTACAGTGAGGAGTGGGAGGTTTATCAGAGTGTTACAATGAGGGGTGGGAGGTTTATCAGAGTGTTACAGTGAGGAGTGGGAGGTTTATCAGAGTGTCACAGTGACGGGTGGGAGGTTTATCAGAGTGTCACAGTGAGGAGTGGGAGGTTTATCAGAGTGTCACAGTGATGGGTGGGAGGTTTATCAGAGTGTTACAGTGAGGAGTGGGAGGTTTATCAGAGTGTCACAGTGAGGGGTGGGAGGTTTATCAGAGTGTTACAGTGAGGAGTGGGAGGTTTATCAGAGTGTTACAATGAGGGGTGGGAGGTTTATCAGAGTGTCACAGTGACGGGTGGGAGGTTTATCAGAGTGTTACAGTGATGGGTGGGAGGTTTATCAGAGTGTCACAGTGAGGAGTGGGAGGTTTATCAGAGTGTCACAGTGGGGAGTGGGAGGTTTATCAGAGTGTTACAGTGGGGAGTGGGAGGTTTATCAGAGTGTCACAGTGACGGGTGGGAGGTTTATCAGAGTGTTACAATGAGGGGTGGGAGGTTTATCAGAGTGTCACAGTGATGGGTGGGAGGTTTATCAGAGTGTTACAGTGAGGAGTGGGAGGTTTATCAGAGTGTTACAATGAGGGGTGGGAGGTTTATCAGAGTGTCACAGTGAGGAGTGGGAGGTTTATCAGAGTGTCACAGTGAGGGATGGGAGGTTTATCAGAGTGTCACAGTGACGGGTGGGAGGTTTATCAGAGTGTCACAGTGACGGGTGGGAGGTTTATCAGAGTGTTACAGTGAGGAGTGGGAGGTTTATCAGAGTGTCACAGTGAGGAGTGGGAGGTTTATCAGAGTGTCACAGTGACGGGTGGGAGGTTTATCAGAGTGTTACAGTGAGGAGTGGGAGGTTTATCAGAGTGTTACAATGAGGAGTGGGAGGTTTATCAGAGTGTTACAGTGAGGAGTGGGAGGTTTATCAGAGTGTTACAGTGAGGAGTGGGAGGTTTATCAGAGTGTTACAGTGAGGAGTGGGAGGTTTATCAGAGTGTTACAGTGGGGAGTAGGAGGTTTATCAGAGTGTTACAGTGACGGGTGGGAGGTTTATCAGAGCGTTACAGTGAGGAGTGGGAGGTTTATCAGAGTGTTACAGTGAGGAGTGGGAGGTTTATCAGAGTGTTACAGTGAGGAGTGGGAGGTTTATCAGAGTGTCACAGTGACGGGTGGGAGGTTTATAGAGTGTCACAGTGGGGAGTGGGAGGTTTATCAGAGTGTTACAATGAGGAGTGGGAGGTTTATCAGAGTGTTACAGTGAGGAGTGGGAGGTTTATCAGAGTGTTACAGTGAGGAGTGGGAGGTTTATCAGAGTGTCACAGTGACGGGTGGGAGGTTTATCAGAGTGTCACAGTGGGGAGTGGGAGGTTTATCAGAGTGTTACAATGAGGAGTGGGAGGTTTATCAGAGTGTCACAGTGAGGAGTGGGAGGTTTATCAGAGTGTTACAGTGAGGAGTGGGAGGTTTATCAGAGTGTTACAGTGAGGAGTGGGAGGTTTATCAGAGTGTTACAGTGAGGAGTGGGAGGTTTATCAGAGTGTTACAGTGAGGAGTGGGAGGTTTATCAGAGTGTCACAGTGAGGAGTGGGAGGTTTATCAGAGTGTCACAGTGACGGGTGGGAGGTTTATCAGAGTGTTACAGTGAGGAGTGGGAGGTTTATCAGAGTGTTACAGTGAGGAGTGGGAGGTTTATCAGAGTGTCACAGTGACGGGTGGGAGGTTTATCAGAGTGTCACAGTGAGGCGTGGGAGGTTTATCAGAGTGTCACAGTGACGGGTGGGAGGTTTATCAGAGTGTTACAGTGAGGAGTGGGAGGTTTATCAGAGTGTCACAGTGAGGCGTGGGAGGTTTATCAGAGTGTTACAATGAGGGGTGGGAGGTTTATCAGAGTGTTACAGTGAGGAGTGGGAGGTTTATCAGAGTGTTACAATGAGGGGTGGGAGGTTTATCAGAGTGTTACAGTGAGGAGTGGGAGGTTTATCAGAGTGTCACAGTGACGGGTGGGAGGTTTATCAGAGTGTTACAGTGATGGGTGGGAGGTTTATCAGAGTGTTACAGTGAGGAGTGGGAGGTTTATCAGAGTGTTACAGTGGGGAGTGGGAGGTTTATCAGAGTGTTACAGTGGGGAGTGGGAGGTTTATCAGAGTGTCACAGTGAGGGGTGGGAGGTTTATCAGAGTGTCACAGTGAGGAGTGGGAGGTTTATCAGAGTGTTACAGTGAGGAGTGGGAGGTTTATCAGAGTGTTACAATGAGGGGTGGGAGGTTTATCAGAGTGTCACAGTGAGGAGTGGGAGGTTTATCAGAGTGTTACAGTGAGGGGTGGGAGGTTTATCAGAGTGTCACAGTGAGGAGTGGGAGGTTTATCAGAGTGTTACAGTGAGGGGTGGGAGGTTTATCAGAGTGTCACAGTGAGGAGTGGGAGGTTTATCAGAGTGTTACAGTGGGGAGTGGGAGGTTTATCAGAGTGTCACAGTGAGGAGTGGGAGGTTTATCAGAGTGTTACAGTGAGGGATGGGAGGTTTATCAGAGTGTTACAGTGAGGGATTGGAGGTTTATCAGAGTGTCACAGTGACGGGTGGGAGGTTTATCAGAGTGTCACAGTGACGGGTGGGAGGTTTATCAGAGTGTTACAGTGAGGAGTGGGAGGTTTATCAGAGTGTCACAGTGAGGAGTGGGAGGTTTATCAGAGTGTCACAGTGACGGGTGGGAGGTTTATCAGAGTGTCACAGTGAGGAGTGGGAGGTTTATCAGAGTGTTACAGTGAGGAGTGGGAGGTTTATCAGAGTGTTACAGTGAGGAGTGGGAGGTTTATCAGAGTGTTACAGTGAGGAGTGGGAGGTTTATCAGAGTGTTACAGTGAGGAGTGGGAGGTTTATCAGAGTGTTACAGTGAGGAGTGGGAGGTTTATCAGAGTGTTACAGTGAGGAGTGGGAGGTTTATCAGAGTGTCACAGTGACGGGTGGGAGGTTTATCAGAGTGTTACAGTGAGGAGTGGGAGGTTTATCAGAGTGTTACAGTGAGGAGTGGGAGGTTTATCAGAGTGTTACAGTGAGGAGTGGGAGGTTTATCAGAGTGTCACAGTGGGGAGTGGGAGGTTTATCAGAGTGTTACAATGAGGAGTGGGAGGTTTATCAGGGTGTTACAGTGAGGAGTGGGAGGTTTATCAGAGTGTCACAATGAGGAGTGGGAGGTTTATCAGAGTGTTACAGTGAGGAGTGGGAGGTTTATCAGAGTGTCACAGTGACGGGTGGGAGGTTTATCAGAGTGTTACAGTGAGGAGTGGGAGGTTTATCAGAGTGTCACAGTGACGGGTGGGAGGTTTATCAGAGTGTTACAGTGAGGAGTGGGAGGTTTATCAGAGTGTCACAGTGACGGGTGGGAGGTTTATCAGAGTGTTACAGTGAGGGATGGGAGGTTTATCAGAGTGTTACAGTGATGGGTGGGAGGTTTATCAGAGTGTTAAAGTGAGGAGTGGGAGGTTTATCAGAGTGTTACAGTGAGGAGTGGGAGGTTTATCAGAGTGTCACAGTGAGGAGTGGGAGGTTTATCAGAGTGTTACAGTGAGGAGTGGGAGGTTTATCAGAATGTTACAGTGAGCAGTGGGAGGTTTATCAGGATGTTACAGTGAGGAGTGGGAGGTTTATCAGAGTGTCACAGTGACGGGTGGAAGGTTTATCAGAGTGTTACAGTGAGGAGTGGGAGGTTTATCAGAGTGTCACAGTGACGAGTGGGAGGTTTATCAGAGTGTTACAGTGGGGAGTGGGAGGTTTATCAGAGTGTCACAGTGAGGAGTGGGAGGTTTATCAGAGTGTTACAGTGAGGAGTGGGAGGTTTATCAGAGTGTCACAGTGACGGGTGGGAGGTTTATCAGAGTGTTACAGTGAGGGATGGGAGGTTTATCAGAGTGTCACAGTGAGGAGTGGGAGGTTTATCAGAGTGTTACAGTGAGGAGTGGGAGGTTTATCAGAGTGTTACAATGAGGGGTGGGAGGTTTATCAGAGTGTCACAGTGAGGAGTGGGAGGTTTATCAGAGTGTTACAGTGAGGGGTGGGAGGTTTATCAGAGTGTCACAGTGAGGAGTGGGAGGTTTATCAGAGTGTTACAGTGAGGGGTGGGAGGTTTATCAGAGTGTCACAGTGAGGAGTGGGAGGTTTATCAGAGTGTTACAGTGGGGAGTGGGAGGTTTATCAGAGTGTCACAGTGAGGAGTGGGAGGTTTATCAGAGTGTTACAGTGAGGGATGGGAGGTTTATCAGAGTGTTACAGTGAGGGATTGGAGGTTTATCAGAGTGTCACAGTGACGGGTGGGAGGTTTATCAGAGTGTCACAGTGACGGGTGGGAGGTTTATCAGAGTGTTACAGTGAGGAGTGGGAGGTTTATCAGAGTGTCACAGTGAGGAGTGGGAGGTTTATCAGAGTGTCACAGTGACGGGTGGGAGGTTTATCAGAGTGTCACAGTGAGGAGTGGGAGGTTTATCAGAGTGTTACAGTGAGGAGTGGGAGGTTTATCAGAGTGTTACAGTGAGGAGTGGGAGGTTTATCAGAGTGTTACAGTGAGGAGTGGGAGGTTTATCAGAGTGTTACAGTGAGGAGTGGGAGGTTTATCAGAGTGTTACAGTGAGGAGTGGGAGGTTTATCAGAGTGTTACAGTGAGGAGTGGGAGGTTTATCAGAGTGTCACAGTGACGGGTGGGAGGTTTATCAGAGTGTTACAGTGAGGAGTGGGAGGTTTATCAGAGTGTTACAGTGAGGAGTGGGAGGTTTATCAGAGTGTTACAGTGAGGAGTGGGAGGTTTATCAGAGTGTCACAGTGGGGAGTGGGAGGTTTATCAGAGTGTTACAATGAGGAGTGGGAGGTTTATCAGGGTGTTACAGTGAGGAGTGGGAGGTTTATCAGAGTGTCACAATGAGGAGTGGGAGGTTTATCAGAGTGTTACAGTGAGGAGTGGGAGGTTTATCAGAGTGTCACAGTGACGGGTGGGAGGTTTATCAGAGTGTTACAGTGAGGAGTGGGAGGTTTATCAGAGTGTCACAGTGACGGGTGGGAGGTTTATCAGAGTGTTACAGTGAGGAGTGGGAGGTTTATCAGAGTGTCACAGTGACGGGTGGGAGGTTTATCAGAGTGTTACAGTGAGGGATGGGAGGTTTATCAGAGTGTTACAGTGATGGGTGGGAGGTTTATCAGAGTGTTAAAGTGAGGAGTGGGAGGTTTATCAGAGTGTTACAGTGAGGAGTGGGAGGTTTATCAGAGTGTCACAGTGAGGAGTGGGAGGTTTATCAGAGTGTTACAGTGAGGAGTGGGAGGTTTATCAGAATGTTACAGTGAGCAGTGGGAGGTTTATCAGGATGTTACAGTGAGGAGTGGGAGGTTTATCAGAGTGTCACAGTGACGGGTGGAAGGTTTATCAGAGTGTTACAGTGAGGAGTGGGAGGTTTATCAGAGTGTTACAGTGACGGGTGGGAGGTTTATCAGAGTGTTACAGTGGGGAGTGGGAGGTTTATCAGAGTGTCACAGTGACGAGTGGGAGGTTTATCAGAGTGTTACAGTGGGGAGTGGGAGGTTTATCAGAGTGTCACAGTGAGGAGTGGGAGGTTTATCAGAGTGTTACAGTGAGGAGTGGGAGGTTTATCAGAGTGTCACAGTGAGGGATTGGAGGTTTATCAGAGTGTTACAGTGAGGAGTGGGAGGTTTATCAGAGTGTCACAGTGACGGGTGGGAGGTTTATCAGAGTGTTACAGTGAGGAGTGGGAGGTTTATCAGAGTGTTACAGTGACGGGTGGGAGGTTTATCAGAGTGTTACAGTGGGGAGTGGGAGGTTTATCAGAGTGTCACAGTGACGGGTGGGAGGTTTATCAGAGTGTTACAGTGAGGAGTGGGAGGTTTATCAGAGTGTCACAGTGAGGGATTGGAGGTTTATCAGAGTGTTACAGTGAGGAGTGGGAGGTTTATCAGAGTGTCACAGTGACGGGTGGGAGGTTTATCAGAGTGTTACAGTGAGGAGTGGGAGGTTTATCAGAGTGTCACAGTGAGGAGTGGGAGGTTTATCAGAGTGTCACAGTGGGGAGTGGGAGGTTTATCAGAGTGTCACAGTGAGGGATTGGAGGTTTATCAGAGTGTCACAGTGACGGGTGGGAGGTTTATCAGAGTGTTACAGTGAGGAGTGGGAGGTTTATCAGAGTGTCACAGTGACGGGTGGGAGGTTTATCAGAGTGTCACAGTGATGGGTGGGAGGTTTATCAGAGTGTCACAGTGATGGGTGGGAGGTTTATCAGAGTGTTACAGTGAGGAGTGGGAGGTTTATCAGAGTGTCACAGTGACGGGTGGGAGGTTTATCAGAGTGTCACAGTGACGGGTGGGAGGTTTATCAGAGTGTTACAGTGAGGGTTGGAAGGTTTATCAGATTGTCACAGTGACGGGTGGGAGGTTTATCAGAGTGTTACAGTGAGGAGTGGGAGGTTTATCAGAGTGTTACAATGAGGGGTGGGAGGTTTATCAGAGTGTCACAGTGACGGGTGGGAGGTTTATCAGAGTGTTACAGTGAGGAGTGGGAGGTTTATCAGAGTGTTACAGTGAGGGGTGTAGGGTATATCAGAATGTTACAGTGTGGGGTATATCAGAGTGTTACAGTGAGGGGAGTGGGGTATATCAGAGTGATACAGTGAGGGGAATGGGGTATATCAGAGTGTTACAGTGAGGAATGTAGGGTATATCTGGGTGTTACATGAGGGGAGTGGGGTATATCAGAGTGTTACAGTGTGGGGTATATCAGAGTGTTTCAGTGAGGGGAGTGGGGTATATTAGAGTGATACAGTGAGGGGAGTGGGGTATATCAGAGTGTTACAGTGAGGGTTGTAGGGTATATCTGTGTGTTACATGAGGGGAGTGGGGTATATCAGAGTGTTACATGAGGGGACTGGGGTATACCAGAGTGTTACAGTGAGGCGTGTGGGGTATATCAGAGTGTTACAATGAGGGGTGTGGGGTGTATCCGAGTGTTACAGTGAGGAGTGTGGGGTATATCCGAGTGTTACAGTGAGGGGTATGGAGTATATCAGAGTGTTACATGAGGGGAGTGCGGTATATCAGTGTGTTACATTGAGGGGTGTGGGGTATATCAGAGTGTTACAGTGAGGGGTGTGGGATATATCAGAGTGTTATAGTGAGGGGTGTGGGGTATATCAGAGTGTTAGTGAGAGGTGTGGGATATATCAGAGTGTTATAGTGAGTGGTGTGCGGTATATCTGTGTGTTACAGCGAGGGGTGTGGGATATATTAGAGTGTTATAGTGAGGGGTGTGGGGTATATCAGAATGTTAGTGAGGGGTGTGGGATATATCAGAGTGTTACAATGAGTGGTGTGTGGTATATCTTTGTGTTACAGTGAGGGGTGTGTGGTATATCTGTGTGTTACAGTGAGGGGTGTGGGGTATATCTATGTGTTACAATGAGGGGTATTGGGTATATCTGTGTGTTACATTGAGGGGTGTGGGATATATCTGTGTGTTACAGTGAAGGGTGTGGGATATATCAGAGTGTTACAGCGAGGGGTGTGGGGTATTTCTATGTGTTACAGTGAGGGGTATGGGATATATCAGAGTGTTATAGTGAGTGGTGTGTGGTATATCTATGTGTTACAGTGAGGGGTGTGGGGTATTTCTATGTGTTACAGTGAGGGATGTGGGGTATATCAGAGTGTTACAGTGAGGGGTGTGGGGTATATCTATGTGTTACAGTGAGGGGTGTGAGGTATATCTATGTGTTACAGTGAGGGATGTGGGGTATATCAGCGTGTTACAATGAGGGGTGTGGGGTGTATCCGAGTGTTACAGTGAGGAGTGTGGGGTATATCCGAGTGTTACAGTGAGGGGTGTGGAGTATATCAGAGTGTTACATGAGGGCAGTGCGGTATATCAGTGTGTTACATTGAGGGGTGTAGGGTATATCAGTGTGTTACAGTGAGGGGTGTGGAGTATATCAGAGTGTTACATGAGGGCAGTGCGGTATATCAGTGTGTTACATTGAGGGGTGTAGGGTATATCAGAGTGTTACAGTGAGGGGTGTGGAATATATCAGTGTGCTACAGTGCGGGGTGTGGGGTATATCAGAGTGTTACAGTGAGGGGTGTGGGATATATCAGAGTGTTATAGTGAGTGGTGTGTGGTATATCTGTGTGTTACAGCGAGGGGTGTGGGATATATTAGAGTGTTATAGTGAGGGGTGTGGGGTATATCAGAATGTTAGTGAGGGGTGTGGGATATATCAGAGTGTTACAATGAGTGGTGTGTGGTATATCTTTTGTGTTACAGTGAGGGGTGTGTGGTATATCTGTGTGTTACAGTGAGGGGTGTGGGGTATATCTATGTGTTACAATGAGGGGTATTGGGTATATCTGTGTGTTACATTGAGGGGTGTGGGATATATCTGTGTGTTACAGTGAAGGGTGTGGGATATATCAGAGTGTTACAGCGAGGGGTGTGGGGTATTTCTATGTGTTACAGTGAGGGGTGTGGGATATATCAGAGTGTTATAGTGAGTGGTGTGTGGTATATCTATGTGTTACAGTGAGGGGTGTGGGGTATTTCTATGTGTTACAGTGAGGGATGTGGGGTATATCAGAGTGTTACAGTGAGGGGTGTGGGGTATATCTATGTGTTACAGTGAGGGGTGTGAGGTATATCTATATGTTACAGTGAGTGATGTGGGGTATATCAGAGTGTTACAGTGAGGGGTGTGAGGTATATCTATGTGTTACAGTGAGGGATGTGTGGTATATCAGTGTGTTACAGTGAGGGGTGTGGGGTATATCTATGTGTTACAGTGAGGGGTGTGGGGTATATCTATGTGTTACAGTGAGGGGTGTGAGGTATATCTGTGTGTTACAGTGAGGGTTGTGGGGTATATCAGAGTGTTACAGTGAGGGGTGTGGGATATATCAGAGTGTTATAGTGAGGGATGTGGGATATATCAGAGTGTTACAATGAGGGGTGTGGGGTATATCAGAGTGTTACAATGAGGGGTGTGGGGTATATCAGAGTGTTACAGTGAGGGGTGTGGGATATATCAGAGTGTTATAGTGAGGGATGTGTGGTATATCAGTGTGTTACAGTGAGGGCTATGGGGTATATCTATATGTTACAGTGAGGGGTGTGAGGTATATCTATGTGTTACAGTGAGAGGTGTGTGGTATATCTATATGTTACAGTGAGGGGTATGGGGTATATCTATATGTTACAGTGAGGGATGTGGGGTATATCTATGTGTTACAGTGAGAGGTGTGTGGTATATCTATATGTTACAGTGAGGGGTGTGGGGTATATCTATATGTTACAGTGAGGGGTGTGGGATATATTAGAGTGTTACAGTGAGGGGTGTGGGGTATATCTATGTGTTACAGTGAGGGGTGTGGGGTATATCTATGTGTTACAATGAGGGGTGTGGGATATATTAGAGTGTTACAGTGAGGGGTGTGGGGTATATCTATGTGTTACAGTGAGGGGTGTGGGGTATATCTATGTGTTACAGTGAGGGATGTGGGGTATATCAGAGTGTTACAGTGAGGGGTGTGGGGTATATCTATATGTTACAGTGAGGGGTGTGGGGTATATCTATATGTTACAGTGAGGGGTGTGGGGTATATCTATATGTTACAATGAGGGGTGTGGGGTATATCAGAGTGTTACAGTGAGGGGTGTGGGGTATATCTATATGTTACAGTGAGGGGTGTGGGGTATATCTATATGTTACAGTGAGGGGTGTGGGGTATATCTATATGTTACAGTGAGGGGTGTGGGGTATATCTATGTGTTACAGTGAGGGGTGTGGGGTATATCTATATGTTACAGTGAGGGGTGTGGGGTATATCTATATGTTACAGTGAGGGGTGTGGGGTATATCTATATGTTACAGTGAGGGGTGTGAAATTGCTTTGTGTTCTGCAAGAAAGTGACTGATCTGTTTTGTGTTTTGAATTTCCCATTCCAGTCTATCTCTGATCACCTTTCATTTCCTGTCTCACTGAATCTCTGTTAAAATTAATGAATAATGAAAAAAAGGAAGTACCTATCCAGCTGCATGTTTAGAATATTCAATGACTCTTCCTCTCCTGCTGTCTGAGGCAGTGATCGTAAGTCCTGAACACAACCCTCAGAGAGCAAAAGATTTCTCCATATCTCTGATCCAAAAGGATGGCCCCTCATTTTTAATATCTCTCCGTTTTGTGGATTGACCCACAAGTGGAAATGCTTTTGCATCACACAGTCAGGACCATTCTAGATCTAATACAAGGAGACAGTGAGGACTGCAGATATTGGAGATCAGAGCCGAGAGTGTGGTGCTGGAAAAGCACAGCAGGTCAGGCAGCATCCGAGGAGTAGGAGAATTGACGTTTCAGGCCGGAGCCCTTCATCAGGATCCCTGGGTCTAATACAAATCAATCAAGTCATCTCTCACTCTGCTAAGCTGCAGTGAAAATGAAAACGAAATCAGAAACTGCTGGAAAAGCTCAGCAAGTCTGGCAGCATCTTTGGAAAGAAATCAGAGTTCACATTTTGGGTCCAGTGACCCTTCCTCACAATCCTTGGGTCATCAGACCCAAAACATTAACTCTGATTTGTCTCCACAGATGCTGCCGACTTGCTGAGCTTTTCCAGCAGTTTCTCTTTTTATTTCTGATTTACAAGATCCACAGTTCTTTCGGTTTTTCTCAAATGAAAACAAACTCAGTATGTCCAACCTACCATCATCAAAGAGCCCACTCTCTGCAGGTATCCATCCAATAAACCTCCTCTGAATCACCTCCAAAACATTGACATCCTGGGAAGTTCCCCCAAACTGTACACAGTGTACAAGATGTGGTCTCACCACTGCCCTGTGTAACTGAAACACAACATCCTTCGTTTTATATTCAAGCTATCTTAGAAAGAAGGACAACATCCCATTAGCTTTCCCGATGACATGCTGTCCCTGTCATCTTCTGTGACTCCTACACCTGATCTCCTAGATTCCTCTGCACTTCAGAATTCTGCAGTCGTTCTCCATTTAAGTAAGACTTTGATTTTTTATTTATTCTTCTTGCTAAAGTAAATAATTTCACATTTTCCTAGATTATACTGAGATTCAGGTTTCCCAGAGTGTAAGGGAGGTGATAATCTAGTTTTATGATTGCTGGACTATTAGTCCAGAGATGACGGTAATGTTCTGGGGACCTCGGTTCAAATCCAACTATGGCAGATGGTGGAATTGAATGCAATTTTAAAAATCTGGAATTAAGATTCTTATGATGACCATGAATCCATTGTTGATGAGAAAAACCCACTTGGTTCACCAATGTCCTTTAGGGAAGGAAACTGCCTTCCTTACCTGGTTGGTCTACATGTGACTCCAGACCCACATAAATGGAGTTGACTCTTTACTGCCCTCTGGGTAATTAGGGATGGGTAATAAATGCTGGCCTCGTCAGTGATGCCATCATCCCATGAATGAATGAAAAAAAACTCCATCTGCCAGATTATTGTCAACTCACTTCACCTCTCGATGTCCATCAACCTGATGAAGGGCTTTTACCTGAAATGTCGATTTTCCTGCCCCTCAGATGCTGCCTGACCTGCTGTGCTTTCCCAGCACCACTCTAATCTTGACTCTGATCTCCAGCATCTGCAGTCCTCACTGTCGCCAATGTCCATCAACACCCATGGCATATACTTTCCGAGATATCTTTCTGTTGAATACAAATGCCTTTAATGTCCTTATCTAAATGAACACGTGTTGAATGGCAGAGCAGGGTTTGAGGGCCGAATGGTCTACTGCTGTTCAGATTTTGTATGGGCATTGAGTGACCCAACAGCCAAGCTGTCAACCAAGGGCAACAAAGAGTGACACGTACCTCCCCAGATGGGTGTGTGGTCACAGATAAGGACAAACCCTTCCAAGCACTGTAATGAAATTTTAATCTGTTTGTATAATCAATCAATTAATAAAATATGGACAGCTGCATAGTATGTCTTTGGTTTTTTTTTTAATCTTTGGAGAAAAGTTCCACAATCAGTGCTCCCTTAGGAGGCGGAGCTTGGCAGCATTTTTTAAGACATGCTAATGATGTCATCAGTGTATTAGAACATGTGACCTGAGAATATAAGAGTTTCAGACTCCCTCTTAACCCAGGTCACCTGAAACATGACACATTGACGTAAGTGAGCAACTCTCTATAACTGAATTGTTTAATGTAAGCTCAGGCACAGAAGAGCAAGTTAATGAAATATTTGTAAATGTTAGTGAGCTGAAATAAACGTCTATTGGGTACTTCAATACCATGCTGTCTATGTCCTAGATGTTTAGCTTACGAAGGACAATATATATTCTTAATCACCTCGGATGCTGCCTGAACTGCTGTGCTATTCCAGCACCACTAATCCAGAATCTGGTTTCCAGTATCTGCAGTCATTGCTTTTACCTCTATATTCTTAATCTTGCAAGGAATGAAAGGATATCGGGAGAGTGCGGGTCAGTGGCATTCCTGAAGAAGGGCTAATGCCCGAAGTGTCGATTCTCCTGTTCCCTAGATGCTGCCTGACCTGCTGCGCTTCTCCAGCAACACATTTCCATCTCTGATCTCCAGCATCTGCAGACCTCATTTTCTCTTGAAATGCTCATCAGCCATGATTGAATAGCGGAGTAGACTCGATGGGCCGAATGGCCTTACTTCCACTCCTATTTCTTTTGGTCTTATATAAACATTGCTGCATGAAGTCAGAATATCCTATAGCGAGCAAAACCCATATCACTATTCCTAGATGTTAGCTGGGTTATCTGTAAATGTTGTCTTCTGGCCTCTGTGTCTCCAGACTAGAGATGGACATCCCTACGTTGGGATTCAAAGCTTCTCAGTGTCTGAAGTGTTGGACAGTGTTAATCCTGAGCATTGCCTGTAGACTGTAGACATGTGTGTTCTTCCTGCGTAATGATGTTCAGTCAGGACCACTCCAACTGTGTACACATGCACAGATGTCAATTAGCCATCCCAGACAGGCAGCAAGTGGAAAGACCAAACAACTAATGAAGATAGCTTTGTAAACTGAGAGTATGAGAGTGTTTGTGACTGTAACCATTGTATCCTAGCTGGGTTTTAGCCGAGCAAGATTTACAGTGATGTGCAAAAGAGGTGAAGGTGATGTGAGAGAAACCTTTCTCACAGAGTGACTCGTTAGGGTGTGGAATGTACTCCCTGGAAATGTGATAGGAACACATTGAGGCATTCAAGATGGGCATTGGATGGTTATTAGGATAGGAATGGGGGTCTGGGAAAGGGCAGGAGATTGGTACTGGGGATGAGAACTGGTAGACCCATTGGTCTCCTTCTGTGCTGTAACAATCCGGAAAGTTCCAGGGAACAGCAATTGCAATCCCCATCCTCACCTTTGATCAGACCATTGTCTGTTTTCTCAGTGGTTAAGCTGTCAGACAGTCTGTGGTCTCCTGGTATGTTCAGAATGTCCATCCATCCCATTACTCTCTGTGGTCGGCAAGTATAGCCTGCCCCCTTCACTCAGCCCTGACCCCTACTGCAAAACTGTGTGGGTTTCCGTCACCTCTGCTCCCAGTCTGACCAGCAGCTGCGACGTGACGAAATGTTTACATCTAAAACCCTTTCTGTTGAGGTGACTCACACAGCTGACAGCCTCTGAAATGCCTGGCCTTTCTTCAGGGAGATTTTCAGGAGCTCTGATTCCAAATTTGGGATTTGATTCAAGCAGAATAGTCTGAGTCAGAAGAATGAGAGGTGACCTTATTGAAACATACAAGACTCTTAGGGGCCTTAAGAGGGGAGATGTGGAGAGATTGTTTCCCCATGTGGGAGAGTCGAGGGCCATCTCAGAGTACAGGGTCACCCATTGAAGACAGAGATGAGGAGGGATTCCTTCTCTCAGAGGGGAGTGAATCTGTGGAATCCTTTACTACAGAAGGCTGTCGAGGCTGGGGCATTCTGTAAAGTCAAGGCTGTGATTGACATATTTTTAATTTGGAAAAAAATCAAGGAAGCCAATCAAAGTCAGAGGAGGCATTAATGTCACTGAACAGGTAATTCTAAACCACATGGGTTCAAATCGTGCCACAGTAGATCTTGAGATATAAATTCAATCAAATCTGAAATTAAAAACTGTTGATTATCCTGGGTCACTAATGTCCCACAGAGAGGGACATCCTTTACCTGGTCTGGCCTACATGTGAGTCCAGACCCAGTGCAATGTGGGTGACTCTCACCGACACTCCTAACTGGCTGAGAAAGCACGTTGTATCATGGACAACAAATGGCCGCCCTGTCAGCTACATCAAAATCCGACACAAGAAATGGAAAAAATATATGGTTCCTCACTCTTTCTCAACAGAGCAACCTTCCAATCTGAAACTACACTGTCGGAGTGTCAGTGCTGAGGGAGCGCTGCACTGTCAGAGGGTCAGTGCTGAGGGAGCGCTGCACTGTCGGAGGGTCAGTGCTGAGGGAGTGCCGCACTGTCGGGGGAGTCAGTGCTGAGGGAGTGCTGCACTGTTGGAGGGTCAGTACTGAGGGAGTGCTGCACTGTCGGAGGGTCAGTGCTGAGGGAGTGCCGCACTGTCGAAGGGTCAGTGCTGAGGGAGTGCCGCACTCTTGGAGGGTCAGTGCTGAGGGAGTGCTGCACTGTCAGAGGGTCTGGGCTGAGGGAGTGCTGCACTGTCGGAAGGTCAGTGCTGAGGGAGTGCCGCACTCTCGGAGGGTCAGTGCTGAGGGAGTGCTGCACTGTCGGACAGTTAATGCTGAGGGAATGCCGCACTGTCAGAGCATCAGTACTGAGGGAGTGCCGCACTGTGTGAGGGTCAATACTGAGGGAGTGCCGCACTATCGGAGGGTCAGTATTGAGGGAATGTCACAGAGGTCAAGGTGAAGGTGATAGGTCGGAGTAGGGTGGAGGCGGAGAGGCACCTCACCTTGACCTCTTTCCACCTATCACATTTCCAACGCCCCTCCTCCAAGTCCCTCCTCCCTACCTTTTATCTTCTCCTGCTGAACACTCTCTGCTCATTCCTGAAGAAGGGCATGTGCCCGAAACGTCGAATCTTCTGTTCCCTAGATGCTGCCTGACCTGCTGTGCTGTTCCAGCAATAAAGTTTCAGCTTTGATCTCCAGCGTCTGCAGACCTCACTTTCTCCTGTGGAATACAAGAGCAGGATGTACTGCTCAGGATGTCTAAGGTTCTAGTCAGAGCACTTTTGGAATATTGTGAGCAGTTTTGGGCCCCATATCTAAGGAAGGAAGTGCTGGCTTTGAAGGGGGTCCAGAAGAGGTTAGCAAGAGTGATCCCAGGGATGAAGGGCTTGTCATATGAGGAGACCCTGGGTCTGTTCCTGATGGAGGTTAGAAGGATGAGGGAGAATCTGATTAAAACTTACACAATACTGATAGACCCGGATAGAGTGGACATGGAGAAGATGTTTTCACGAGTAGGAGAGACTAGGACCCGAGGGCACAGCCTCAGAGTGAAGGGATGACCATTTAGAACTGAGATGAGGAGGAATTTCTTCAGCCGGAGGGTGTAGAACTCACTGCTGCAGAGGGCTGTGAAGGCCAAGTCACTGAGTGTATTTGAGACAGAGATAGATAGGGTCTTGATTTGGAAGGGGATCATGGGTTACAGGGATAGCTCCTTGAAAGTGGAGTCGCAGGTAGATAGGATAGTGAAGAGGGCGTTTGATATGCTTTCTTTTATTGGTCAGAGTATTGAGTACAGGAGTTGGGAGGTCATGTTGTGGCTGTACAGGACATTGGTCAGGCCACTGTTGGAATATTGCGTGCAATTCTGGTCTCCTTCCTATAGGGAGAGATGTTGTGAAATTTGAAAGGGTTCAGAAAAGATTTACAAGGATGTTGCCAGGGTTGGAGGATTTGAGCTACAGGGAGAGGCTGAACAGGCTGGGGCTGTTTTCCCTGGAGCGTCGGAGGCTGAGGGGTGACCTTATAGAGGTTTACAAGATTATGAGGGGCATGGATAGGATAAATAGACAAAGTCTTTTCCCTGGGGTCGGGGAGTCCAGAACTAGAGGGCATTGGTTTAGGGTGAGAGGGGAAAGATATAAAAGAGACCTAAGGGGCAACTTTTTCACGCAGAGGATGGTGAGTGTATGGAATGAGCTGCCAGAGGAAGTGGTGGAGGCTGGTACAATTACAACATTTAAGAGGCATTTGGATGGATATATGAATAGGAAGGGTTTGGAGGGATATGGGCCGGGTGCTGGCAGGTGGGACTAGATAGAGTTGGGATATCTGGTCGGCATGGACGGGTTGGACCGAAGGGTCTGTTTCTGTGCTGTACATCTCTGTGACTCTGTGACTCTATGAGAAGGCAGGAGGATGGGAGTTGAGAAACGTATCAGCCATGATCAAATGGCGAGCAGACTCGATGGGCCGAATGGTATGGAGTGGAATTCCAAATAGGATGCAGAATGAGAGAGACCTGGGGGTGTTTGTGCACAGAACGTTGGAGATGACAGATGGTGTTTAAAGGCGATGAACAAAGCAGCTGAAATGTTTGGTTTTATTAACAGAGGGACAGAGTTCCGGAATGGTTATACCCCGTGTCAATCATAGACTCCGGCAGCATGTTTATGCCCAATTCTGAGGCTCACACTATCGGAGGGTTGTCAGGGACTTTGGGAGGCTATAGAGAGGTTCCACTCAATGGGACCCAGGGTGAGGGAGTGGATGTGGAGAAGCTGGGACTGCTCTCCTTCAGGGGGACAGAGTGAGGGCGGGATTGAGTGGTGGTGTTTAACTGATTAACAGTTTTAGGTTGAGTAAATGAGGAGAAGGTGTTCCTGGGGCTGGAGGGTCAGTGACCAGAGGGACACAGATTGAGGAGAATCAATAAAAGGACTGAAGGAGAGAAGAGGATTTCTCTTTCCTCAGCGAGTTGTTGTGATCTGGGAGGCATTGCCTGAAAGGGCAGAGGAAGCAGATTCAACCAGAACTTTCCATCAGACAATTAGGGAAGGCCATAAGTGGCCAAACGTTTCCAGGCTGAAGAGGAAAGAGCAGAAAGAGGGACAAAGTGGAGGACTTTCAAAGAGGCAGCATGGACAGAATGAGCTGAATGGCTCCCTCCGTGTTGTAAGATTCTGTGATATTCACCAGGTCTTTCTCACTGTGTGTTCCTGGCCTATATCAAACTGGGCGTGGGAAGTGAGGGTGGCTGCAGGGAGAGAGAGAGAGAGAGACTGCGTGTGTGTGTCTCACTCACTCATTCACACACAAACACACACACTCTCTCTTTCTCTCATACACATGCTTACACACAGATACACACACTCACACTCACACTCTCACATGCACAGATACACACACACACACTCATATACTCATACACGTATAGATACACACACAACACACACTACACACTCACACACGCACAGATACACACCCACCCACACACACACACTCGCACACACATACATACTCACACACACATAGATACACACGCACACAGACTCGCACACACAGACACATACACACACAGACATACACATTCACACACACACACACACTCTCACTCACACACACTGACACACACATACATACACACACCTCTGCCTTCCTGCCCCCCAGAAAAGAAATAAAAGCCTTGAATTATGATATAACCTGCTGATGAGCATGTAACTGCTAAGAATAATTGTAAAACTCATTTGTCCTTGAAGGAGGGAGGTCTGGAAAGATTGAGTAGACTGGGAGGTTAGAAGAATGAGGGGGGTATCTTATGATGAAGGAAGTAGATGCGATAGAAGCAGGGAGGTTGTTTCCACTGGCGGGTGAAACTCAAACCAGGGCACATGGCCTCAAAATAAGGGGGAGCAGATTTCGGACTGAGCTGAGGAGGAACCTCTTCACCCAGAGGGTTGTGAATCTGTGAGATTCCCTGCCCAGTGAAACAGCTGGGGCTACCTCACTGAATGTTTTTAAAACAAAGATAGATTTTTGAACCGTAAAGGAATTACTGGAATAAAGGATGGGAGGTGGAGCTGAGGCCACGAAAAGATCAACCATGACCTTTTATTGAATAGTGGAACAGATTTGAGGAGTCAGATGGACTCCTCCCACTCCTAGTCCTTATATTCTCACCTGGGTCTGTCCTACGTGTGACTCCAGACCCACTGCAATGTGGGTGGCTCTTAATTGCCCTCTGGACAATTAAGAATGGGCAACAACTATACTGAACCAGCCAGTGATACTCATGAAGAAGCAACAAATATACATGCCTGGGCAGAAAAGCACAAACCTGTCTGACCTTCCTGACTCATAGACTTGCAGGAAGTGTGTCCAGCCGCAGCTCTTGTTTGACCGTATGACGGCTCTGGAGCTGTGGATGGACTCACTGTGGAGCATCCGTGATGCTGGGGGGGTTGTGGATAGCACGTTTAGTGAACTGGTCATACCACAGGTTAGGATTGCTGAGGGACAGAGTGAATGGGTGACCAAAAGACAGAAGAAGAGTAGGAAGGCAGTGCAGGTGTCTCCTGCGGTCATCTCCCTCCAAAACAGGTGTACCGTTTTGGATACTGTTGGGGGAGATGGCTCACCAGGGGAGGGCAGCAGTTGTAAAGATCATGGCACCGTGGCGGGCACTGCTGTTCAGGAGGGTGGGAAAAAGACTCGTAGGGCCATGGTCATAGGGGATTCTATTGTGAGGGAAGTAGATAGGCGGTTCTGTGGCCGAAAATGGGACTCCCGGAAGGTATGGTGCTCGGGTCAGGGATGTCACCGATCGGCTGCAGAGCATTCTAAAAGGGGAGGGTGAACAGCCAGTTGGCTTGGTGCATGCAGGCACTAACGATAGAAGTAGAAAACGAGATGAGGTCCTGAAAGAAGAATTCAGGGAGCTAGGAGAGAAGTTAAAGAGGAGGACCTCGAAGGTAGTGGTCTGGGGAGTACTACCAGTGCCACGTGCTCGCCAGCGTAGAAATGAAAAAATCGGCAGGATGAACGCGTGGCTTGAGAGATGGTGTCGGAGGGAGGGGTTCAGATTTGTTGGACATTGGGACCGGTTCTGGGGAAGGTGGGACTATTACAAAATGGACGGTCTACATCTGAACCAGACTGGAACCAATGTCCTTGGGGGGGTTTTTGCTCCTGCTGTTGGGGAGGTTTTAAACTAATGTGGCAGGGGACTGGGGACCAGAAGAGAAAACAAGTCGGCAGCGAGTTGGAGACTGGAGACTGTAAGAATTATGAAGATAACATTAATAAAGGGAATAATAGACAGAGAGCAGATAAGCGCAAAAAAACATAGTGGCATGAAATGCATCTACTTTAATGCAAGGAGTATAGTGGGTAAGGCAGATGAACTTAGGGCTTGGATTGGTGGCTGGGAGTATGGCGTTATTGCAGTCATAGAGACTTGGTTGAAGGAAGGGCATGATGATTGGCAACTAAATGTTCCAGGATATAGACACTTCAGACAGGACAGGGAAGGAAGTAAAAGGGGAGGGTGGAGTGCATTGCTGGCCAGGGAAATATCACGGCTGTGCTAAAGGAGGACACTATGGCGATCTTGGGTAGTGAGGCATTATGGGTGGAGCTGAGAAATAAGAAGGGTGTAGTTACATTGTTGGGGCTGTATTACAGTCCTCCTAACAGTGAGCGTGAGGTAGAAGAACAAACAGGTAAACAGATTATGGAAAGATATAGAGGTAATAGGGTAAGTGGTGATGGGAGACTTTAATTTTCCCAACATTGACTGGGATACACTTAGTATCAGAGGTCTGGATGGGGTAGAATTTGTACGAAGCGTCCAGGAGAGTTTTCTAGAGCAGTATGTCAATAGTCCAATGACGGAAGGGGCCATATTGGACCTGGCACTGGGGAATGAGCCAGGACAGGTGGTAGAAGTTGTGGTGAGGGATTTCTTTGGGAACAGTGACCACAATTCTGTAAGTTTTAGAATACTCGGAGATAAAGAAGAGAGTGGTCCTAAGGGAAGAGTACTAAACTGGGCCAAGGCCAGTTATACCAAAATTAGACAGGAGCTGGGAATTGTGGATTGGACACAGCTATTTGAAGGGAAGTCGACATTTGAGATGTGGGAGGCTTTCAAAGATCGGTTAACGGTAGTGCAGGATAGGCATGTCCCGTTGAAGGCAAAGGATAGGAAGGGCAAGATTCGTGAACCGTGGATGACAGCAGAAATTGTACGACTAGCCAAGAGGAAAAGGGAAGTGTACATAAGGTCCAAGCAGCTAAGAACAGAACGGGCCCTGGAGGAATATCGGGAGAGTAGGACCAGTCTTAAACAAGGAATCAAGCGGGCTAAAAGGGGTCATGAATTAGCTTTAGTGAGCAGAATTAAGGAGAATCCCAAAGCATTTTATTCTTATATAAGAAGCAAGTGGGTAACTAGAAAAAGGATTGGTCCACTAAAGGATAACGAAGGAAGGCTGTGTGTCAAACCTGAGAGAATGGGTGAGATTCTGAATGATTACTTTGTATCAGTGTTCACTGAGGAGAGGGACATGATGAATGTTGAGATTAGAGATAAACGTTTGATTAGTCTGGATCACCTTGACATAAGTAGAGAGGATGTGTTGGGTTGGCTAGAGGTTATTAAGGTGGACAAATCCCCAGGACCGGATGGGATCTATCCCAGGTTGCTGAGGGAGGCGAGAGAGGAAATAGCTGGGGCCCTGACAGCTATCTTTGTGGCAGCCTTAAATACAGGTGAGGTGCTGGAGGACTGGAGGGTTGTTCATGTTGTCCCCCTGTACAAGAAGGGTAGTAGGGATATTCCGGGTAACTACAGACCAGTGAGCCTGACGTCGGTGGTGGGAAAGTTGCTGGAGAAGGTATCGAGGGATAGGATCTATTTATATTTAGAAAAGAATGGGCTTATCAGTGATAGGCAACATGGTTTTGTGTGGGGGAGATCGTGCCTTACCAACTTAATAGAGTTCTTCAAGGAAGTGACCAAGTTGATAGATGAAGGAAGGGCTGTTGATGTCATATACATGGACTTTAGTAAGGTGTTTGATAAGGTTCCCCATGGTAGACTAATGGAGAAAGTGAAGTCACATGGTGTGCAGGGTGTTCCAGCTAGGTGGATAAAGAACTGGTTGAGCAACAGGAGACAGAGAGTAGTAGTTGAAGGGAGTTTCTCGAAATGGAGAAAGGTGACCAGTGGTGTTCCACAGGGGTCAGTGTTGGGGCCACTGTTGTTTGTAATGTACATAAATGATCTGGAAGAGGGCACTGTTGGTATGATCAGCAAGTTTGCAGATGACACGAAGATTGGTGGAGTAGCAGAAAGCATAAGGGACTGTCAGAGAATACAGGAGGATATAGATAGACTGGAGAGTTGGGCGGAAAGGTGGCAGATGGAGCTCAATCCAGACAAATGTGAGGTGATGCACTTTGGGAAGTCTAATTCTAGAGCAAATTATACTGTAATTGGAAGAGCCTTGGGAAAAGTTGATGGGCAGAGAGATCTGGGAGTGCAGGTCCATTGTACCCTGAAGGTTGCTGCACAGGTGGATAGAGTGGTCAAGAAGGTATATGGTATACTTGGCTTCATCGGACGGGGTATTGAGTATAAGAGCTGTCAGGTCATGTTAAAATTGTACAAGACATTGGTCCAGCCACATTTAGAATACTGTGTACAGTTCTGGTCGCCACATTACCAAAAGGATGTGGATGCTTTGGAGAGGGTGCAGAGAAGGTCTACGAGGATGTTGCCTGGTATGGAAGGTGCTCGCTATGAAGAGAGGTTGAGTAGGTTAGGTTTATTTTCATTAGAAAAACGGAGACTGAGGGGGAACCTGATTGAGGTTTACAAAATCATGAAGGGTATAGACAGGGTGGATAGAGACAAGCTTTTTCCCAGGCTGAAGGATTCAATAACGAGAGGTCATGCTTTCAAAGTGAGAGGTGGAAAGTTTAAGGGGGATGCACGCAACAAGTACTTCACACAGAGGGTGGTGGGCGTCTGGAACGCGTTATCAGCAGAGGTGGTAGAGGCAGGCACGGTAGATTCATTTAAGATGCGTCTGGACAGATGCATGTGTAGGTGGGGAGCAGAGGGATACAGATGCTTAGGAATTGGCCGACAGGTTTAGACTGGATTTGGGTTGGCTCAGGATTGGAGGGCCGAAGGGCCTGTTCCTGGGCTGTAAATTTTCTTTGTTCTTTGTTATTTGCAAACACATGCTCTCCATCAGAAATGTCAGCATTGAATGTTGGTCAGGAGCAGGGATCCTTGTTGGTACTCCCATACTCCACTTCCCTGGCTATTTCTGTCAATTGTCCATCTCTCATGGAGCTGCGGACAATCTCAGGCTCACTGGTTTGGACCTTGTGGAGACAGGATTGTGCTTTCCCATCTGAGGAAGGGCATGTGCCACCACTCGGCATCACTCTGTCAGGCATTGTCCGATAACGGCGGGTCAACGAAGCAGCTCAGCATCAAGCCAAAACTAAAACCAAAACTTATCTCACTCTCTGCATTGGCGGAAACATCAAAAGAATTGACACTGGCGAAAGTTCCAGAACACAGCTAATGGTCTATCATGCATTATTAAAGACAAATTGGATGCAAGCAGAGCATTAAAGGTTGGCTTGTGATAAATCATTGAGAGGACAGACAGGAACTGGGAGCAAGACACAAAGCAGATTTCCTCTGAGCAGGTGCCGAGTTCAGAGAGAAATCATCTCTGCAGCAAGGTAAGATCCTGTCGTCTTCAGGCAAATTGCAGCAGCATAGAGGGAGAGCAAGAGTAGAGAGAATGTGGAGCTAATTTAGTTCCTCACAGAAATTGGACAACAGTATACTTCCTGCAAACACTGGAGGAGGCGTCCATTGCTGTGGAAGGAAAGGTGAGAGAGAATGCTTCTGTAAAGACGAGGGAGAGAGAGAGAGAGAGAGAGAGAGGGAGAGACAGAGCGAGGGAGAGAGACAGAGGGAGGGAGAGAAAGAGAGAGAGAGGTGATCGTGATGTTTCCAGACATGAGGAATTTCCATCTGGAAGATAAATTGGAGGAGTTGAGAGTGTTTTTGGGGAAGAAGAAGCTGAGGGGAGATTTGATTAAGCTTACCAAATCACGAGTGGCTGGGTGGTATAAACAGGGAGAAACTACCGTGTCCTGGAAAAGGACTACAAAACAAAGGGGACAGATTAAAGACACTGGGAACAGTAAGGCCAGAAGACCCAAACTGAGAGTCTGGTGGAGGAAAGGTCAGTCAGGACACGGGAAAGTCAATGAGACAGTTATCCAGGGAAGAGCAATGTGCAGGGTTACAGGGAGAGACAGGAGAACGTCTCAAAGTGAAGTGCTCAGTTGGAGAGCCAGAAACAATAGACTGAATGGCCTTTGGTCACAATTATGTGAATGTGTACCCCAGAGAACGTCAGTGTGGGAGTATACCCCAGTGAGGGTCAGTGTGTGCGGGAGTGTACTCCAGTGAGAGTCAGTGTGTGTGGGAGTATACCCCAGTGAGAGTCAGTGTGAGGGAGTGTACCCCAGTGAGAGACAGTGTGTGTGGGACTGTTCCCCAGTGAGAGTCAGTGTGTGTGGGACTGTGCCCCAGTGAGAGTCAGTGTGAGGGAGTGTACCCCAGTGAGAGACAGTGTGTGTGGGACTGTACGCCAGTGAGAGTCAGTGTGTGTGGGACTGTGCCCCAGTGAGAGTCAGTGTGAGGGAGTGTACCCCAGTGAGAGACAGTGTGTGTGGGACTGTTCCCCAGTGAGAGTCAGTGTGTGTGGGACTGTGCCCCAGTGAGAGTCAGTGTGTGTGGGAGTGTACCCCAGTGAGAGTCAGTGTGTGTGGGACTGTTCCCCAGTGAGAGTCAGTGTGTGTGGGAGTGTACCCCAGTGAGAGACAGTGTGTGTGGAACTGTACCCCAGTGAGAGTCAGTGTGTGTGGGAGTGTACCCCAGTGAGGGTCAGTGTGTGTGGGACTGTACCCCACTGAGGGTCGGTGTGTGTGGGAGTGTACCCCAGTGAGAGACAGTGTGTGTGGGACTGTTCCCCAGTGAGAGTCAGTGTGTGTGGGAGTGTACCCCAGTGAGAGTCAGTGTGTGTGGGAGTGTACCCCAGTGAGAGTCAGTGTGTGTGGGAGTGTACCCCAGTGAGAGACAGTGTGTGTGGGACTGTTCCCCAGTGAGAGTCAGTGTGTGTGGGAGTGTACCCCAGTGAGAGACAGTGTGTGAGGGACTGTACCCCAGTGAGAGTCAGTGTGTGTGGGAGTGTACCCCAGTGAGAGTCAGTGTGTGTGGGACTGTACCCCAGTGAGGGTCGGTGTGTGTGGGACTGTACCCCAGTGAGAGTCAGTGTGTGAGGGAGTGTACCCCAGTGAGGGTCAGTGTGTGTGGGAGTGTACCCCAGTGAGGGTCAGTGTGTGTGTGGGAGTGTACCCCAGTGAGAGTCAGTGTGTGTGTGGGACTGTACCCCAGTGAGAGTCAGTATGTGTGGGACTGTTCCCCAGTGAGGGACAGTGTGTGTGGGAGTGTACCCCAGTGAGAGTCAGTGTGTGGGGACTGTACCCCAGTGAGAGTCAGTTTGTGTGGGAGTGTACCCCAGTGAGAGTCAGTGTGTGTGGGAGTGTACCCCAGTGAGGGTCAGTGTGTGTGGGACTGAAACCCAGTGAGGGTCATTGTGTGTGGGACTGTACCCCAGTGAGTGTCAGTGTCTGTGGGACTGTACCCCAGTGAGAGTCAGTGTGTGTGGGAGTGTACCCCAGTGAGAGACAGTGTGTGTGGAACTGTACCCCAGTGAGAGTCAGTGTGTGTGGGAGTGTACCCCAGTGAGGGTCAGTGTGTGTGGGACTGTACCCCAGTGAGGGTCGGTGTGTGTGGGACTGTACCCCAGTGAGAGTCAGTGTGTGAGGGAGTGTACCCCAGTGAGAGTCAGTGTGAGGGAGTGTACCCCAGTGAGAGACGTGTGTGTGGGACTGTACCCCAGTGAGTGTCAGTGTCTGTGGGACTGTACCCCAGTGAGAGTCAGTGTGTGGGAGTGTACCCCAGTGAGAGACAGTGTGTGTGGAACTGTACCCCAGTGAGAGTCAGTGTGTGGGAGTGTACCCCAGTGAGAGACAGTGTGTGTGGAACTGTACCCCAGTGAGAGTCAGTGTGTGTGGGAGTGTACCCCAGTGAGGGTCAGTGTGTGTGGGACTGTACCCCAGTGAGGGTCGGTGTGTGTGGGACTGTACCCCAGTGAGAGTCAGTGTGTGAGGGAGTGTACCCCAGTGAGAGTCAGTGTGAGGGAGTGTACCCCAGTGAGAGACAGTGTGTGTGGGACTGTTCCCCAGTGAGAGTCAGTGTGTGTGGGAGTGTACCCCATTGAGAGTCAGTGTGTGTGGGAGTGTACCCCAGTGAGTGTCAGTGTGTGTGGGAGTGTACCCCATTGAGAGTCAGTGTGTGTGGGAGTGTACCCCAGTGAGAGTCAGTGTGTGTGGGTGTGTACCCCAGTGAGAGTCAGTATGTGTGTGTGTGTGGGAGTGTACCCCATTGAGAGTCAGTGTGTGTGTGTGTACCCCAGTGACAGTTGGGGAACGATTCCCTGCCTCGTCACTACCCTTGTTGTATAGTTTATCTGGGACTAAGTGTTGAGAAACCTGTCTGGAGGATCATTAAGATTCTCCCCAGTTTCTGTGAGTGCAGTAACATATGGGGCTGGGCTTGTCTTGGTTGGCACGTTTTCTTTGTGCTCAGTCAGTGCTGATGCAGTCTGATAATCTGGCTGTTTGCCTGTATTTCTGATTGAAGCAGTTCCCTCCTGGTTTATATACTTCAGTGTGTTTGACATTGGATCTCTGGACTGTTTGTTTGGGGATGGAGATTATTGACTAAGTCACATGATGCTGCCATGGCCTGTGGTGGAACAGAAAGGTTTTTGGTGTTGCTGGCGACTTGTGAAGTCTCAGTCCACCGTCCCATGTGTTAAATGAATTAATAATGGCACTAAATCTGTCTTCATCGTTCATGTCACCCCCCCCTCAGTGTGTCAGTACAATTGCTAATGGAGCATCAATTTCACACTGAGATAAGAAGGAATTTGTTCTCTCAGAGGGTTGGGAGTCTTTGGAACTCCTTACCACTGGGAGCTGTGGGGGCAGTATCCGCGTGGATATGTAACGCTGAGACAGGGAGAGATTCTTGATCAGTCGGGGAGTCAAAGGAAGGTGGACAATGTCGGATCGCCATGATCCTATTGAATGGTGGAACAGGCTGAAGGGGCCAAATGGTCTTCTCTGGTTCCTATTTCTGATGATCTCTCCCAATCAGACTGTTAGGATAAAATCAGATCCCATGGGATACAAGGAGTTCCCAACTCCTTGTTGAATTTCACATTAACCCCGTGTTTTTGAGGTGGACGAACATCATCCTGGATCCATCTCTGCTGTCCCTGTGATTGAGCGGTGTGCAGTGGGATGTATCAGACAGTCTGGCCACAGGAATGAGGAACACATTGAGTGAAGCTGTATCACAAGACTGTCAATAGGCAGAGAAAGAGAGAGAGAGAGAGAGAGAGATCAGGACCTCAACCGGATTCACACTGTGACTGTAAGACCAGGTCAGAGGGAGGCTGGACTGGAAGCTGTGGTCAACCATCTGACCACTTCATTGCCTCAAAGTTTCCCGTCAGGAGTGTGATGGTGAACTCACCGTACAGTTGGCTGAGTCCAGACACAACAACCTCTGAAAACATGATTGAAGCCAGAGCATTCCATCTGAGTTACCGCTCAGTCACAAACTCTGTCCACCACCAGCATAGCTGAAAATGTGTTGCTGGTAAAGCGCAGCAGGTCAGGCAGCATCCAGGGAACAGGAGAATCGACGTTTCGGGCATAAGCCCTTCTCCAGCATCTGCAGTCCTCACTTTCTCCCCACCACCAGCACAGCCAGGATTGCCCACAAGACCTTCCAGAGGAACAATACACTATACCCAAGCCCATCACTCAGCCCAGGGAGGAGAGGGGCAGCAAAACCTATTGGAGTCCCTTCATTTCACGGTTGTGCCGATCCTGACTTTGAGACGAGGGCACTGTTTCTCATTCACCGTTGGCTGGATATCCAAGAATTCCTTCAAAGGAGAGACTTGTCACAGAACTTTCACTGTACACAAGGCTATGGACAAAAAATACTGCAGATCCTGGAATCCAAAACTGACAGGCAGGAGGCTGGGGGAACACAGCAAGGCAGGCAGCATCAGGAGGGACAGGCAGGAGGCTGGGGGAACACAGCAAGGCAGGCAGCATCAGGAGGGACAGGCAGGAGGCTGGGGGAATTAAGCAAGGCAGGCAGTATCAGGAGGGACAGGCAGGAGGCTGGGGGAACACAGCGAGGCAGGCAGCATCAGGAGGGACAGGCAAGAGGCTGGGGGAACACAGCGAGGCAGGCAGCATCAGGAGGGATAGGCAGGAGGCTGGGGGAACACAGTGAGGCAGGCAGCATCAGGAGTTGGAGAAGTGGCCGTTTCGGGTGTAACCCTTCTGCTCTGAAATGTCAACTTCTCCACCTCCAGATGCTGCCTGCCTTGCTGTGTTCCCCCAGCCTCCTGCCTGTCCCTCCTGATGCTGCCTGCCTCGCTGTGTTCCCCCAGCCTCCTGCCTGTCCCTCCTGATGCTGCCTGCCTCGCTGTGTTCCCCCAGCCTCCTGCCTGTCCCTCCTGATGCTGCCTGCCTCGCTGTGTTCCCCCAGCCTCCTGCCTGTCCCTCCTGATGCTGCCTGCCTTGCTGTGTTCCCCCAGCCTCCTGCCTGCCTATTATTGATCAGAAGGCAGCAATGGTTCAGGGTGATGGCTCACATTCAGTATCTCCAAGGTTAGGATGTGCAGACAGTTATGTCCACTTGGAAAACGATTACAATTGATCAAGGTGCAAATAAAGGTGATGCTGTGTGTTTTGTTGGGGTTGGCACAGAGTTGAGAAAGTGAACCTTACATTCCTGAGGCAGAGTGAAGTCTCGTGTACTGATCATGCAATTGGCATGAGTTATAGCTGGTTCGAAAAAGTGAACATGAAAGTTGTTGGCTGCAGTTCAGGAAAGTAATTTGTGTGTTTATAATGTGGAGAGGTGATGGATATTTCCTGGAGGGAATATTGGCTTGGCATCCAATGACCAATCGCCTTGCAGCAGCGAGCACTCAGTGATTAGTTTATCTCCATGTTCCAGCACGCACATCAACATTGACCATGACACGCCTGATCCACCAGCTCCTAATGTCATAGGAATATACTCAAAACAAACCCCAAATACACACAGTGCCACACTGTCGGAGGGTCAGTACTGAGGGAGTGCCGCACTGTCGGAGGGTCAGAACTGAGGGAGTGCCGCACTGTCGGAGGGTCAGTACTGAGGGAGTGCCGCACTGTCAGAGGGTCAGTATTGAGGGAGTGCCACACTGTCGGAGGGTCAGTGCTGAGGGAGTGCCGCACTGTCAGAGGGTCAGTGCTGACGGAGTGCCACACTGTCGGAGGGTCAGTGCTGAGGGAGTGCCGCACTGTCAGAGGGTCAGTGCTGAGGGAGTGCCACACTGTCGGAGGGTCAGTGCTGAGGGAGTGCCGCACTGTCAGAGGGTCAGTGCTGAGGAAGGGCCACACTGTCAGAGGGTCAGTGCTGAGGGAGGGCCACACTGTCAGAGGGTCAGTGCTGAGGGAGTGCCGCACTGTCGGAGGGTCAGTGCTGAGGGAGTGCCGCACTGTCAGAGGGTCAGTGTTGAGGGAGTGCCGCACTGTCAGAGGGTCAGTGCTGAGGGAGTGCCACACTGTCAGAGGGTCAGTGTTGAGGGAGTGCCGCACTGTCAGAGGGTCAGTGCTGAGGGAGTGCCACACTGTCAGAGGGTCAGTGCTGAGGGAGTGCCGCACTGTCAGAGGGTCAGTGCTGAGGGAGTGCCACACTGTCAGAGGGTCAGTGCTGAGGGAGTGCCTCACTGTCAGAGGGTCAGTGCTGAGGGAGTGCGGCACTGTCAGATGTACAGTACTGAGGGAGTGCCACACTGTCAGAGGGTCAGTGCTGAGGGAGTGCCTCACTGTCAGGGGGTCAGTGCTGAGGGAGTGCCGCACTGTCAGATGTGCAGTACTGAGGGAGTGCCGCACTGTCAGAGGGTCAGTGCTGAGGGAGTGCCGCACTGTCAGGGGGTCAGTGCTGAGGGAGTGCCGCACTGTCAGAGGGTCAGTGCTGAGGGAGTGCCGCACTGTCAGAGGGTCAGTGCTGAGGGAGTGCCGCACTGTCAGAGGGTCAGTACTGAGGGAGTGCCGCACTGTCAGAGGGTCAGTACTGAGGGAGTGCCGCACTGTCGGAGGGTCAGTGCTGAGGGAGTGCCGCACTGTCAGAGGGTCAGTACTGAGGGAGTGCCGCACTGTCAGAGGGTCAGTACTGAGGGAGTGCCGCACTGTCAGAGGGTCAGTACTGAGGGAGTGCCGCACTGTCAGAGGGTCAGTACTGAGGGAGTGCCGCACTGTCAGAGGGTCAGTGCTGAGGGAGTGCCGCACTGTCAGGGGGTCAGTGCTGAGGGAGTGCCGCACTGTCAGAGAGTCAGTGCTGAGGGAGTGCCGCACTGTCAGAGGGTCAGTACTGAGGGAGTGCCGCACTGTCAGAGGGTCAGTACTGAGGGAGTGCCGCACTGTCGGAGGGTCAGTGCTGAGGCAGTGCCGCACTGTCAGAGGGTCAGTACTGAGGGAGTGCCGCACTGTCAGAGGGTCAGTACTGAGGGAGTGCCGCACTGTCAGAGGGTCAGTACTGAGGGAGTGCCGCACTGTCAGAGGGTCAGTGCTGAGGGAGTGCCGCACTGTCAGGGGGTCAGTACTGAGGGAGTGGTCGCACTGTCAGGGGGTCAGTGCTGAGGGAGTGCCGCACTGTCAGGGGGTCAGGGCTGAGGGAGTAGCGCACTGTCAGGGGGTCAGTGCTGAGGGAGTGCCGCACTGTCAGGGGGTCAGTGCTGAGGGAGTGCCGCACTGTCAGAGGGTCAGTGCTGAGGGAGTGCCGCACTGTCAGAGGGTCACTGCTGAGGGAGTGCCGCACTGTCGGAGGGTCAGTGCTGAGGGAGTTCCGCACTGTCGGAGGGTCAGTACTGAGGGAGTGCCACACTGTCAGAGGGTCAGTACTGAGGGAGTGCCGCACTGTCAGAGGGTCAGTGCTGAGGGAGTGCCGCACTGTCGGAGGGTCAGTGCTGAGGGAGTGCCGCACTGTCGGAGGGTCAGTACTGAGGGAGTGCCACACTGTCAGAGGGTCAGTGCTGAGGGAGTGCCGCACTGTCAGAGGGTCAGTGCTGAGGGAGTGCCGCACTGTCAGGGGGTCAGTACTGAGGGAGTGCCGCACTGTCAGAGGGTCAGTGCTGAGGGAGTGCCGCACTGTCAGAGGGTCAGTGCTGAGGGAGTGCCGCACTGTCAGGGGGTCAGTGCTGAGGGAGTGCCGCACTGTCAGGGGGTCAGTGCTGAGGGAGTGCCGCACTGTCAGGGGGTCAGTGCTGAGGGAGTGCCGCACTGTCAGGGGGTCAGTGCTGAGGGAGTGCCGCACTGTCGGAGGGTCAGTGCTGAGGGAGTGCTGCACTGTCGGAGGGTCAGTACTGAGGGAGTGCCGCACTGTCAGAGGGTCAGTACTGAGGGAGTGCCGCACTGTCAGAGGGTCAGTGCTGAGGGAGTGCCGCACAGTCAGGGGGTCAGTATTGAGAGAGTGCCGCACTGTCAGGGGGTCAGTACTGAGGGAGTGCCGCACTGTCAGAGGGTCAGTACAGAGGGAGTGCCGCACTGTCAGGGGGTCAGTACTGAGGGAGTGCCGCACTGTCAGGGGGCCAGTACTGAGGGAGTGCCGCACTGTCAGGGGGTCAGTACTGAGGGAGTGCCGCACTGTCGGAGGGTCAGTACTGAGGGAGTGCCGCACTGTCAGGGGGTCAGTGCTGAGGGAGTGCCACACTGTCAGAGGGTCAGTACTGAGGGAGTGCCGCACTGTCAGGGGGTCAGTACTGAGGGAGTGCCGCACTGTCAGGGGGTCAGTATTGAGGAGTGCCGCACTGTCAGTGGGTCAGTACTGAGGGAGTGCCGCACTGTCTGGGGGTCAGTCCTGAGGGAGTGCCGCACTGTCAGGGGGTCAGTGCTGAGGGAGTGCCGCACTGTCAGGGGGTCAGTACTGTGGGAGTGCCACACTGTCAGAGGGTCAGTACTGAGGGAGTGCCGCACTGCCAGAGGATCAGTACTGAGGGAGTGCCGCACTGTCAGGGGGTCAGTGCTGAGGCAGTGCCGCACTGTCAGAGGGTCAGTGCTGAGGGAGTGCTGCACTGTCAGAGGGTCAGTGCTGAGGGAGTGCCGCACTGTCAGAGGGTCAGTGCTGAGGGAGTGCTGCACTGTCAGAGGGTCAGTACTGAGGGAGTGCCGCACTGTCAGGGGGTCAGTACTGAGGGAGTGCCGCACTGTCAGGGGGTCAGTGCTGAGGGAGTGCCGCACTGTCAGAGGGTCAGTGCTGAGAGAGTGCCGCACTGTCAGGGGGTCAGTGCTGAAGGAGTGGCGCACTGTCAGGGGGTCAGTGCTGAGGGAGTGCCGCACTGTCAGAGGGTCAGTACTGTGGGAGTGCCACACTGTCAGAGGGTCAGTACTGAGGGAGTGCCGCACTGCCAGAAGGTCAGTACTGAGGGAGTGCCGCACTGTCAGGGGGTCAGTGCTGAGGCAGTGCCGCACTGTCAGAGGGTCAGTGCTGAGGGAGTGCTGCACTGTCAGAGGGTCAGTGCTGAGGGAGTGCCGCACTGTCAGAGGGTCAGTGCTGAGGGAGTGCCGCACTGTCAGAGGGTCAGTACTGAGGGAGTGCCGCACTGTCAGGGGGTCAGTACTGAGGGAGTGCCGCACTGTCAGTGGGTCAGTGCTGAGGGAGTGCCGCACTGTCAGAGGGTCAGTGCTGAGGGAGTGCCGCACTGTCAGGGGGTCAGTGCTGAGGGAGTGCTGCACTGTCAGAGGGTCAGTACTGAGGGAGTGCTGCACTGTCAGAGGGTCAGTACTGAGGGAGAGCCGCACTGTCAGGGGGTCAGTACTGAGGGAGTGCCGCACTGTCGGGTCAGTACTGAGGGAGTGCCGCACTGTCAGGGGGTCAGTACTGAGGGAGTGCCGCACTGTCGGAGGGTCAGTACTGAGGGAGACTGCACTGTCGGAGGGTCAGTACTGAGGGAGTGGTCGCACTGTCAGAGGGTCAGTACTGAGGGAGTGGTCGCACTGTCAGAGGGTCAGTACTGAGGGAGTGCCGCACTGTCAGAGGGTCAGTATTGAGGGAGTGCCGCACTGTCAGGGGGTCAGTACTGAGGGAGTGCCGCACTGTCAGAGGGTCAGAGCTGAGGGAGTGCCGCACTGTCAGAGGGTCAGTACTGAGGAAGTGTCGCACTGTCGGAGGGTCAGTACTGAGGGAGTGCCGCACTGTCAAAGGGTCAGTACTGAGGGAGTGCCGCACTGTCAGGGGGTCAGTACTGAGGGAGTGCCGCACTGTCGGAGGGTCAGTACTGAGGGAGACTGCACTGTCGGAGGGTCAGTACTGAGGGAGTGCCGCACTGTCGGAGGGTCAGTACTGAGGGAGTGGTCGCACTGTCAGAGGGTCAGTACTGAGGGAGTGGTCGCACTGTCAGAGGGTCAGTACTGAGGGAGTGCCGCACTGTCAGAGGGTCAGTACTGAGGGAGTGGTCGCACTGTCAGAGGGTCAGTACTGAGGGAGTGCCGCACTGTCAGAGGGTCAGTATTGAGGGAGTGCCGCACTGTCAGGGGGTCAGTACTGAGGGAGTGCCGCACTGTCAGGGGGTCAGTATTGAGGGAGTGCCGCACTGTCAGGGGGTCAGTACTGAGGGAGTGCCGCACTGTCGGAGGGTCAGTACTGAGGGAGACTGCACTGTCGGAGGGTCAGTACTGAGGGAGTGTCGCACTGTCGGAGGGTCAGTACTGAGGGAGTGGTCGCACAGTCAGAGGGTCAGTACTGAGGGAGTGGTCGCACTGTCAGAGGGTCAGTACTGAGGGAGTGGTCGCACTGTTGGATGGTCAGTACTGAGGGAGTGCCGCACTGTCAGAGGGTCAGAGCTGAGGGAGTGCCGCACTGTCAGAGGGTCAGTACTGAGGGAGTGCCGCACTGTCAGAGGGTCAGAGCTGAGGGAGTGCCGCACTGTCAGAGGGTCAGTACTGAGGAAGTGTCGCACTGTCGGAGGGTCAGTACTGAGGGAGTGCCGCACTGTCAGAGGGTCAGTACTGAGGGAGTGCCGCACTGTCAGAGGGTCAGTGCTGAGGGAGCAACGCATTGTTGGAGGGTCAGTGCTGAGGGAGTGCCGCACTGTCAGGGAGTCAGTACTGAGGGAGTGCCGCAATGTCAGAGGGTCAGTACTGAGGGAGTGCCACACTGTCAGAGGGTCAGTGCTGAGGGAGTGCCGCACTGTCAGAGGGTCAGTGCTGAGGGAGTGCCGCACTGTCAGGGGGTCAGTACTGAGGGAGTGCCGCACTGTCGGAGGGTCAGTGCTGAGGGAGTGCCACACTGTCAGAGGGTCAGTACTGAGGGAGTGCCTCACTGTCAGGGGGTCACTACTGAGGGAGTGCCGCACTGTCAGGGGGTCAGTATTGAGGAGTGCCGCACTGTCAGGGGGTCAGTACTGAGGGAGTGCCGCACTGTCAGGGGGTCAGTCCTGAGGGAGTGCCGCACTGTCAGGGGGTCAGTGCTGAGGGAGTGCCGCACTGTCAGGGGGTCAGTGCTGAGGGAGTGCCGCACTGTCAGAGGGTCAGTACTGAGGGAGTGCCGCACTGTCAGAGGGTCAGTACTGAGGGAGTGCCGCACTGTCAGAGGGTCAGTACTGAGGGAGTGCCGCACTGTCAGGGGGTCAGTGCTGAGGGAGTGCCGCACTGTCAGAGGGTCAGTACTGAGGGAGTGCTGCACTGTCAGAGGGCCAGTGCTGAGGGAGTGCCGCACTGTCAGAGGGTCAGTGCTGAGGGAGTGCTGCACTGTCAGAGGGTCAGTACTGAGGGAGTGCCGCACTGTCAGAGGGTCAGTACTGAGGGAGTGCCGCACTGTCAGGGGGTCAGTACTGAGGAAGTGCCGCACTGTCAGGGGGTCAGTACTGAGGGAGTGCCGCACTGTTCGAGGGTCAGTACTGAGGGAGACTGCACTGTCGGAGGGTCAGTACTGAGGGAGTGCCGCACTGTCAGAGGGTCAGTGCTGAGGGAGTGGTCGCACTGTCAGAGGGTCAGTACTGAGGGAGTGCCGCACTGTCAGAGGGTCAGTATTGAGGGAGTGCCGCACTGTCAGAGGGTCAGTACTGAGGGAGTGCCGCACTGTCGGAGGGTCAGAGCTGAGGGAGTGCCGCACTGTCAGAGGGTCAGTACTGAGGAAGTGTCGCACTGTCGGAGGGTCAGTCCTGAGGGAGTGCCGCACTGTCAGAGGGTCAGTACTGAGGGAGTGCCGCACTGTCAGGGGGTCAGTACTGAGGGAGTGCCGCACTGTCAGGGGGTCAGTATTGAGGAGTGCCGCACTGTCAGGGGGTCAGTACTGAGGGGGTGCCGCACTGTCGGAGGGTCAGTACTGAGGGAGACTGCACTGTCGGAGGGTCAGTATTGAGGGAGTGCCGCACTGTCGGAGGGTCAGTACTGAGGGAGTGGTCGCACTGTCAGAGGGTCAGTACTGAGGGAGTGCCGCACTGTCAGAGGGTCAGTACTGAGGGAGTGGTCGCACTGTCAGAGGGTCAGTACTGAGGGAGTGCCGCACTGTCAGAGGGTCAGTACTGAGGGAGTGGTCGCACTGTCAGGGGGTCAGTACTGAGGGAGTGCCGCACTGTCAGGGGGTCAGTATTGAGGAGTGCCGCACTGTCAGGGGGTCAGTACTGAGGGGGTGCCGCACTGTCAGAGGGTCAGTGCTGAGGGAGTGCCGCACTGTCGGAGGGTCAGTACTGAGGGAGACTGCACTGTCGGAGGGTCAGTACTGAGGGAGTGCCGCACTGTCGGAGGGTCAGTACTGAGGGAGTGGTCGCACTGTCAGAGGGTCAGTACTGAGGGAGTGGTCGCACTGTCAGAGGGTCAGTACTGAGGGAGTGCCGCACTGTCAGAGGGTCAGTACTGAGGGAGTCGTCGCACTGTCAGAGGGTCAGTACTGAGGGAGTGCCGCACTGTCAGGGGGTCAGTACTGAGGGAGTGCCGCACTGTCAGAGGGTCAGTATTGAGGGAGTGCCGCACTGTCAGGGGGTCAGTACTGAGGGAGTGCCGCACTGTCGGAGGGTCAGTACTGAGGGAGACTGCACTGTCAGAGGGTCAGTACTGAGGGAGTGCCGCACTGTCGGAGGGTCAGTACTGAGGGAGTGGTCGCACTGTCAGAGGGTCAGTACTGAGGGAGTGGTCGCACTGTCAGAGGGTCAGTACTGAGGGAGTGGTCGCACTGTTGGATGGTCAGTACTGAGGGAATGTTGCACTGTCAGAGGGTCAGTACTGAGGGAGTGCCGCACTGTCAGAGGGTCAGAGCTGAGGGAGTGCCGCACTGTCAGAGGGTCAGTACTGAGGAAGTGTCGCACTGTCGGAGGGTCAGTACTGAGGGAGTGCCGCACTGTCAGAGGGTCAGTACTGAGGGAGTGCCGCACTGTCAGAGGGTCAGTGCTGAGGGAGTGCCGCACTGTCAGAGGGTCAGAGCTGAGGGAGTGCCGCACTGTTGGAGGGTCAGTACTGAGGAAGTGTCGCACTGTCGGAGGGTCAGTACTGAGTGAGTACTGCACTGTCAGAGGGTCAGTGCTGAGGGAGTGCCGCACTGTTGGAGGGTCGGAGAATAAATTTAAGAGGGGATAGACAGATTTTAATTAATACCAGTTTGAAGGATTATGGAGAGTGGGCAGGAAACTGGTTTTGAGACCATGATAAGATAAGCCATGATCCTATTTAACAGTGGAGCTAACCCAAGGGGCTCTATGGCCTATTCCTACTCCTAGTTATTAGCAAAGCCATATTAACCGAGTGTGGCATCAAAGAGCCCAAGTAAAACTATGGTCAGTGGGTATTGGGGGTTGTTGGAGGGTCAGTCATCTCAGCTCCAGGACATCTCTGCAGGAGTCCCTCAGGGGAGTGTCCTGGACCCAACCATCTTCAGCTGCTTCATCAATGACCTTCCCTCCATCAGAAGGTCAGAAGTGGGGATGGTCCCCGATGATTATACAATGTTCAGCACTATTCACCACTCCTCAGGTACTGGAGCAGTCCATGTTCAAATGGAACAAGATCTGGACAATCTCCAGGCTTGGGCTGACAAGTAACATTCACGCCACACAGATGCCAGGCTATGACCATAGTATATCCTGTGAAGTTACCATTGAACAGGAACTGAAGTGGGCTGGCAACATAAATCCTGTGACACAGAGATTGCTGGAAAAACTCAGCAGGTCTGGCAATATCTGTGGAGAGAGTTAAAAATCACACAACACCAGGTTATAGAGTCATAGAGATGTACAGCATGGAAACAGACCCTTCGGTCCAACCTGTCCATGCCGACCAGATATCCCAACCCAATCTAGTCCCACCTGCCAGCACCCGGCCCATATCCCTCCAAACCCTTCCTATTCATATACCCATTCAGATGCCTCTTAAATGTTGCAATTGTACCAGCCTCCATTATAGTCCAACAGGTTTATTTGGAAGCACTAGCTTTAGAGATGCAGCCCCCTCATCAGGTGGTGCTGGAGCATGACCATACGGCACACAATTTATAGCAAAAAGGTTACAGTGTCGTGGAGTTGTAATGACATATGCAACAACTTTAGTTGTGGCAAGAGAAAGAGAATTAAAGTCTCCAGTCTGAAATATTTGACAGAGGCAGAGGAGAGGTGTTGGGAACAGGTAGTGTGGAGGCCCAGTGGATACAAAGAGGGGCTTCTTATTGAGTTGGAAGAATTTAACTCAGAGGGTGGTGTGTGTATGGAATGAGCTGCCAGAGGAAGTGGTGGAGGCTGGTACAATTGCAACACTTAAAAGATATCTGGATGTGTATATGAATAGGAAGGGCTTGGAGGGACATGGGCCAGGTTTTGGCAGATGGGACTAGATTGGGTTGGGATATCTGGTCGGCATGGACGGGTTGGACCAAAGAGTCTGTTTCTGTGTTGTACATCTCTATGACTCTATGAGAAATGGAGACATGAAATGGCGTAAATGCAGTGTGAAAATGGGTGCTTTCAGTTGAGAGTAAAGTAAACAAGAGATAAACTTTCACAAGATAGACCAGGCATTTTGGGTGGTGGAGGTGGTGGTGTCAGGTATGTTATTATGGTACACACTGCTGCTACTGAGCGTCGGTGGTGGAGGGAGCGGGTGTGATGCCAATCAATTGGGCTGTTTTGTCCTGGATGGTGCCAAGCTTATGACCAGAAGACATAGGAGTGGAGGGAAGCCGTTCGGCCCATTAAGTCTGCTCTGCCATTCAGTGAGATCATGCCTAATCTGATAATCCTCAACTCCACTTTCCTGCCTTTTCCGCAGGACCAGTGATTCCACTTCCCAATTTAAAAACCTCTCTCAGTCTTCCGTGTTCTTCATGACCTTAAAGTCTCAATGACGGCCCTCTGTGGTCAACAGTTCCACAGACTCACTCCCTTCTGAAAGAAGAAATTCCTTCTCATCTCTGTCTTAATTGTGTTATCTTTTACTCTGAGATGGTACCCTCTGGTCCCAGCCTCTCCCAGAAGGGGAGACAACCTCTCAAGATCTTCCCCATTGAGCTCCCTAAGAAACCTGTATGTTTCAAATGTAATTCTACTATCTAAACACTAACCCACTGGTAATACACCCACTCGGCAAACACAGACATATTAAAAATGGATGTTCGAGGTGGAGTGAAAGACTGGGAAGCCACTTTCGTGATCTCTGTTTAGATCAGAGTGGTGCTGGAAAAGCACAGCAGGTCAGGCACCATCCGATGAGCAGGAAAATCCACGTTTTGGGCAAAAGCCCTTTATCAGGAATGGCTTTTGCCCAAAATGTTGATTTTCCTGCTCCTCAGATGCTGCCTGTCCTGCTGTGCTTTTCCAGCACCACCCTGATCTAACCTCTAGTTTCCAGCATCTGCAGTCCTCACTTTTGCCCACTTTAGAGATCACTGTCCATGGGGTTTCCTGAGCTGATCTTTGTGTTGATTAGAATACTGTCTCTTGATCTTCTTCTCCCAGATACTTTCCCTTTTATTTTGCAGAGGCACAAGGTAACTGCTTCACATGTTTAAAGGTCTCTATCTTATCAATTAAACGTCACAGCTTGCAACAAATGATGAGGACTGGCTCTCTACAGGACCTGAGAGACTCTGCTGCAGAATGAAAGCAGCTCCTTACCCCTACATGTCTGATGGCTTCTACCCAAACCTTCAAACACCCAAAATGTTTACCTGCTCCAGAGCCAATCACATTGTTGTTGCCAGGCAGAAGACCTTTGTCATCGATAACTGGTCACTAATCCACTGACCAATCAGCTCCTTGTTGCTGGCTGATTCTTCATTTGTCCACAGCACCGCCCTCCCCCTCCCCTGGCTCCAGCTGCTCTGTAACTAGACCATCCCTCCACACTGCTTGAACCAGCAGCTGTGTAACCAATGCTTACAATGAGGGGCAGGGAAGTTGCTTTTACAAAGTGTTCAATCTTTTAAAGTTACAAATCACACAACATCAGGTTATAGTTCAACAGGTTTCAAAACACAGCCACCTGATGAAGGAGCAGTGCTTCGAAAGCCAGTGCCTCCACTTAAACCTGTTGGACTATAACCTGGTGTTGTGCGATTTTCAATCTTTCAACAACCCTTGGTTTTTAAATTAGTCCTTTTCCCCATTCCAGTCCGCAATCAAAAATACAGGAAAATCGAAAGCTATGTCTTTACAGCCAAAGAGTTCTCCCTCGCATTCTGAGCAATATTTACCTTCCAAGCAACATCACTGAGGCAGGATAGCAGTTCACCTGCTGTTTCCTTGGATCTTTCTGTGCTCAAACAAACTCACCTCATTTGCTACATTATACCCAGTAACTACATTCCAGAAAATTGGCTGTACTATTCTGTGGACATCCTGGGGTCATCAAAGGCGCTACGAGAATGTAATTTCCTTCCGTTTATGAAAAGAAGGAAGCTGTGTTATTTCGAGAGTAATATTTATGGTGCAGCTGAATTTCCTGTGCAGAGTTTCGATGTAACCGTTGGAAACATTCCTAATTAGCAGCTTAGTTTAATCTTCCTGAACACTCACTGGCTGTGGGAGTTGAATTTAGTGCCTTCACGTTTTGTCAAGCACTTTTCTTGGCTTTCGGAATGACCCTTGTGCAGTTTGAACCCATTTCTGCTGACCAGTGAGATATTTGTTTTGCTAAACATTGCAAATTGAAACCAAAGGGCACTCACACCTCTTTGTATGTCTACCCTCTCCACCATCTGGCTGTTTAAAAAATCCTCAGGAAATCTGTTTCTCTGACTGAAGTGGATAACCTGACTGAAAGGGAGTTTGTCACTAGTTAGTTATTCACCTGGAACCTTTCTTTACTGTGTTAGAACTTGTGGTGGTTATTGAGGAACTGGGGTATCTTACAGAATGCTCCTTACTGCAAAGTGAGCTGACTTCTTCAGCTCTGCTGCTGCTGCTCTCTCTCTCTGACCCACTTTTCAGGATATACATCAAAGGTTCATTGTTTATTCATTCACAGGACGTGGGCATCATTGGCTGGGCCCAGCATTTATTGCCCATCCCTAGGTACTGCTTGAGAAGGTGGGGGTGAGCTGCTTTCCTGAACAGCTGCTGTAGGTTTTCCATGTGCTGTTGGTAGCCCTTAGGTCGGGAATTGAGGAGATAGGGACAGGAGATGTCCATTCATCCAGTCGAGCCTTCCCCACCATTCAAGACCATCATGGCTGATCGAACACTTCAGTGCCTGTTACCCACCCATAACCCTGAACCCCACTGGTCATCAGAAATCGATCAATCTCTTTCTTACACAAACTCAAAGACTGAGCTTCCATAGCCCACTGTGGAAGAGAATTTAATCTTTCTGGCTGACTGGCAGTAGGCAGAGAGTGGGGATAAAGGGGTCTTTTTCAGGGTGGCAGCTGGTGACGCGTGGAATCCCGCAGGGGTCAGTGTTCAGACCACAATTATTCACGTTATACATTAACAATCAGGACGAAGGAACTGAGCACATTGTTGCAATGTTTGCAGATGACACAAAGATAGTTGGAGGGACGGGTAATGTTGAGGAAGAGGGGAGGCTGCAGAAGGACTTGGACAGGCTGGGGAGTGGGCAAGGAGGTGACAGATGGAATACAATGGAGGAAAGTGTGAGGGTATGCACTTTGGTCAGAAGAATAGAGGCACAGACAATTTTCTAAACAGGGCAGAGGGCTTAAGAATTCTAAAGCACAAGATGTCTTGAGAGTCCTAGTTCAGAATTCTTTTAAGGTTAACACACAAGTTTGGTTCTCAGGAAGGCAAATGCAGTGTTAGCATTCCGTTCAAGAGGGCGAGAATACAAAGGCAGAGATGTACTGCTGAGGCTGGATAAGGTTCTTGTCAGACTACATCTGGAGGAGAAAGTGAGGTCTGCAGATGCTGGAGATCAGAGCTGAAAATGTGTTGCTGGAAACACGCAGCAGGTCAGGCAGCATCCAGGGAACAGGAGAATCGACGTTTCGGGCATTCCTGAAGAAGGGCTTATGCCCGAAACGTCAATTCTTCTGCTCCTTGGATGCTGCCTGACCTGCTGCGTTTTTCCAGCAACACATTTTCAGACTGCATCTGGAACATTGTGAGCAGTTTTGGTCCCCGTATCTAAGGAAGGATTTGCTGGTCATAGAGGGAGCCCAGAGGAGGTTCACAAGAATAATCCCAGGGATGAAGGCCTTGTCATATGAGGAACAGTTGAGGACTATGGGTCTGTATGCAATGGAGTTTAAATTTAGAAGGGTCAGGAGGATCTGATTGATCAGGGTGGCACGGTGGCTCAGTGGTTAGCACTGCTGCCTCATAGTAGCCAGGCACCCGGGTTTGATTCCAGCCTCGGGCGACTGACTGTGTGGAGTTTGCACATTCTCCCTGTGTCTGCGTGGGTTTCCTCCAGGTGCTCCAGTTTCCTCCCACAGTCCAAAGATGTGCAGGTCAGGGTGAATTGGCCGTGCTAAATAGTCCCATAGTGCCCAGGGATAAGTGTGTTAAGTGCATTAGTCAGGGATAAATGTACGGTAATAGGGTAGGGGAATAAGTCTAAATGGGTTACCGTTTGGAGATCAGTGAGGACTTGTTGGGCTGTAGGGCCTGTTTCCATATTGTAGGGATTCTAAAAGAAAAGGAAACTGACAGACCTGGATGGAGTGGACAGGGAGAAGATGTTTTCATGAGTCAGAGAGACTCAGACCTATTGTAGCTCTTCAGGCTAAAGGGGTCAAAGGGTATGGGGAGAAAGCAGGAACAGGGATCTGGGTTTGGGTGATCAGACATGATCATACTGAATAGCAGAACAGGCTTGAAGGGCTGAATGGCCTCCTGCTGCCCTGATGTTTACGTTTCTCTGTTGAATGTGTGGGTAGAGTCAGTGATGGGGGAAACGTACAGGGGGCTGTGGGAGGGGTTAGTTCCTTGCTGAAGTTCCTTTACTCGTGTTGAATTCAGTGAAATGATGTTGGTAAAATGCGGAGAGTAGCATTTGTCTATCTTCAGTGAATTTAGCTGTTAGAGTGTCGGTGCCAAGATTAATTACAGCACTCGATGAGAAACACACAAATTCCCAACTGGCGAGATTGTTATTTCACATGGTGCTGGTACTTCCTGCCATTACCATCACGTTCCCAAGTCCGGGATTTTGTTTGTTTTTTGTAGGAAGCTATGTTCTGGCTGAGAACATAAAGGGAGTCTCGGAGGGACAATCGCACCTTCCAGTGGAGTTTGATGTGGAAAGCGCATTGTTATTGAGTTGAGGGGAAGGTGGGAAGGGGAGTCAGATGGCTGGCTGCATCTCGGTGGGAGCTCTGTGTGGTGTGCCCGGGGAAATGTGTCACCTGGGTGTGGCTGACCAACACAAACCAGGCTGATGTTGCCAGGGAGCTCCACTTGGGCGGGTCCACACAGGAGGACATGAGTCACTCCAGCCTGAGTGATCAGCTGCCCTCGGTACACACCCATGACATGGAGCGGTTTTGGGGAAGGAGATTGTGATTGGGTTTTGGAGAGGGGAGGGAACACACTGGTGGGACATGGGTGGAAGAACAGGGGACCCCAGCACAGTGTTATTCTGGAGGGACTGGGATTGTTCTCCTCACAGTAAGGGAGGTTGAGGGGAAATTTAATTGAGCTGTACGAGACCGGTTTTAATCAGATAGATCAACAAGTCCTTTCCAGTTGGCTGCTGGTAAAAAGGAATTGGGAGAAGCAATTCGGGGATTTTGGGTAGGAAATGCAGGGAGGATGGGAGAGGAGCCACATGCTCAAATGGTGCTGCATCAGGTCAATGATTTGGACAGACCCTTGATGGAGATCACCCTCCAGGGCTACGACGCTGGAATGGAGGCATGGGGCTGAATGGTTCGCTCCACACACAGTCAAGTTGGATTTGATGGGCTGAATGACTTCCTCCTAATGACTGTATGATGAAGAAGTGACTGATCAGTGCGGTTTGGCAGGTCAGGGTTGGAGTGAATCCTGAAGGTGTAAAGAAAGGGAGGGAAACTGAGAGGAATACCTCTACAGCCTTTGGATGTGCAGAGGGTTGGCTCAGTTGTGATGGTTATTGTAACTGAATCGTGTATTAATACCAACACAGCTTTTCATGTTTTATTTTATTGCTCCTCTCATCGGACATGCATGTTTCTGGCTGGGCCCAGTAGCTTATTATCTGTCCCTAATTGCCCCTTGAGAAGGTTGGGATGAGCTGACTTCTTGAATCACTGCAGTCCAGCAAGAGTCAGCACCTTTCTGAAAAGGGAAGGTCACTTGGGGAAGAACAACATCCATTTTGTTGTCAATTGAGAACAAAAATGTCCCTTAAGGATCCATGTCCCTTTAAGATCCACTCCCTGGTCCCATGCAGTTTAGAGACTCTGGGAACAACATCCTGGAGCAGAAGTGAAGCAGATTTTCCAAACAGGCAGCTGGCCAAGCAGAGATGAGGAGCCAAGCCATGTTTTATCCGCCACGGAGGCTGAGCCAGGCGTTTGAAGTAGAATGCTGGGATTTGGATGGGAATGTTCAGCCAGGGATGGACTCGGGGTTTGAGAAGGAGCTGGGGGAGGAGGAAGATCATCAGTTTCATGTTGCAGTTCAGTCTGTTATTCATACACCCCATAACACGCACAGTCACACGCGCATGCACACTCACACGCGCACGTGCACACACACTCTCACACACACGCACACACACTCACACGCACACATTCACACACATATACGCACGCACGCACACACACACACACACAGAAACATACACCCCATAACACACACTCACACAGACACAATCATACACACACACACACACGCTCATGTGCACTCATACACAAACACAAACACACATGCACACACACACACTCTCACACACACAGAGAAACATATACCCCATAACACACACTCATACACACACTCTGATACAAACAGTTGCACACAGAGAAACATAGATACACACACACAGTCTCATGCACACACACTCACATACACACACAAACACACACAGAGATACACACACTGTCTCTCACACACACACTCACACATACACAGAGATACATATCCAAACAAGGATACACACATCCACACACACCCACAGACACAGATACACATACACACAGATACACATCCATTCACAGATACACACATCCATATACATGCACACATAGATAAACACACACACTCTCACACACACATGCACACACACAGATGCACATATAGATGCACAAATACTACTCACACATACAAACACACTCACAACTATGGACACAATCACAAATGTGCATGAACACAGATAAACTGTGTCTATAAGACCACCCCTCAGCCTCCGACACTCCAGGGAAAACAGCCCCAGCCTATACAGCCTCTCCCTATAACTGAAACCCTCCAACCCTGGCAACATCCTTTTCTGAACCCTTTTTCCTGTAGCAGGGAGACAAGTATTCCAAAAGTGGCCTCACCAATGTCCTTCAAGTCCCTAAGAGTCTTGAATGTTTCAGTAAGGGTGCCTGTCATTCTGCTAACCCCCATTGAGTACAGGCCCAACCTACTCACCCTCTCCTCATGAGACAGTCCCTCCATCCTTGGGACCAGCTGAGTGAACCTTCTCTGGGCTGCCCCCAATGGCAGTCTGCCTTTCCTTAGATAAAGGATCAAACCATTTACAGTCACAAAAGCAAATATTGTTACATAATGTCATGTGCACAGACACACATGCTCAAACCAGCGAGACAGACTCACACAAAAACGCAGACACACATAAACGCAGCTACCCATGCATGCACATATTCAGACACACAGGCACACACTGAGAAACAGATGGGCAGTAAATCAGCAGAGAGCTCTGGCAAATCGATGATGGACTAAGCAACCAGAGCTGGCCAGTACCAGAGAGAAATAACACCTTCATTTCAGAGCTGTTTGCATTCCTGCTGCAGTTTGATTTCAGTCAGATGGATGGGGTGAGGGGGGAGTAATTACTCATGTACACATTAGATCACCCCAATCACTGCTAATAATCAGAGCCCTGTTTAGGGGTGGTGCCTCATGCCCTGAATAGACTCCCTTAGAGTCATAGAGATGTACAGTATAGAAACAGATCCGTCAGTCCAACCCATCCATGCTGACCAGATATCCCAACCCAATCTAGTCCCACCTGCCAGCACCCGGCCCATATCCCTCCAAACCCTTCCTATTCATATACCCATCCAAATGCCTCTTAAATGTTGCAATTGTACCAGCCTCCACCACTTCCTCTGGCAGCTCATTCCATACACGTACCACCCTCTGTATGAAAACGTTGCCCCTTAGGTCTCTTTTATACCTTTCCCCTCTCACCCTAAACCTATGCCCCCTAGTTCTGGACTCCCCGACCCCAGGGAAAAGACTTTGTCTATTTATCCTATCTAGGCCCCTCATAATTTTGTAAACCTCTATAAGGTCACCCCTCAGCCTCCAACGCTCCAGGGAAAACAGCCCCAGCCTGTTCAGCCTCTCCCTACAGCTCAGATCCTCCAACCCTGGCAACATTCTTGTAAATCATGTCTGAACCCTTTCAAGTTTCACAACATCTTTCCGATAGGAAGGAGACCAGAATTGCGCACAATATTCCAACAGTGGCCTAACCAATGTCCTGTACAGCCACAACATGACCTCCCAACTCCTGTACTCAATACTCTGACCAATAAAGGAAAGCATACCAAACACCTTCTTCACTATCCTATCTACCTGTGACTCCACTTTCAAGGAGCTATGAACCTGCACTCCAAGGTCTCTTTGTTCAGCAACACTCCCTAGGACCTTACCATTAAGTGTATAAGTCCTGCTAAGATTTGCTTTCCCAAAATGCAGCACCTCGCATTTATCTGAATTAAACTCCATCTGCCACTTCTCAGCCCATTGGCCCATCTGGTCCAGATCCTGTTGTAGTCTGAGGTAACCCTCTTCGCTGTCCACTACACCTCCAATTTTGGTGTCATCTGCAAACTGACTAAGGATACCTGCTATGTTCAGATCCTGATTGAGGATGCTGCTGCAGGACTGTTGCCTTTCCCCTCAGACACTGTGTGGATGGCAACCCCCAGTCCCACCCAGTTCCTGCTGCTGTGTGATAATGTTCCACTTTGGGACACTGTTCCAGGTGGAGCTGGCACTCAGACCTGTCACTGAGACTTTCCCAGGGACAGTGTCTGATCCTGTTTCATCTCAGAGGGCACCACATCACTGTTCTGGTTGTTTCAGATTGCACCTTATATAATTTGTTTCTCATTTTAATCTTTTGAGATCGGCAGGAGATTTGGTTTATAAAGTTGGTGGGATTGCCAGCTTGTTTATCGACCGTGTTGTAACAAAGTTTTATGGGATCCCTCAGCTACCACACCATTTAAACCATTCCTCTGTTGCTGGCTCACGATTTCCCATTCTTTGAAGCCCATGTCCCTTGACTGGAAAGTTATTTCCCCCTCATCAGGATTTGATTAACATTGCACCAACCAAGTCCATCACTGCTACATTGCAGTGTGTACCATCTACAAGATGCACTGCAGAAATTCACCAAAGACCCTCAGGCAGCACCTTCCAAACCCACAACCACTTCCATCCAGAAGGACAAGGGCAGCAGGTACATGGGAACACCACCCCCTGCAAGTTCCCCTCCAAGCCCCTCACCATCCTGACTTGGAAATATATCGCCGTTCCTTCAGGGTCACTGGGTCAGAATCCTGGAATTCCCTCCCTAAGGGCATTGTGGGTCTACCCACAGCACATGGACTGCAGCGGTTCAAGAAGGCAGCTCACCCCCACCTTCTCAAGGGGCAACTAGGGACGGGGTAATAAATGCTGGGCCCAGCCACATCCCGCGAACAAATAAGTAGAGCATGTCTTCCCGTGCTGCCAGTCTTGTTGCAGGTGATTGGTGTTATCCTCCCCATATCGCAATTCCTCAAGTCTGTTTTTAAATTCATTTGTGGGTAAGGTATCTAAATCCTAGCGGGTAGGAGTAAGGAAAACCCCAAGGTGTTCTACACTAATGTCATGAACAGGAGGATGGCCAGAGTGAAGGTAGGGCCAATGAAGGAACCTGTACCTGGAGCCGGAGGAGGTAGGAGAGGTCCCTAATGAATACTTTGTTTCAGTATTCACCAGTGACAGGGACCTTGTCGTTTGTGAGGACAGGCTGATATGCAGGTTGATGTTAAGAAGGATGATGTGTTGAAAATTTTGAATCGATAGATAAACCCCCTGGGCTAGACGGGATATACCCAAGGTTGCTACGGGAAGTGAGGGAAGAGATTGCTGCACCTTTGGCAATGATCTTTGCATCCTCACTGTCCACTGGAGTACTGCCAGATGATTGGAGGGTGGCAAATGTTATTCTCTTACTCATGAAAGGTTGTAGCGATAATCCTGGGCATTATAGACCAGTCAGTCTTACGTCTGCGGTGGGCAAATTATTGGAGAGGATTCTGAGACACAGGATTGGTGATTACTTGGAAAATCATAGTTTGATTAGAAATAGTCAGCATGGCTTTGTGAGGGGCAGGTCATGCCTCACAAACCGTAGCTGGTCCATACAGAATTGGCTGGTCCATAGAAGACAGAGGGTGGTGGTAGCTGGAAAGTATTCAGCCTGGAGCTCGGTGACCAGTGGTGTGCCACAGGGATCTGTTCTGGGACCTCTGCTCTTTGTGATTTTGAAAAATGACTTGGATGAGGAAGTGGAAGGGTGGGTTAGTGAGTTTGTTGACACGAAGGTTGGTGGGGTTGTGAATAGTGTGGAGGGCTGTTGTAGGTTACAACGGGACATTGACAGGATGCAGAGCTGGGGAAGTGGCAGATGGAGTTCAATCTGGAAAAGTGTGAAGTGGTTCATTTTGGAAGGTTGAATTTGAATACAGAAAACAGGGTTCAAGGCAGGATTCTTGGCAGTGTGAAGGAACAGAGGGATCGTGGGGTCTATGTCCATAGGGTTGGTAGGGTTGTTAAGAAGGCGTATGGTGTATCGCCTTTCATTAGCAGGGGGATTGAGTTTAAGAGCCGTGAGGTAATGCTGCAGCTCTATAGAGCCCTGGTTAGACCACACTTGGAATATTGTGCTCAGTTCTGGTCACCTCATTATAGGAAGGATGTGGAAGCTTTAGAGAAGGTGCAGAGGAGATTTACCAGGATGCTGCCTGGACTGGAGGGACTGTCTTATGAAGAAAGGTTGAGGGAGCTAGGGCTTTTCTCATTGGAGTGAAGAAGGGAGAGAGGTGACTTGATAGAGGTGTACAAGATGATGAGAGGCAGAGATAGAGTGGATAGCCAGAGACTTTTTCCCAGGGCAGAAATGTCTATCATGAGGGGACATAATTTTAAGGTGATTGAAGGAATGTTTAGGGGAGATGTCAGAGGAAGGTTCTTCACACAGAGAATGCACTGCCAGCGGTGGGTGTAGAGTCAGAGACATTTGGGACAGTTAAGCGACTCTTGGATAGGCCCTTGGCAGATAGTACAACGAAGGGTGTGTAGGTGGGTTTGATCTTAGAGTAGGTTAAGAGATCAGCACAACATCGAGGGCTGAAGGGTCTGTACTGTGCTGTACTGTTCTGTGTTCTATGCTGTAAATGAGCTTGGCAGTACTGGATGGAAACATTGTTAAAGAACCCAAGAAGTTGAAGCTTTACATCCTGCACTCGACAGAATGAAACTTCCATGGAGCAGATTTGGAAAAGTCAATACAGAATGTGAAGCAGGAGCTCATTGGTCGGGCTATGGTTGGGATGGAGATGCAGCAAGAGCAGTTAACTGTCAATCTTCATTCTCAGTTCAGGCAGTTGTTTCTGATTGGTCAGGTTGTTTCCATGGGAATACAGCAGCACATGGGTGTCTCCATGACCTCTTTATTAATGAATAACATTGTTGTGGTTGTGTTCGCCGAGCTGGGAATTTGTGTTGCAGACGTTTCGTCCCCAGTCTAGGTGACATCCTCAGTGCTTGGGAGCCTCCTGTGAAGCGCTTCTGTAATCTTTCCTCCGGCATTTATAGTGGCCTGTCCCTGCCGCTTCTGGTTGTCAGTTCCAGCTGTCCGTTGCAGTGGCCGGTATATTGGGTCCAGGTCGATGTGCTTATTGATTGAATCTGTGGATGAGTGCCATGCCTCTAGGAATTCCCTGGCTGTTCTCTGTTTGGCTTGTCCTATAATAATAGTGTTGTCCCAGTCGAATTCATGTTGCTTGTCACCTGTGTGTGTGGCTACTAAGGATAGCTGGTCGTGTCGTTTCGTGGCTAGTTGGTGTTCATGGATACGGATCGTTAGCTGTCTTCCTGTTTGTCCTATGTAGTGTTTTGTGCAGTCCTTGCATGGGATTTTGTACACTACGTTAGTTTTGCTCATGCTGGGTATCGGGTCCTTTGTCCTGGTGAGTTGTTGTCTGAGAGTGGCTGTTGGTTTGTGTGCTGTTATGAGTCCTAGTGGTCGCAGTAGTCTGGCTGTCAGTTCAGAAATGCTCTTGATGTATGGCAGTGTGGCTAGTCCTTTGGGATACCCAGCATGAGCAAAACCAACGTAGTGTACAAAATCCCATGCAAGGACTGCACAAAACACTACATAGGACAAACAGGAAGACAGCTAACGATCCGCATCCATGAACACCAACTAGCCACGAAACGACACGACCAGCTATCCTTAGTAGCCACACACACAGGTGACAAGCAACATGAATTCGACTGGGACAACACTACTATTATAGGACAAGCCAAACAGAGAACAGCCAGGGAATTCCTAGAGGCATGGCACTCATCCACAGATTCAATCAATAAGCACATCGACCTGGACCCAATATACCGGCCACAGCAGCGGACAGCTGGAACTGACAACCGGAAGCGGCAGATTCAAACCACTATAAATGCCGGAGGAAACATCACAGAAGCGCTTGACAGGAGGCTCCCAAGCACTGAGGATGTCACCTAGACAGGGGACGAAACGTCTGCAACACAAATTCCCAGCTCGGCGAACAGAACCACAACAACGAGCACCCGAGCTACAAATCTTCTCCCAAACTTTGAATGTATAAATTTCTGTAGTTTGACATGAAGCAGGGCCCTGAGGATTTGTGACATTAGCTTCTCTCATGTGCCTGAGAGTGAAGGCCTGGCTGGTTTCCAGTGTCACCCTTCACGCACTCTGGATTCTTTAATAAATGATGTCCAATTGCAGGTTCCCATCTCATGCTGAATATCTGTTTGTGAGGCACAGGCTGCTGCAGCACCAGTAACACGCTGCCCACTGTGAATGGTCACTGGGGCGTGTTGTTTGATACCCTCCATCAGTATCAGCATAGCTGGCATCACACTGGCACTGAAACTCATATACCCACATGGCAAATGTGGTATATCTTTTTTGGGTTTGATGGCAGTGTCCCATTAGTGAAGACAATCCTTGTGGGTTTTACTGCAGAGCAGCAGCATGAGCCAGAAAGCTCCAGGCCACATTCCCTTTCCTGGGTGAACATGATGATGTTCCTTTACAGATTTTCATGTCAATTCCTTGTTCCATTTTATTCTGGTAGATCTTTTCACCCTGCAATGAAATTAAGCTTTTCCAATTTAGATGTTGATTTGATTAGATTCCCTACAGCATGGAAGCAGGCCCTTCGGCCCAACAAGTCCACACCGACCCTCTGAAGTGCAACCCACCCAGACCCATTCCCCTACATTTACCCCTGACTAATGCACCTAGCACTATGGGCAATTTGGCATGGCCAGTTCACCTAACCTGCACATCTTTGGAATATAGGAGGAAACCCACGCAGACACAGGGAAAATGTGCAAACACTACACAGACAGTTGCCCGAAATAGGAATTGAACCCGGGTCCCTGGTGCTGTGAGGCAGCAGTGCTAACTACTGTGCCGTCGTGCTGCATAGTGTTCTCCTTGTCAGCCCATGCTTTCCCCCATTTCAGCACAGATTGAAGCATCATGAATTTTTTTTTTTATTCACTCGTGGGGTGTTGGTGTCTCTGGCTGGTCACCATTTACTGCCCACCCCTAGCTGCCCTTGAACTGCGTGGCTTGCTAGGCCATTTCAGAGAGCAGTTGAGAATCGAGTATGTTACTGTGGGTCTGGAGTCGCACGTAGTCCAGACCAGGTAAGGATGGCAGACGTCCTTCCCGAAAGGACTTTAGTGAACCAGATGGGTTTTTCTGACAATCGCCAATGGATTTGTGGACATCATTAGACCCTTAATTCCAGATTTTCTGCTTTGCAAATTACACTGTCTACTGTGGCAGGATTTGAACCTGAGTCCCCAGAACATTAGCTGAGTTTCTAGATAAATAGTCTAGTGGCACAGTGGTTAGCACTGCTGCCTCACAGCGCCAGAGACCCGGGTTCAATTCCCGCCTCAGGCGACTGACTGTGTGGAGTTTGCACGTTCTCCCCGTGTCTGCGTGGGGTTGCTCCGGTTTCCTCCCACAGTCCAAAGATGTGCAGGGTCAGGTGAATTGGCCACGCTAAATTGCCTGTAGTGTTAGGGGAATGGGTCTGGGTAGGTTGCGCTTCGGAGGGTAGGTGTGGACTTGTTGGGCCGAAGGGCCTGTTTCCACACTGTAAGTAATCTAATCTAATCGTTGAACATAATGCCATGGGGTCACCCCGGAATGGTTTAGCAAGGCATCAAAGGACAGCGCACAGAAGCTAAATCTACTTCTGTTTTTCAAAATGGTTTTCTGGGATTGTTTGTGTCCCCCTGAACAGAGAATTGAAGTCCTGTCTGAAACATCAGGTGGATAGGGAAAGGATGCTTCCCCTTGTGGGAGAATTTGGAACAAGGAGTCACAGTTTCAAAACAAGGGGTACTCATTTAAAACAGAGATGAAGAAACATTTATTTTCTCTCAGTGGGTTGTGAGTCTTTTGAACTCCCTTCCTGAAAAGAATCTTTAAATATTTTTAAGGCAGAGGGAGATGGATTCTTAAACAAAAACATAAATTGTTGGAAAAGCTCAGCAGGTCTGGCAGCATTTGTGGAGAGAAATCAGAGTTAAGGTTTCGGGTGGAGTGACCCTTCCTCAGAACAGCCTCCTCGAGACCATAAGACCATAAGACCATAAGACATAGGAGTGGAAGTAAGGCCATTCGGCCCATCGAGTCCACTCCGCCATTCAATCATGGCTGATGCGCATTTCAGCTCCACTTACCAGCGTTCTCCCCGTAGCCCTTACTTCCTGATAGATTCCTGATGACCAAGGAGATGAAAGATTATCAGGGAATTGCAGGAATGGAGAGGGTGGAATCTGACCTTATTGAATGGCAGAGGAGGCTTGAAGGACTAAGTGGCGTATTTTTGATATTTTTGTGTTGTTCCAGTCCAGCAGGCATCCTGACTTTTGTCTTAGTCCTTTCTTTGATTTTTGATTAAGCTGTTTTCATTGGTTAGGTTAGCATGACACAGTCCTGACATCACTAATCTCAATCAGATAAATCTGCAGTCTGCTCTCGGTGTACAGTAAACCCAGCACTGGTGATAATAAATATTAAATGTAATAAACCACACGCAAGAACAACACTCTCAGCTCTCAGAGTGACATGTCACAATGGCCAGCTGCTTATCTTGGCTTTGTTCCCTTGTACCCTGACCATAACATACCTGGAAACATTTTCCTGCTCTCTGTATCTCTTTCTCTGTCTCCCTCTCTCTCTCTCTCTCTCTCTCTCTCTCTCTCTCAGACAGTATAGGACCCTAAACTTAAAGCATTAGGATTAGGAGAGGACATGTGCGCTCGACCTCCATATAACTGTGGTGACTCATCTGATTGTGGCCTCAACTGCACTTCCCCTCTGCCCCCTATAATGCTCGCTTTCCATGCCTCAGGAGACTCTGTCTCCCTCAGTTTCAATGGTCACCCTCTACTGGTCTCTGGGGTTCAGGATTACAAAGAGTAACAGCCCCCACAGTAATGGCTAAACTTGAAAATGTTCAGAAAAGATTTACAAGGATGGTTGCAAAAGTTGGAGGATCTGAGCTACAGGGAGAGGCTGAATAGGCTGGGGCTGTTTTCCCTGTAGCATTGGAGGCTGAGGGGTGACATTATAGAGATTTATAAAATCATGAGAGGCATGGATAGGATAAATAGACAAGGTCTTTTCCTTGGGAGGGGGAGGGTCCAGACCTAGACAGCATAGGTTTAAGATGAGTGGGGCAAGATTTAAAAGGGACCTAAGGGGCAATGCTTTTCCATAGTGGGTGGTGCATGTATAGAAGGAGCTGCCAGAGGAAGTGGTGGAGGCTGGTACAGTTACAACATTTGAAAGGCATCTGGATGGGTATATGAATAGGAAGGGTTTAGAGGGAGGGATATGGGCCAAGTGCTGGCAAATAGGACTAGATTGGGTTAGGATATCTGGTCGGCATGGACGGGTTGGACCGAAGGGTCTGTTTCTGTGCTCTACATCTCTATGACTCGCCATCTGAGTTTTAAACCATGACTCCTAATTTGAGATCCCCCCTTCCTGCGTAAGTATCGTCGTCAGATTTACAATGTCAAGCCCCCTCTGGGTCTTGGCTCAGTTCAATCCCCTCTTCCCCATTCTTTGAAACTCCAATTGGTATCAGCAATCCCTGATCAATCTTTCCTCACCCAAACCCCGTCATCCCAGGAGTAAGCTGAGTGAGGCTTCCCTCAACAGTTTCCAATGCCAGCCTTGTATACAGTCTCTTGGATAAAGAGACCAGAATTGTACACAGCTCTTCAGCTGTGCTCTCCACAATGTGCTGAATAGTTGCTGAGTTTATGAAAGACAAATCATGCTTAAATCTACTGTAGTTTTTCAAGAATCTAACTCATTGAATAAATAAGGGAGGAGCAATGGATGTCGTGTTGATTTTCAGAAAGCTCTTGATACGGTCCCTTATAAGACGTGAGTGGGCTAAGTTAAAACCCATGGAATCGGGGGTCGTGGCATGGAGTGAGAATCGGTTGGCAGACAGAAAACAGAGAGTGGGAATAAATGGGTCTTTTTCTGAGAGTTAGGCAGTGACTAGTGGATCAGTCTGGGGCCTCAGCTATTCACACTATAAATGATCTGGACGAGGGAACAAAATGCAATATTTCCGAGTTTGCTGATGACACAAAACTGGCTGAGACTGTGGGCTGAGGAGGATGCAGGGAGGCTTCAAGGTGATTTAGACAAATTGAGTGAGTGTTGAGAGTGCGGTACGAGAAAGGGGTCACACGGTGACTCAGTGGTTAGCACTGCTGCCTCACAGCACCAGGGACGCAGGTTCGAATCCCACCTAGGGCGACTGTCTGTGTGGAGTTTGCACATTCTCCCCGTGTCCTCCCACAGTCAAAAAATGTACAGTTTAGGGTGGATTGGCCATGTAAAATTGCCCATAGTGTTAGGTACATTAGTCAGGGGTAATCATAGAGTAGGGGAATGGGTCAGGGTGGATTACACTTCAGAGGGTCGTTGTGGACTTGTTGGGCTGAATTGAAAATGTGTTGCTGGAAAAGCGCAACAGGTCAGGCAGCATCCAAGGAGCAGGGGAATCGACGTTTCGGGCATAAGCCCTTCTTCAGGAAACTTCAGGGCTGAATGGCCTGTTTCCACACTGTAGGGAATCTAATCTAATCTACAAAAATGCACAGCAGGTCAGGCCGCATCCGAGGAGCAGGAGAATCGACATTTCAAGCAAAGGCCAAGCAAACGTTTCCTGATGAAGGAATTTTGCCCGGAACGTTGACTTTCCTGCTCCATGGGTGCTGCCTGACCTGCTGTGCTTTTCCAGCATCACTCTCTTCGACAAGGACTGAAATCAGGGATGGCAGGATGGTCCCAGTAGATGTAGGGAGGAGGGGTTCCCTGGTTGGGAAGAGAACGATCAGCAGGTTAGTCTCAGAATACAGAGTAGATTATTGTTCTTTTTTCCTTCAGAGGTTGGTGAACTTACTATAGAAAACTGTGGAATCAAGTCATTGAGCAAATTCAAGGAAGAGACTGATGTTTGTTTTAGATTTTAAAGGCATCGAGGGATATCAGAAGAAAGCATAAGCATGGTGTTGAGGTAGAGCCAAGACCAGATCAAATGGTGGAGCAGGCGAGAGGGGCTGAAGGGTCTGTGACTGCTTTTGGTTTCTGTTGAGAAAGTTACATGAAATCAGATGGTTTTGTGAAAGAAAGATTCTCGCTCCATGCCATTATTTCCCATTATCCAACACCAACCTGAGTATACATCCAACACCAACCTGAGTATACATCCATCACCAACCTGAGTACACATCCCACACCAACCTGAGTATGCATCCATCACCAACCTGAGTATACATCCATCACCAACCTGAGTATACATCCATCACCAACCTGAGTATACATCCATCACGAACATGAGCATACATCCATCACCAACCTGAGTATACATCCATCACCAACCTGAGTATACATCCAGCACTAACATGAGTATACATCCATCACCAACCTGAGTATACATCGATCACCAACCTGAGTATACATCCAACACCAACCTGAGTACACATCCAACACCAACCTGAATATACATCCAACACCAACCTGAGTATACATCCAACACCAACCTGAGCATACATCCATCACCAACCTGAGTATACATCCATCACGAACATGAGCATACATCCATCACCAACCTGAGTATACATCCATCACCAACCTGAGTATACATCCATCACTAACATGAGCATACATCCATCACCAACCTGAGTATACATCCATCACCAACCTGAATATACATCCAACACCAAACTGAGTACACATCCAACACCAACCTGAATATACATCCAACACCAACCTGAGTATACATCCAACACCAACCTGAGCATACATCCATCACCAACCTGAGTATACATCGATCACCAACCTGAATATACATCCATCACCAACCTGAGTATACATCCATCACCAACCTGAGTATACATCCATCACCAACCTGAGTACACATCCAACACCAACCTGGGTATACATCCAACACCAACCTGAGTATACATCCATCACCAACCTGAGTATACATCCAACACCAACCTGGGTATACATCCAACAACAACCTGAGTATACATCCCACACCAACCTGAGTATACATCCATCACCAACCTGAGTATACATCCAACACCAACCTGGGTATACATCCAACACCAACCTGAGTATACATCCCACACCAACCTGAGTATACATCCAACACCAACCTGAGTATGCATCCAACACCAACCTGAGTATACATCCAACACCAACCTGAGTATACATCCATCACCAACCTGAGTATACATCCAACACCAACCTGAGTATACATCCATCACCAACCTGAGTATACAACCAACACCAACCTGAGTATACAACCAACACCAACCTGAGTATACATCCAACACCAACCTGAGTATACATCCATCACCAACCTGAGTATATATCCAACACCAACCTGAGTATACATCCAACACCAACCTGAGTATACATCCATCACCAACCTGAGTATACATCCATCACCAACCTGAGTATACATCCATCACCAACCTGAGTATGCATCCAACACCAACCTGAGTATACATCCAACACCAACCTGAATATACATCCCACACCAACCTGAGTATACATCCAACACCAACCTGAGTATACATCCATCACCAACTTGAGTATATATCCAACACCAACCTGAGTATACATCCAACACCAACCTGAGTATACATCCATCACCAACCTGAATATACATCTAACACCAACCTGAGTATGCATCCAACACCAACCTGAGTATACATCCATCACCAACCTGAGTATATATCCAACACCAACCTGAGTATACTTCCATCACGAACATGAGCATACATCCATCACCAACCTGAGTATACATCCATCACCAACCTGAGTATACATCCATCACTAACATGAGCATACATCCATCACCAACCTGAGTATACATCGATCACCAACCTGAGTATACATCCAACACCAACCTGAATATACATCCATCACCAACCTGAGTATACATCCAACACCAACCTGAGTATACATCCATCACCAACCTGAATATACATCCAACACCAACCTGAGTATACATCCAACACCAACCTGAATATACATCCAACACCAACCTGGGTATACATCCATCACCAACCTGAATATACATCCAACACCAACCTGAGTATACATCCATCACCAACCTGAATATACATCCAACACCAACCTGAGTATACATCCAACACCAACCTGAATATACATCTAACACCAACCTGGGTATACATCCATCACCAACCTGAATATACATCCAATACCAACCTGAGTATACATCCATCACCAACCTGAGTATACATCCATCACCAACCGGAATATACATCTAACAGCAACCTGAGTATACATCCAACACCAACCTGAGTATACATCCATCACCAACCTGAGTATACATCCCACACCAACCTGAATATACATCCAACACCAACCTGAGTATACATCGATCACCAACCTGAGTATACATCCAACACCAACCTGAGTATACATCGATCACCAACCTGAGTATACATCCAACACCAACCTGAGTATACATCCCACACCAACCTGAGTATACATCCCACACCAACCTGAATATACATCCATCACCAACCTGAGTATACATCCAACACTAACCTGAGTATACATCCAACACCAACCTGAGTATACATCGATCACCAACCTGAGTATACATCCAACACTAACCTGAATATACATCCATCACCAACCTGAATATACATCCAACACCAACCTGAGTATACATCCATCAGCAACCTGAGTATACATCCAACACCAACCTGAGTATACATCCATCACCAACCTGAGTATACATCCAACACCAACCTGAGTATACATCCAACACCAATCTGAATATACATCCAACACCAACCTGAGTATACATCCCACACCAACCTGAGTATACCAGCGACTGCTCTGAAATTGTGCATTCGTATCCCCTCCACCAATGGGAAACATAGGCAGAAAGTATTGGTGAAACTCATCAGGTCTGGCGGCATCTTCAGAGAGAAAGTAGCGTTAATGGTTTGAATCCAGTGACTCTTCTTCAGGGCTCAGTGCTCTCCACCAACAGGAGTGGCTTCTCCCTCTCTACTCTGTCCGGAACCCTCAGGACTTTGGATACATTTATCTTCTCAACCCTCTTGACTTCAAGGAGAACATCTCCAGCTTCTCCGGTCATTCCACTTTATGTTCCTCATCCCTGGAACCAGAGTCACAAATCTGTACTGTACCCTCTCTAATACCTTCCCACCCTGCGGGCCCAGAATGGAGCAGAATGCCCCCCTGTGTTTTACAAAGGTTCTCCCTTGTATTCTGTGCCTTTACTGATAAAGCCCAGGATCCAGTGTCCTCTTTTATCCACTTTCTCAGCTTGCCCGGCCACACTTTACAGACAAGCCTGTTTTGTGGCATTTTATCAAACACCTTCTAGAAGTCCAATTACATCACAGCATCTGCATTACCCTCATTGACCTCTCAAAATACTCCACCAAGTGAGTTCAACATAACTTGACCTGAACAAATTGATGCTGGCTTTCTTTAATCGTCTGCTTTTATCCAAGTGTCTGTAGACTTTGTCTCTGTTGAGTATTTCAGAAAGGTTTCCCATCCCTGACTGGCCTGTAGTTTCTATGATTATGTTTACACCTTTCTGTGAACAAGAACATAATGTTTGCAATTCTCCTGTCCTCTGGGACCACCCTTCTACCTGAGGAGGACTGGAAGGTTATGGCCAATCCTTTCACAATTTCCTCTCTCAATTCTCTCAGTTTCCTCGGATACATCTCATTCGGTTTTCTTGCCTTGTGCGAATTACTTGTTTTTAACTATAATCTAGTCTCCAGCATCTGTCACAAGACAAGAGAGAGTTCAGCCAAAAATTCAATGTTGGATTTTAAGAGCTGAGGCTAGCTTGGGTTGCCCTTGGCAACTGATCTGTGAGTCTGACTAAATAGATTTGAGCAATTTTCCAATATAGAATCTGAAAGCATCATCGTCTCAAGATCAGCTCTGCGTGTACCTGATTTAAAGGGGACCACACAGATCACTGGTGTTTAATCAGGAGAAATGTCTTAATGTCTTAATGTCTCACTCCATCAGCAGAAAGCACATTTCCTCAGTTAAACACAGTCATTCCTTTGTGAGGATTTCACTCCTAAAATCCTCTGTGAATGATCAATTCATAAGTGCAGACCTTAAAAACTGATGGTAACAATAGGGTTAGGTCCCCGGACCCCAAGATTATGACTTTTTGCGTGTTATTTTTGAGTTAAAATAATAAATATTACTGCCATCATGTTATTACTTAAATAGAATATTTGCAGAATACAGTAGACTCATTGGGGCTGACCTCATGGCCTACAGCATTAGCTGATGTACCACGTTGTCACTGATCCAACACCTTTTCCCTGAGCTCCATCACCATCTCCTGGTGCTTAGAGACACTGGCGCTACCACTTCACTCAGGAGCTGTCCTGAAGAAGGGCTTATGCCCGAAACGTCGATTCTCTTGTTCCCTGGATGCTGCCTGACCTGTTGCGCTTTTCCAGCAACACATTTTCAGCAGCTGTCTTGGTGAGACAGTGGGGCGCGCGAGATACACACAACCAACTTAAATGAGACAAAGCAAGAGAAGGAGGAGAGAATGAGATGCTGAGAGTAGCCAAGAATGGGTTAGGGGGAGGGGGAGTGTGAGAAGGCACCTACATTAGTGTTCACTGCTGTGCATCTCCCGTGAGACGGTGTGGCCATCCATTGCACACCCGTTTAAGATTGTTTTTGGTTTGCCGTGAAATTGGACACATGATTTCTGCCGCAGATGGTGATTAATTGGTAACATTTGATGGGTCACTTTGCTTATCCCTGCTGAGGTATGAACCATGCTGTAAACACTTTGGGTGTGCTATTTGACCCTGAGCCTTGTCACAGTCTCTATAGGTTCCCCCCACCATCAGTTGGACTACCTACAGCCTATCATCCAGTCCCGCCATTGTGCCTGAAACCATTACCCATACCAGAATCGAGAAACAGGGCAGGACAGTTGGCATCTGTGGAGGGAGAAAGAGAATTATGTTTTGAGTCTGATATAATTTTTCTTAGAGCTGTTTTTATTATCAGTGCCTCAGTCTGCCATAGAACAGACTCTCCGTGGTCTCCTGGTGCTCTCCCAACCTCTATTCTCCAGAACCTTCAGCTCAACTCTCACTGCCTGATGGTCAAACTCCCCAAACCCCTCTTTACCTGAAACCCCGGTACTCACAGCATTGGCTCAGACCCACTAGGGTGATGCACAGGCTCAGTGGTTAGCACTGCTGTTTCACAGTGCCAGAGACCCGGGTTCAATTCCCGCCTCAGGTGACTGTCTGTGTGGAGTTTGCACATTCTCCCCGTGTCTGCGTGGGTTTCCTCCGGGTGCTCCAGTTTCCTCCCACAGTCCAAAGATGTGAATGTTAGGGTAGATTGGCTATGGGAGATTGCCCACGGTGTTCAGGCATGTGCAGGTTATGTGGGTTAACCACAGGAAAGAGCTGAAAATGTGTTGCTGGAAAAGTGCAGCAGGTCAGGCAGCATCCAGGGAACAGGAGAATCGACGTTTCGGGCATAAGCCCTTCTTCAGGAAATGCAGGGTAGGGGGATGAGTCTGGGTGGGATGCTCTTCAGAGGGTCAGTATGGCCTCAATGGGCTGAATGGCCTTCTTACACATTGTAGGGATTCTATGATGCTATGGATGTTCTAAACCTTGGGCTTAATGGTGTCTCCCCAGCTCGAGCCCCATTGGTCCACCGCCATTGCCCAAACCTCTACCTTCCTATAGCCTCCTAAAGCCCTGCAGCACTCTGCCCTCACCTACTTCTGGTCTCTTTTCCACTGACAATGATTCCCCACTTGTCTGGGACTAAACCTCTGGAATCCTGTCCCCCTAAACTCTCAAACCCCCTTGGGAAAAAAGGCCAACATAATTCAGTAGGGAGAAATGTCTTCCAAAGTATTACAAAGAGTGTAGAGTAACAAAGGAGAGAAGTCTTGCTAAAACTATACTGGTCAGAGCCGAGCTGGAATACTGTGAAGAGGTTTGGGCCCCCCTTTTCTAAGGAAAGACAGACTGCCATTGGGGGCAGCCCAGAGAAGGTTCACTCGGCTGATCCCTGGAATGGAGGGACTGTCTCATGAGGAGAGGGTGAGTAGGTTGGGCCTCTACTCAGTGGAGGTTCAGAGAATGAGAGATGACCTTAATGAAACACATCACGATCCTTAGGGTCTGACAGGGGAGGTGTGGGGAGGCTGTTTCTCTGTGTGGGAGAGTCTAAGACCAGAGGGCAGCATCTCAGAGTAAGGGGTCACCTGTTTAAAACAGATGAGGATTTTTACTTTCAAAAAGGAGTAAATGTGTGGAATTCTTTACAACAGAGGGCTGTTAAAACTGGAATGTTAAGTATATATTCAAGGCTGAGATAGACAGAGGTGTTTAATGAGTGAGGGGAAACAAGCCTCTGACGCACCAGGGAAAACAGCCCCAGCCTATTCAGCCTCTCCCTATAGCTCAAACCCTCCAACCCTGGCAACATCCTTGTAAATCTTTTCTGAACCCTTTCAAGTTTCACAACATCCTTCCAATGGGAAGGAGACCAGAATTGCACACAATATTCCAACAGTGGCCTAACCAATGTCCTGTACAGCCACAACATGACCTCCTAACTGCTGTACTCAATATTCTGATCTGACCAATAATGGAAAGCATACCAAACACCTTCTTCACTATCCTATCTACCTGCGACTCCACTTTCAAGGAGCTATGAACCTGCACTCCAAAGAACAAAGAACAAAGAAAGAACAAAGAAAATTTAAAACCCAGGAACAGGCCCTTCGGCCCTCCAAGCCTGAGCTGATCCAAATCCATGGTCTAAATCTGTCACTTAATTCCTTAGCATCTGTATCTCTCTGCTCCCCACATACTCATGTATGTATCCAAATGCATCTTAAATGAATCTCCCGTGTCTGTCTCTACCACCTCTGCTGGCAACGCGTTCCAGACGCCCACCACCCTCTGTGTAAAGTACTTACTGTGTATATCTCCCTTAAACTTTTCACATCTCACCTTGAACGTGTGACCTCTTATTATAGAATCCCTCACTCTGAGAAAAAGCTTGTCTCTATCCACCCTGTCTATACCCTTCATGATTTTGTAAACCTCAATCAGGTCCCCCCTCAATCTCCTTTTTTCTAGTGAAAACAAACCTAACCTACTCAACCTCTCTTCATAGCGAGCACCTTCCATACCAGGCAACATCCTCGTAAACCTTCTCTCTTTGTTTAGCAACACTCCCCAAGACCTTCCCACTAAGTGTATAACTCCTGTTAAGGTTTGTTTTCCCAAAATGCAGCACCTCACATTTATCATTTATATAAATAACAAAAAAGAAGTGGACCTAACACCGATCCTTGTGGCACACCACTGACCACAGGCCTCCAGTCTGTAAAAAACCCTCCACCATCACCCTCTGACTTCTACCTTCAAGCCAGTTCTGCATCCAGTTGACTAGCTCTTCCTGGATCCCATGTGATCTAACCTTGCTAACTAGTCTCCCATAAGGAACCTTGTCGAATGCCTTACTGAAGTCCATATAGATCAGGTCCACTGCTGTGCCCTCATCAATCATCTTTGTTACTTCTTCAAGAAACTCAATCAGGTTTGTGAGCCATGATTTCCCACGCACAAAGTCATGTTGACTATTCCTAATCAGTCCTTGCCTTTCCAAATACATGTACATCCTGTCCCTCAGGATTCCCTCCAACAACTTGCCCGCCACCAGCGTCAGGTTAGCCAACCTCCAGTCTTCTGACATCTTACCTGTGACTGTCGATGATACAAATATCTCAGCAAGGGGCCCAGTGCAAAGCCATGTATTCATTGGAGACATCCATTTCTTCCCACGTGCTGCAGTATGTACATTCCACTTGGCCAAGCTGACCTGCCGTACTGTAACTTTATAAACTACTTACTTCTATTAGAGAAAATAGAATAACCTATCTGTGAATCAGAAACCAACTTCTTCCCTAGCTCTCAGTGCATCGATTCTATCTCCTGCTGGCTGGCTGTACCCTGCTGCACCTTTTTAACTCCCATTCTCCTGGTGGATGATAAAGTCAGAAAAAGGGACAAACAGCTATCTCCCGTCCTCATTGAACTCCCTAGACCATGGAACTGTCAGATTTGCACTCTGTTTCAGCTGCACTCACTTTCCTTGTTATTTCCTCAACAAACTGTAATAAGTTGCCATTTCCCTTTCACAAAGCCATATTAACACTCCCTGGTCACATTATGGTTCCCTTACCCCCTCACCAATCACTTCCAGCAGTTTCCCTATGATAGATATTAGACTGGCTGGCTATAGTTTCCTGCTTTCTGTCTCCTACCCGAGTTTAATATTACATTCACTGTTTTCTGCTGAATTTTCCTTGCCAGAATGTAAGGAAGTTTGGAAAACTGTAACCAATGCAACATCTATCATTGTATTTCAGTCTTTTAAGGTGCTAGGATGCATACCATCAGGTCCTCGCAACTTGCCAGCATTAACAGTTTTCCCAGCACCTTCTCTCTGGTGATGGTTATTACCTGAAATTCCTGCCAACATTTCAGCCCACAATTTTCATTTCTCCTTAGGAAGTTTTTAGTTTTTCACTCACTGGACATGGGTGTCACTGGCAGCACCAACATTTATCACCTGTTCCGAGTTACCCTTGAGACAGTGGTGGGGGACTACCTTCTTAAACCGTTGCAGTCCATGTGTTGGGTAGTTTTCTAAGTGTCCTAACATGAAAATAGCTACAAAAGGCTTGTTCAAGGCCTCTGTCATTTCTTTGATTTAAATATTCGTTCCCCAGCCTCTCTGTCTAAGAGTCTCACACAAGCTTTTCCCTTTCAAATATTTGTAACATCTCTTGCTATCCATTTCTTCCTGGCTAGCTTTCTCTCAGAATCTACTTTCCTGCTTTTGATCATTTTGCAAAATCATTCTTTCTTGGTCTTAAAATCTAAATAATATTATGACCTATCACTAACATTTGCAAGTTTGTACACTGTCTGTATTACTAACATACCATCCTTCATTTCCTTATTTAGCCAGAGATCGTGCAAAGATTTTTTTTTCTCTGATTAGGATATATTATTGTTGAGAGCTATTAAATATTTCCTTAAAAGCATACCCATGCAACTCTACTGTCCAGCTTTTAACTGAGTTTCCGGTTGAATTTAGCCAGCTCAGCTTTCATTTACTTACAGGTCACTTGAGTTAGTTTAAAACACTGATCTCAGACTCATACTTCTCCC